>NW_024733231.1:2114466-2294873 GCF_018991925.1 Homarus americanus
GTACTGTCGTTGTATCACCTGGTGGTGGGGGGTGAGGAGGCATTGTCGTGTTGTATCACCTGGTGGTGGGGGTGAGGAGGTACTGTCGGGTTGTATCACCTGGTGGTGGGGGGTGAGGAGGGTACTGTCGTGTTGTATCACCTGGTGGTGGGGGGGGAGTAGGTTGTCGTGTTGTATCACCTGGTGGTGGGGGTGAGGAGGCATTGTCGCTTGGTATCACCTGCGGTGGGGGCAGGTGAGAGGTACTGTCGGTAAGTGGTATCACCCTGCAGGGTGGTACCGTCGTGTTGTATCACCCGGTGGGTGGGGTGAGGAGGTACTGTCGTGTTGTATCACCTGGTGGTGGGGGAAGAGGAGGTACTGTCGTGTTGTATCACCTGGTGGTGGGGTGGAGGAGGTACTGTCGTGTTGTATCAATCGGTGGTGGGGGGTGAGGAGGGTACTGTCGTGTTGTATCACCCGGTGGTGGGGTGAGGAGGTACTGTCGTGTTGTATCACCTGGTGGTGGGGTGAGTAGGTACTGTCGTGTTGCACCGGGTGGTGGGGTGAGTAGGCACTGTCGTGTTGTATCACCCGTGGTGGGTGATGGGGTACTGTCATGTTGTATCACCTGGTGGTGGGGTGAGGAGGTACTGTCGTGTTGTATCACCTGGTGGTGGGGGTGAGTAGGTACTGTCGTGTTGTATCACCTGGTGGTGGGGGGTGGAGGAGGTACTGTCATAAGTTGTATCACCTGGTGGTGGGGGTGAGGAGGTACTGTCGTGTTGTATCACCTGGTGGTGGGGGTGGAGTAGGGTACTGTCGTGTTGCATCACCGGTGGTGGGGGTGGGCAGGTACCGTCGTGCTGGTATCACCTGGGTGGTGGGGGGGTGAGGAGGCACTGTCAGGTTGTATCACCTGGTGGTGGGGGTGAGGAGGCACTGTCGTGTTGTATCACCTGGTGGTGGGGGAAGAGGGAGGCACTACGTTGTATCACCGGTGGTGGGGTGAGAGGCACTGGTCGTGTTGTATCACCTGGTGGTGGGGGTGAGGAGGCATTGTCGTGTTGTATCACCTGGTGGTGGGGTGAGGAGGTACTGTCGTGTTGTATCACCTGGTGGTGGGGTGAGGAGGTACTGCTGTGTTGTATCACCTGGTGGGGGGGAGTAGGGTACTGTCGTGTTGTACCTGGTGGTGGGGGGTGGAGGAGGCAATTGTCGTGTTGTATCACCCGGTGGTGGGGTGAGCAGGTACTGTCGTGTTGTATCACCTGGTGGTGGGGGTGAGGAGGGTACTGAAGTCGTGCGGTATCACCTGGTGGGGGTGAGGAGGTACTGTCAAAGTTGTACCTGGTGGTGGGGGGTGAGGAGGCACTGTCGGTTGTATCACCCGGTGGTGGGGTGGTACTGTCGTGTTGTATCACCCGGTGGTGGGGTGAGGAGGTACTGTCGTGTTGTATCACCCGGTGGTGGGGGGTGAGGAGGGTACTGTCGTGGTTGGTATCACCTGGTGGTGGGGGGTGAGGAGGTACTGGTCGTGTTGTATCACCCGGTGGTGGGGGTGAGGAGGCAATGTCACGCTGAAACACCTGGTGGTGGGGGTGAGGAGGTACTGGTCGTGTTGTAATACCTGGTGGTGGGGTGAGGAGGTACTGTCGTAAGTATCACCCTGGTGGTGGGGGTGAGTAGGCATTGTCGTGGGCAGGTATCACCCGGTGGTGGGGGCAGGAGGAAATGTGTTGTACCTGTGGGGGGTGGCAGGTGATTGTCGTTGTATCACCTGGTGGTGGGGGTGAGTAGGTACTGTCGTGTTGTATCACCTGGTGGTGGGGTGAGGAGGTACTGGTCATGTTGCATCACCCGGTGGTGGGGGGGTGAGGAGTACCAAAGTTGTATCACCCGGTGGTGGGGGGTGAGTGGAGGTACTGTCGAAGCGCATCACCCGGTGGTGGGGGGTGAGGAGGTACTGTCGCGTTGTATCACCTGGGTGGTGGGGTGAGGAGGTACTGTCGCGGTTGTATCACCCGGTGGTGGGGGGAGTAGGTACTGTCAGGTTGTATCACCTGGTGGTGGGGGTGAGTAGGCACTGTCGTGTTGTATCACCTGGTGGTGGGGTGAGGAGGCACTCGTGTTGTATCACCCGGTGGTGGGGTGAGGAGGTACTGCTCAAAGCACCTGGTGGTGGGGGGGTGAGGAGGCACTGTCGTGTTGTATCACCCGGTGGTGGGGGGGTGAGTAGGGTACTGTCGTGTTGTATCACCTGGTGGTGGGGTGAGGAGGCATTGTCGTGTTGTACTCACCTGGTGGTGGGGGTGAGTACTGTCGTGTTGTACTCACCTGGTGGTGGGGGTGAGGAGGTACCGTCGTGTTGTAATCTTGGTGGCGGGGGTGGCGGAGGCACTGTCGCGTTGCATCACCTGGTGGTGGGGGGTGAGGAGGCACTGTCGTGGGTGTTGTATCACCTGGTGGTGGGGGTGAGGAGGCACTGTCGTGTTGTATATCACCTGGTGGTGGGGGGTGAGGAGGTACTGTCGTGTTGTATCACCTGGTGGTGGGGGGTGAGGAGGTACTGTCGTGTTGTATCACCTGGTGGTGGGGTGAGTAGGGTACTGTCGTGTTGTATCACCTGGTGGTGGGGGGTGAGGAGGTACTGTCGTGTTGTATCACCTGGTGGTGGGGGTGAGGAGGTACTGTCAAAGGTATCACCTGGTGGTGGGGGGTGAGAGGTACTGTCGTGTTGTATCACCCGGTGGTGGTGGGGGTGGGGAGGAGGTACTGTCGTGCTTGCACCTGGTGCAGGGGGTGAGGAGGTACTGTCAAGTTGTATCACCTGGTGGTGGGGGGGGTGAGGAGGTACTGTCGTGTTGTACCTGGTGGTGGGGGGTGAGGAGTACTGTCGTGCTGGTATTCACCGGTGGTGGGGTGAGGAGGTACCGTCGTGTTGTATCACCTGGTGGTGGGGTGAGCAGGTACCTTGCTGTTGTATCACCTGGTGGTGGGGGTGAGTAGGTACTGTCGTGTTGTATCACCTGGTGGTGGGGGTGAGGAGGTACTGTCGTGTTGTATCACCTGGTGGTGGGGGGTGGAGGAGGTACTGTCGTTGTATCACCTGGTGGTGGGGGGTGAGTAGGTACTGTCGTGTTGTATCACCTGGTGGTGGGGGTGAGGAGGCAATTGTCGTGTTGTATCACCCAGGTGGGGGGTGAGTAGGTACTGTCGTGTTGTATCACCCGGTGGTAAAGTGAGGAGGTACTGCCGTGTTGTATCACCTGGTGGTGGGGTGAGGAGGTACTGTCGTGTTGTAATCACCTGGTGGTGGGGGGTGAGGAGGTACTGTCGTGTTGGTATCACCTGGTGGTGGGGTGAGGAGGTACTGTCGTGTTGCATCACCCGAGTGGTGGGGTGAGGAGGTACTGTCGTGTTGTATCACCTGGTGGTGGGGCGGAGAAACGCGCTGGTATCACCGGTGGTGGAAGTGAGGAGGCACTGTCGTGTTGTAACAATCTGGTGGTGGGGGGTGAGGAGGTACTGTCGTGGGTGTTGTATCACCTGGTGGTGGGGGGTGAGGAGGTACTGTCAGGTTGTATCACCCGGTGGTGGGTGAGGAGGTACTGTCGTGTTGTATCACCCGGTGGTGGGGGGGTGAGGAGGTACTGCTGTCGTGTTAGAACAATTGGTGGTGGGGGTGTGAGGAGGCAATTGTCGTGTTGGTATCACCTGGTGGTGGGGTGAGGGTACTGTCGTGTTGTATCACCTGGTGGTGGGGGTGAGGAGGTACTCTCGTCGTAAGCAGTATCAAATTCTGCGGGTGGGGGGGCAGAGGAGGTACCTGTCGTGTTGCATCACCTGGTGGTGGGGGTGAGGAGGCATCGTCGTGTTGTATCAATCTTGGCAGGGGGTGAGTAGGCACTGTCGTGTTGTATCACCTGCGGTGGGGTGAGGGGAGGCACTGTCGTGTTGGTATCACCTGTGGTGGGGGTGAGGAGTACTGTCGTGTTGCATCACCTGGTGGGGGTGGGAGGAGGCATTGTCGTGTTGTATCACCTGGTGGTGGGGGGTGAGGAGGTACTGTCGTGTTGGTATCACCTGGTGGTGGGGGGTGAGGGAGGTACTTGTCGTTGTATCAAATTGGTGGTGGGGGTGAGGAGGTACTCTGCCGTGTTGAACACCCGGTGGTGGGGGGGGGTGAGGAGGCACTGTCGTGTTGT
Source organism: Homarus americanus (assembly GCF_018991925.1). NCBI lineage: Eukaryota > Metazoa > Arthropoda > Malacostraca > Decapoda > Nephropidae > Homarus > Homarus americanus. The sequence goes on from NW_024733231.1 coordinate 2,118,654, forward strand.
ATCACCTGGTGGTGGGGGGTGAGAGGCAATTGTCAGGTTGTACCTGGCGGTGGGGTGAGGAGGTACCGTCGTGTTGTGGCCTGCACCTGGTGGTGGGGGTGAGGAGGCACCACGTCAGTTGCATCACCTGGTGGTGGGGTGAGTAGGCAACTGTCGTGTTGTATCACCTGGTGGTGGGTGAGGAGGCATTGTCGTGTTGTATCACCTGTGGTGGGTGGGGGAAGTATAGGGTACTGGTCGTGTTGTATCACCTGCGGTGGGGGGCGAGCAGGCATCGTCGTGCTGTATCACCTGGTGGTGGGGGGTGAGGAGGCACTGTCGTGTTGTATCACCTGGTGGTGGGGTGAGTAGGTACTGTCGTGTTGTGTATCACCCGGTGGTGGGGGGTGAGGAGGTACTGGTTGTGCCAGTATCACCCTGGTGGTGGGGGGTGAGGATGTTCGTCGTGTTGTATCACCTGGTGGTGGGGGTGAGGAGGTGATCGTCGTGTTACCTGGTGGTGGGGGTGAAGAGTGTACTGTCGTGTTGGTAACAATCCGGTGGTGGGGGTGAGGATAAATTGTCGTGTTGGGTATCACCCGGTGGTGGGGGGAGGAGGCACTGTCGTGTTGTATCACCTTGGTGGTGGGGTGAGAGGCACTGTCGTGTTGGTATCACCCGGTGGTGGGGGTGAGTGATAAGTACTGTCGTGGCTGGTAGGTCACCCGGTGGTGGGGGGTGAGCAGGGTACTGTCGTGTTGTACCTGGTGGTGGGTGAGTAGGTACTGTCGTGTTGCATCACCTGGTGGTGGGGGTGAGCAGGTACTGCCGTGCTGGTATCACCTGGCAGGAAGGAGGAGGCACACGTTGTATCACCCGGTGGTGGGGGTGTAGAGGAGGTACTGTCGTGTTGTATCACCCGGTGGTGGGGGGGTGAGGAGGCAATTGTCGTGTTGTATCACCCGGTGGTGGGAAGAGAAGGCACTGCCGTGTTGCACCTGGTGGTGGGGGGGTGAGGAGGATTGCCGTGTTGGGTATCACCCGGTGGTGGGGGTGGAGAGGTACTGCCGTGTTGCATCACCCGGTGGTGGGGGTGAGCAGGCAGGATTCGCCGCGTTGCATCAACGGTGGTGGGGGGTGAGCAGGGTACCGTCGTGTTGCATCACCGGTGGTGGGGTGAGGAGGCACTGTCGTGTTGTATCACCTGGTGGTGGGGGTGAGGAGGTACTGTCGTGTTGTAATCGGGTGGTGGGGGGTGAGGAGGTACTGTCGTGTTGCAATACCCGGCGGTGGGGGTGAGTAGGTACTGTCGTAGTTGGTATCACCTGGTGGTGGGGGTGAGGAGGTACTGTCGTGTTGGTATCACCCGGTGGTGGGGGCAGGAGGTACTGTCGTGCTTGGAATACCTGCGGTGAAGTGAGCAGGTACCGTCAGGCTGTATCACCCGGTGGTGGGGGTGAGGAGGTACTGTCGTGGTTGTATCACCTGGTGGTGGGGGGTGAGGAGGTACTGTCGTGTTGTATCACCCGGTGGTGGGGGGTGAGTAGGTACTTGCCGTGTTGTATCACCTGGTGGTGGGGGTGAGTAGGTACGTCGTGTTGTATCACCCGGTGGTGGGGGGTGGAGGAGGTACCTGCTGGTATCACCCTGGTGGTGGGGGTGAGGAGGTAATTGTCGTGTTGTATCACCTGGTGGTGGGGGTGAGGAGGTACTGTCGTGCTGGTATCACCCGGTGGTGGGGGCGAGCAGGTATCAATGTGTTGTACTGTACCCGGTGGTGGGGGGTGAGAGGTACCGTCGTGTTGCATCACCTGGTGGTGGGGGGTGAGTAGGTACTGTCGTGTTGTATCACCCGGTGGTGGGTGAGAGGTACTGTCGTGTTGTATCACCCGGTGGTGGGGGGGGTGAGGAGGCATCAAGTTGTATCACCTGGTGGTGGGGGTGAGGAGGTACTGTCGTGTTGTATCACCTGGTAGGGGTGAGGAGTACTGCCGTGTGTTGCATCACCTGGTGGTGGGGGGGTGAGGAGGTACTGTCGTGTTGTATCACCTGGTGGTGGGGGGTGAGGAGGTACTGTCGTGTTGTATCACCTGGTGGTGGGGTGAGGAGGTACTGTCGTGTTGTATCACCTTGCGGTGGGGGTGGAGGAGGCACTGCTCGTGTTGTATCACCTGGTGGTGGGGGCAGGAGTAGGCACTGTCGTGTTGTATCACCTGGTGGTGGGGGTGAGTGGAGGTACTGTCGTGTTGTATCACCTGGTGGTGGGGTGAGGAGGTACTGTCGTTGGTATCACCGGTGGTGGGGGAGCAGGCAATGTCGTGCTGTATCACCTGGTGGTGGGGGGTGAGGAGGTACTGCCGTGTTGTATCACCTGGTGGTGGGGGCGAGTAGGTACTGTCGTGTTGTATCACCTGGTGGTGGGGGTGGAGGAGGTACTGCCGTGTTGTATCATCACCTGGTGGTGGGGGTGAGTAGGTACTGTCGTGTTGTACCTGGTGGTGGGGGTGAGGAGGTACCGTGTTGTATCACCTGGTGGTGGGGGGGTGAGGAGGTACTGTCGTGTTGCATCACCTGGTGGTGGGGGTGAGCAGGTACTGTCGTGTTGTATCACCTGGTGGTGGGGGTGAGGAGGTACTGCCGTGCTGGTATCACCCGGTGGTGGGGGTGAGGAGGTACCGTCGTGTTGTATCACCTGGTGGTGGGGGGTGAGCAGGTACTGTCGTGTTGTATCACCTGGGTGGTGGGGGGTGAGGAGGTACTGTCGTGTTATATCACCTGGTGGTGGGGGGTGAGGAGGTACTGTCGCGTTGTACCTGGTGGTGGGGGTGAGCAGGTACTGTCGTGTTGCATCACCTGGTGGTGGGGGTGAGGAGGCATTGTCGTGTTGTATCACCTGGTGGTGGGGGTGAGGAGGCATTGCCGTGTTGTATCACCTGGTGGTGGGGGGGTGAGTAGGCATTGCTGTGTTGTATCACCCGGTGGTGTGTGGGGTGAGGAGGTACTGTCGTGTTGTATCACCTGGTGGTGAGGGTGAGTAGGTCCCGTTGCAAGTTGGTATCACCCGGTGGTGGGGGGTGAGGAGTACTGGTCAGGGGTTATTGTATCACCCGGTGGTGGGGGGTGGAGGAGGTACTGGTCGTGTTGTATCACCCGGTGGTGGGGGTGAGTAGGTACTGTCGTGTTGTATCACCCGGTGGTGAGGGTGAGCAGGGTCCTGCCGTGTTGTATCACCTGGTGGTGGGGGGTGAGGAGGTACTGTCGTGTTGTATCACCCGGTGGTGGGGGTGAGGAGGCAATTGTCGTGTTGTATCACCTGGTGGTGGGGGTGGAGGTACTGTCGTGTTGTATCACCTGGCGGTGGGGGGAAAGAGGAGGCATTGTCGTGTTGTATCACCTGGTGGTGGGGGGTGAGGAGGTACTGTCGTGTTGTATCACCTGGTGGTGGGGGGTGAGAGGGTACTGCCAGGTCAACGGTGGTGAGGGTGAGTAGGTCCCAGCGCCGTGTTGGTATCATCACCTGGTGGGGTGAGGAGGCAATGTCGTGTTGTATCACCTGCGGTGGGGGTGAGGAGGCACTGTCGTGTTGTACCCGGCAGGGGGGTGAGGAGGCATTGTCGTTGTATCACCTGGTGGTGGGGGGGGTGAGGAGGTACTGCCGTGTTGTATCACCCGGTGGTGGGGGGGTGAGGAGGCACTGTCGTGTTGGTATCACCCGGTGGTGGGGGTGAGAGGTACTGTCGTGTCATCACCCTGGTGGTGGGGGTGGAGGAGGGCATTGTCGGGTTGTAGTAATACCTGGTGGTGGGGGTGAGGAGGCACTTTCGTCGTACAGTATCACCCGGTGGTGGGGGTGAGGGAGGCATTGCTGTGTTGTATCACCTGGTGGTGGGGGGGTGAGGAGGTACTGCTGTGTTGTATCACCTGGTGGTGGGGTGAGGAGGTACTTGTCAGGTTGTATCACCTGGTGGTGGGGGTGAGGAGGTACTGTCGGGTTGTATCACCTGCAGGGGGTGAGGAGGTACTGTCGTGTTGTGGCCCACCTGGTGGTGGGGGTGAGGAGTACTGCCGTACAGAACAATTCGGTGGTGGGGTGAGGAGTACCGTTGCGTTGTATCACCTGGGTGTGGTGGGGGGCAGGAGGTACCGCTGCGTTGTAACACCTGGCAGGGGGGTGAGGAGGCACTTCCGTGTTGTGTCACCCGGTGGCGGGGGGTGAGGAGGCACTGTCGTGGGTTGCGAATACCCGGTGGTGGGGGTGAGTAGGCACTGCCGTGTTGTATCACCTGGTGGTGGGGGTGAGGAGGCTGTCGTGTTGTATCACCCGGTGGTGGGGGTGAGAGGAGGCACCTGGTGTTGCATCACCTGGTGGTGGGGGTGAGGAGGTACCTGTAGTTGTGTCACCTGGTGGTGGGGGTGAGGAGGCATCAGGTTGTGTCACCTGGTGGTGGGGGGGTGAGGAGGCACTGGTGTTGTGTCACCTGGTGGTGGGGGTGAGTAGGCCTGTCGTGTTGTACCTGGTGGTGCGGGGGTGAGGAGGCAATGTCGTGTTGTATCACCTGGTGGTGGGGGTGAGGAGGTACTGTCGTGTTGTATCACCTGGTGGTGGGGGTGAGGAGGTACTGTCGTGTTGTATCACCTGGTGGTGGGGGTGAGGAGGTACTGTCGTGTTGTGTCACCTGGTGGTGGGGGTGAGGAGGTACTTCCGTCACCTGGTGGTGGGGGTGAGGAGGTACTGTCGTGTTGTATCACCTGGTGGTGGGGGTGAGGAGGTACTGTCGTGTTGTATCACCTGGTGGTGGGGGTGAGGAGGTACTGTCGTGTTGTGTCACCTGGTGGTGGGGGTGAGGAGGTACTTCCGTGTTGTGTCACCTGGTGGTGGTGGTGAGTATCCTCGGCGTGGGAGATGAAAATTTGGGAGGTGTTGAGAGCAACGACAGAAACTGAGGCACCTGGCTGACGGCGTCGACGTGGGTGTGTTGACTCAGGAGGTGGGTCTTCGTCTCTCTCCTCTGGCAGGTGCCTCGACAGTGCCCTCTCTCTTCTTTCACCGGCGCTGCTCATCACTGTCTTTCCTCCTCTCTATTTCTCTCTCTTCAATGCTCAGGAATTATTTTATATTTTTTTACTTGTTTGTAACCTCTCGCATTACGCGTATGTGTGTGTGTTACTAAGATCATTTGGACCTATTGATAGACAAGTAGGCTGTGATTTAATGAATGAACACAAACTCTTTGATCGAGTGAACGTTCTTATAAATATTATACGACAGACAACCTCTACTGGACATGTATTCAACACACCCACCATCCATGGACCTGCGGCTGCAAAGAGCGAGACTGGTGATGAACAGTCCGACTTTCTGTTCAGTAAATGTAGGTTGCAGGTGGTGAGGTAATTTATTTGTGTGTACATTTGTCTCATTCCACAAATTTTTGCATGAACTGCTTAATGAGCGCAGCGTGGGAATGAAAGGTCCATTGCAGTGTGTTTTATAGCATTTGTAACAAATTTACGAGTAGTGAAGTTGGTTACCACGTATACAATACACAAGAGTCAAGTCCCCCATATATATTATCAGACACTTGTACGTGTTTACTGACCTAGATTTGCCGGTTCTTTACTTTTACCTTTATCCTCTTCCCCACTGATCAGCTCGTTAGCCCCTTGGGCGGTCGGTCACGTCTCAGTTACGCACTGTTATGCACTGGCTCCTGAATATATCGGAACCTGCTCCAGTGTTGGTCAAGTCTGGTCTTGAAAGAGCTCACACTCGGTGCCGTCACAACACTCTCTGGTAGATTGTTCCAAGAGTTCACAACTCTCACTCCGAAAAAGTTTGCCCTTTCAGTCTTGTGGACTTGTGGCTTCTTCAATCTTGAGCTGTGACCCCCTGTGGGGCGAGCGTCCGCCAGCTCCAAGTAAGGACACTCGACTGATTAGTGCCCCTTGAGATGTTTATACACCTCAATTAGGTCACCCCTTGCCGTACAATGCTCTTGATTTTTTTTAACCAATAACCATTCTCTCCAGGACAAGCATTCAATCCAAGCTTTTCTCTGATCGCTACTCCTTTTTATCTAACTTGTGTTGAATCTGGACTAAGGCGTTCGACCAAAATATCCATATTTTCATCTGTTTGTTGGGCAGTAAACAGAACTGAATCGGGTGGCCTTTCGTCACCGGAAAACAGGAATACACTTCATTCCTACACCACATTTTGAATCTGGGTGATTAATACTGTGTCACTTACTATGTGGTGATGGCAACGAGGTTACATATATCCTTGAAGTTTTTCTTACACTGTACTCGAACATTGATCCCTCACGTCAACATTATGTCAGTTGACCCACGCAAAAGAAATACCCATAGTACACATTATGAAACATAGAACACGATGATATGGGAACACTAACTAATATAAATGAATTAAATTACTACGTAGATATATAATAAATTCATTATTAAATATTATATAAATTCACATTATTGCAGCATGTACAAAATAAACAGTATATATACACTATGTACATATTGAAGGCACACTTATAATATAATGTAATTACACACACAATGGTACATAGTATGTTGATTTGACCAAAGATCACCATTATACGTTTATTTTCACTGGAGTGCTTTGGGGGGTTGACGGACTAATGACACAGTAATGAGTCACAATAGTCACTTAAAATTGTGACTGGTGACAACACTTCATTGCCCTTAACACTAATTGGCTCTGGTAGCTAGTCAATCACTCCATATGGTTTCACTGCTGTATACATATGTTTTACTTTTGATAATTACGTAATTTATTAATCATCCAAGGATGTGTAGTTGTATACACGTCGCCAAGAACACTTTATATACGTTAAAAAAAGACCAGGAAGTTTATTAAAGGATATATCGGGAAGGGTTTACTCTCACCTGCCAGTAATAATGGCAAAAAAAATCGTGTCTGATTCTGTCTTTCTATCAATACATTTATATCAATCACTTATTCTGCCTGTCTGTGTGTTCATTTTCTCTGTTTATCTTCTCATTCGTTCATCTGATATTCTATCCCTCTATCAAGGTGTGCCTTCTTGTGTGTCTGCTTCTAGTTACATATCATGAAATATTGTATTTTTGGGTAATTATCATTTATAAAACTATTTCTTGTCACTTTTAGGGTCATATTTCTTATCTGAATAAACTAATATAAATATGTTTTACTAAGATGTATACCTTACTACGCACTACGAGTAAAGGCAGTATTGGTTAAATAGAAGTTGTTACACCAGTCAACTGCATTTTTTCTCTTTTATTGTTCGTCTTTTTCCTTGTAAGTCTTCAGATGAACTTCTCCAACATATTTCTACTTAAACTAATTCTTCACACATTTTGTTCTTTTTATTAGGAGTTATTAATATGCTGTGCTACTGGAGTTATTTGTGATATTGTGTAAAATTAGGTCAAAGGAAATACGTTGTTTCTGTTGAAACAATTGTATTTGTATTTAGAGTGCACTAAGAGTTCCTAGGTCCTTATTAATGAGGAGGTTTAAACACACTTATAATTACTTTGAACAGTGTAAGCAAGTATATTATGACTACTTGTTGCAGTTGACAATACAAGATCTGCTGGTATCAAGTTGGTCTTCCGTGTTATGTACAGTAATTGGTCTTATTACTCATCTTCTCCCAAAAGGACCAGAGTCCATCAATAGTGGATATATATATATATATATATATATATATATATATATATATATATATATATATATATATATATATATATATATATATATATATATATATCCCTGGATAACAACTCCAAAGTGCTGGAACAGGAGGCTGGTTACCCACACGTCTGTGTTAATGAACCTGGAGCCTAACTTAATCTTTTCTATCCCACAGTGAATATGACATGTTGAATAGTGTTGTACACATGTTCATATCTTCTGTACATGAAGATCTTGATTAGGTTAGGTTAGGTGTTGGTAGTTTCTGTGTTGGCTGTAGCATTACCCAGATTTTTATTTTATTTTTAATTCTCCTGATAATGTCACTGACTTGGTTGTGTCATGCATGCCATTCGGTAGTTTCTGGAGTTGGGACTGAGAAGAGAAGCCAGTGCTGGTTGACTATCACCTTACCAAAGAGACAACTGTGTTCAGTGTGTCTAGGAAATGTTCAGAGTCTTGGTATCTTGAGAAAAACGATATACTAGACCAGAAAGATGGGAGTTTGTGAGTTAAAATGGAGGAAAGATGATGAGTGGGGAAAAATATAAAAGCGAAAGGAAAGGGATTAAAGAAAGGCTATCGGTGTGATTTTTACAGGAATTTTAACCTTAAAAATCTTCGAATATCAGGAAGGAAAATTTGTTTAAGACCCAGCAGGACGAGGCGGACTGTAGGTTAAAGCGAGTGTCTACAGGTGTTTTGGGCTGATGAGGAGGAAGAATATCTCGTTGGGGTACTATACTTAATAACTTGAAGATGAGGAGATCTCTTGTACGATTGACTTCTCCAGACACAGCTGAGTGTTTATAGGAACTGATGTGGGTGACGAGACACAACATCACCATTACATACCTTGATAGGTCATGAAAGTTTAGATATATGTTAGTGTGATAACTGGACCGGAATAGAACAATAACTAAACACGTTTTCAAAAATATTTACTCGAGAACAAACTCTATATAATATCTTAAACTAAAGTATGTGTGTGTGTGTGTGTGTGTGTGTGTGTGTGTGTGTGTGCGTGTGTGTGCGTGTGCGTGTGTGTGTGTGTGTGTGGAACACCTGACATACCACGGTACATTCATTAACACGCTAAACATGTGCCTCGTGCAGTACTCTTCACTCTACTACCACAGGACTATAATAAAACACATTGAATCATGAAGTGGTTATGTCACATACAGTTCACTAAGAATCATTATCACCCGAAACATAGACACCACATGACATATGAAGGTCACATAAAATGAAAATCACTTTGTATGGTACGTGTCTACACGGAGAAGTAGTGCTTCCTAGTTCATCATATTGAACGAATATATCGAATATATTGCTGTGCGTTGTGAGATAACAGTTGGAGAAACATTGATAACTTATCCTAAAAACTTTATTTATTTATTTTATTTTATTTGTATTTTATTTATTTATTTATTTATTTTTTACGGGGATTAGCCCACTAGAGCACAGGTCAATGACCCACATCAGGGCCCGGGGGTCGAAAATATAATAATAATAATAATAATAATAATAATAATAATAATAATTATTATTATTATTAAAAACTATAACAAATATGATAATAATAATAAAAAAAATGAAAAAAAAAGATCAATAGTGAGAATCAATATATGTATGTTGTGTTGTCAATAGTAAGAGAAACAATTGAGACCCTGCAATTGTGTGTAAATGAGGCAGAGAGTCAGATCAGCAACCTGGGACTTGGTCACAATTTTCGTGATGCCATATGGCAGCAGGGTCTACCATTAGACAACACATTATGCTTCCAATATCTTCCCAGGCGGTAGTACCTCCCTGTTTGATTTTTTTTTCTACTTTTTTTTTCGTGCTGGTCAAGCTCCGACCAGGGGTTAGCTAGACCCCCAGACAACTCTTTCGGGTGGGAGAAAACGGCCTGAGAAAATCACATCATGGAGACTGAAGAGCTACGAAGGTGGGGAGGGGGACAAGGCAAGGGAGGAACACAACTGTGTGAAGTATTGCTGTAAATAAGTGCTAGAGGGCAAACAAATACAGTACATGTTCTTTGTAGGATGCACGAGTGTAGAAATGCTTTCCTCCGCCAGTGAGTGAGGGATTAGCTGTCCTTTGAGCTGCTGGAGATGCTAGAAATAGTACATAACAATAAGAAAGAGGAAAAAGTATAAGATATTTCAAAACAATTAAAGGGACAACCGTTAAAGAAACACACAAAAGATGATATGGCAAATTATCAACACCAAAAAGAGAAAAAACAAGTGAGAGCCGGCCACACATAACAACTCTCGTCATAGCGTATACGAGTATAACATTTTCTACTCCAGTAACTGAGGAGTGAGTGACGGTCACTTAGAGACTTGTCGTCGTGGCTATAAAAAAAAAAGTCCGTTGTAGTAAAGAGAAATTAGGCACGGCATCACTGAGAGCTGGTAGACCTTCATACCCCACAATACTGCACTTGAGTAAATTAGTAGTAATACACTCTGACATATCATCCGTGACTACACATTGGCCGGAGCTGATTGTCCACCTGAACTTCCATATGAATGATAAGAACACACAGACAGTATGCGTGAGGGTCAATTAATGAAGTAGGTCTGAGAACACTGCTTGCTGATATACCTGTAAGGTTAAATACATTTAACTCTCTTTATATAACGTATAACAAACAGCATTGTACTAACAGCTAAATGCTTTTGACCGCTGCATTAACTTGTTTTGTAGTTTTCTTTCAATCATTTTTTTTCATCCAATCCGACACCTGACGGACTATCATTAATAAACTTTCCTTCGTATTTGGTAAAAAAGATCAAATTATAACTCGTGATCTTTTACAGTCACAGAAAATCACTAGTCAACACCACACACTCTGGAGTCATCATCTTTTACCCCGACCCACAACAATGTCATAGTAACTTACCGGTACATCACGACGGCCGCTCGCTAACCCCGCCACCCTTTCCCTCACTTCCTCTAACGCCCACACTATCACCATCATTACTGCTACTACTACCACCCCTTCCCTCACACCACCATTACTACCACTAACCCCCCCCCCTCACACTACCCTGGAACGAGACAGGTTGTGAGTTACCAAACGTGTTATCCATCTCTCAGCCTTGTGGCACCCAACCTGTCACAATCAGGTCTCGCCACCTTAATGAACTTTGTTGAAGGTGAGGGTAAACAGTAGTGAGAGGTGGGCTCAATAAACCAGATACACGAGTAATAATGTTATAAACAATAATTAATTAATACTTCTTGGTGAATCTGTTGATATTTCTCACCGCAGAGATGTTAAGCTAAAACATTCTCTGCCTCACCGAGGTAAACTTTTCACGGCGTGTTATCATTATAACCAATTAAGTATGTTGTGACTGCAGAAAAATACTTTTATATTTTGTATATCTACACCTGATATTAGGAATCTCTGGAGGTTCAGCTGGTGGAGGCAATGGTGGTGTCTGGTGCTGGATGTTATGATAACGACGAGTGGTTGACGCCTGCTGCAGTACTGTATCTAGTGTTATGATCTTAATACACAAATGTTGTAGAGTCATCACCTCCAACCTGTTAGGAACTTTCAGCTCTTGGCTTCACATGTGCCGGTTATGCCACCAGACAGCACTTTGCTGCTGTGTACCGGTAGTCGCTGTACATTGGTGAAGTGTCGTAAACCCAGAACAACTTGGTCACTGTGTAATCATCTTGGCAACTAAGCCAGCCATGCCAGGTTGATGTGTCTGTGGAAGTAACGTTCGGTCGGGGTTCTTGACTAATAGTTACCTGCTCACACGTGGCAGTGACTGAATTGGGGCTGACAATGTCTGCACAGTACATCCTCTGGTCGTCCTTCTCTGGGTCGCCTGTATTCAGATGGCCAATACCTACCATGGCCTGGCCCTGACCACACTCCTCGCCATCGCTCACCACTGTACTTACTACTGCTGGTGGCGGACTGGCGACAGGCATCGCGTACATTGAAAAAGAAAGGAAGGCAATGAAGGAATCAGCATCATACGTAAAACCCAGAACATTGGCTCCAGTCACACCCAAGTGAGTTGCCGCCGTCTTGGGACCAAGTGTCGTTGTGGGTGGTTCTGTCGTTGTGGGTGGTTCTGTCGTTGTGGGTGGTTCTGTCGTTGTTGGTGGTTCTGTCGTTGTGGGTGGTTCTGTCGTTGTGGGTGGTTGTGTCGTTGTAATGGCTACAGTCTGGTTGTACAGGGTCTCTGGAAAAGGGGAATAAGAAGAACGTTGTATTAGATCATATGTAATGAGTAGGGCCCGGATAGTTATGCACTAAAAAACCATGAAATATGCATGCAAATATGCACTAAAAACAGGGGAAATATGCATTTATATGCCACTTATAAAGCCAAGAATGCAGGTTATACGGAAACAAAATAGAACAAGCCTTTCTCCTTATGATTTCCATCGTGTCCTTGAACAATTGTGAAACATAGTTCTTACGTAATGTTGATTCGTCAGGCACCTTTTTTCCAGTATACTGTTCCAGGAATGACTTTAGGCACTTGTTATTCAGTTTATGCAATGGAATATCCGCTGAAACAAATGCCTTGCACAAATCTGCGTTGAACTGGGAACGATCAGGCCCTGACTTACTGGAACATGCAAGAAGTAGTTGTTGCTCCTTTTGTGCACTATTGGACTTAACAGCTTCGAGTCGGATGTGCTTGCTTGTTTTAAGGTGTTGTTGGACTTGAAATTTCTTGCTCGCTGTCACTGGTGCTTCACAATATTTACAAAACAGTACACTTCCATCAGTAGTAAATGCATCAAATTCCTTTACATATGATCTCAGCACTTCATTTTGGTTTCTTTGTACTTTCGGCATTTTCACGAGCAGCAGAAGAGAGTAGCTCCACACAGCAGCACTGCTCCTGACTGACTAACTCACTAGTCCAATGAGTCATGAACCAGGTGTGGAAACGACAGATTAAAGCGACGTGACCTCACCTCACTTCACCTAACCACACCTCACCTCACCTCCCAGTACCACGTGTGCTCATTCAGTGGCAACAAAGAGATACTGCCAGATGAATATTTTACCAAAATATGCATTTATATGCAGTTATCTAGGTAATATGCACTTATCATAGAAATCACGCAAAATATGCATTTGCATATGAAATATGCAAATGCATAACTATCCGGGCCCTAGTAATGAGTATATCCTATAGAAACCTTTCAGTATCAAAATGAGATGATGCTTCATACAGACCTACAAGTATCAGTACACAGTGTGCTGTTAATACCACCGACTCTCTCACACTATGCTTTTATCTTTCCCCTTCACTCTTCAGATTTTGCTTTGCTTCACCATAAGGTATTCCAATGCACTCTCCTCACCCACTGAATTTTTTCCATACATTCATATAGACTCTGGACTTTAATTTCACCTTCTCAGCCAATTTCATTTTGCTTTACTCACTTGCTGACCAACTTACATCTAACACTAATGACACAATAACATTAAAGAATAAAATATATATCTCCATCATCTGAAAGACATTCTTGAAATTGATAAAAAGTTCCCCATCGTCCTGGGCATATCATTCAACTTGTCACGAGGAGGAAAAACTGAAATGCATCCTCCAAGTGTCGTCTGTGATCACACTTATCGAGTCTTAATCGTCATATCTTTCTCCTGAGATTGTCAAGATAAACATACCCTCCTTTCAGCAGTGTTACCTCACCCTTCCACTACCCACCTCACTCACCAGAACTTCCACTAACCACGGCAACCACAAACCACCCATCAACCATGCACACCCCACAACTTTTCATCACTTATCGCCACAACCACCACCACACACCACAACCTCCTCTACCCACCATAACCACTGAACACCACTACCCCCCCCCCCTCCATCCCTACGTAACACGGAACAATGTCTCTTATTATTTGATTCCTTACTCAACATATATTTTGAATTTCCACATCTACTTCTTACAAGCATGAGGTCACTGTAGTAGACAAGGGTGTAAATGTGATATATCAGGTTGTATTAACTCACCTCTAACGTAGCAGAGGTAATATGGGTCAAGGTCAGTCGGGGTCACATTATGGATAGTGGCACACTCTCTATACTGAGACACGGAGCTTCTGGTTGATGAGAAACCTTCACAAGCTGGTTCTGTTGTGGATAGAGATGTACACACTGTTAACATATGGGTATTGGAGGTGGTGGTGTGTGGTGATAAGTGGTGTGTGGTATATAGGACAAAGGTCAAGGACAAAGTTGGGCCTTTAAAGTCAGGGAGGGAAGAATTGATAAATGGCAGTGAAGAAATAAGCAAAGCATTGAGCAGCTACTTCTTATCAGTTTTCACAGAAGAAATTTGCGATGAAATTCCAGAGGTGGAACTGATATTTAAGGGAAAGGAAGAAGAGAAATTAAAGAATATCACTATCAGAAAAGAGGATGTTCTTAAGAAGATAAATAAACTACAGAAAACAAAATCCCCAGGGCCGGATGAAATTTTCCCTCGAGTCTTGAAAGAGTGTAGGGAACAGATTAGCGGACCCCTCGTAAACTTATTTACAAAATCATTAGACACTGAAGTTGTGCCAGACTTGTGGAAACAGGCAAATGTAGTACCCATATTCAAAAAGGGAGACAGAGCATCAGCGTCAAATTACCGGCCGATCAGTTTGACGTCAGTAGTGGGGAAATTTCTTGAATCAATTATAGCAGATAGCATCCGATCGCATCTAGAGAAAAGCAAATTAATCTACGACTCTCAACATGGGTTTACAAAGGGAAAATCTTGTCTAACAAATCTGCTAACGTTTTTTAGGAAAGTCTTCGAGGTAGTAGATAATGACGAAAATTACGATGTTATTGACTTAGACTTTAGCAAAGCATTTGACAGAGTACCGCATCAGAGGTTTCTGAGAAAAATTAAGGCTCATGGTATCGAGGGGAAAGTTTTAAATTGGATAAAATCATGGTTCACCGATAGAACGCAGAGGGTCAGCATAGATGGTGTTAAATCTGAGTGGGGCCGTGTAACCAGTGGAGTTCCCCAGGGGTCAGTACTAGGCCCACTCTTGTTCATAATCTACATAAACGATCTAGATACTGGGATCAGCAGTGACATAAGCAAGTTTGCGGATGACACCAAAATAGGGCGGCAAATTAATTCAGGGCAGGATGCAAATGCATTACAGGTTCTAAATAAACTGCAGGGGTGGTCTGAAAAATGGCAAATGAAATTCAACACCAGCAAGTGCAGCGTACTTAATATTGGAAGAACAAATACTTATAATGTATACAGCCTTAACAACATCAACCTAGAGAAGTCGACTTGTGAAAGAGTCCTAGGGGTACTTGTAAGCCCGGACCTACGGCCTAGAAAACAGTGCGTTAATGTTCGAAATAAGGCAAACAGAGAATTGGGTTTCATATCTAGAAGTGTAAGTAACAAGAGTGCAGAGGTCTTATTGCAACTACATCTTGCGCTAGTCAGGCCACACCTCGATTATGCGGTTCAGTTCTGGTGCCCCTATTATAGAATGGATATAAATTCACTAGAGTCGGTGCAGCGAAGAATGACAAAAATGATTCCGGGACTTAGAAACCTTCCATATCAGGATAGGCTAATGAAACTTAACTTGCATTCCCTAGAAAGACGAAGAGTGCGGGGAGATATGATAGAAGTATTTAAGTGGGTGAAAGGAATCAATAAAGGGGATATAGATAAAGTTCTTATAATATCCGAGCAGGATAGGACTCGGAGCAACGGATTCAAGTTGGATAAGTTTAGGTTTAGGAGGGAGATAGGAAGAACTGGTTCACAAATAGGGTGGTGGACGAATGGAACAAGCTTAGCAACTTTGTAGTAAGTGCGGGAACTCTGGAAAGTTTCAAAAGGAGGCTAGATAAATTCATGGATGATAGAGAGTGGTAGTAACTCTCGACAGGAGCTGCTGCACAGGCCAACCGGCCTATTAAGGTGAGACCTCTTATTTCTTTTTGTTCTTATGTTCCTATAAGTGGTGTGTGCAGGTTAGTGGTGTGGTGGTTAGTGTGTGTGTAGACAAGGGTGGTGGTGGTGGGTAGGGGTGATGGTAAATGTGGTGGTGGGGTAGTGGTGGTGGTGTGGTGGGGTAGTGGTGGTCGGGGTAGTGGTGGTGGTGGTGGTCGTGGGAAAAGGTGTGGTGGTGGTGTTGGGGTAGTGGTGGTGGTGGGGTTAGTGTGTAGGGGTAGGGTGTGGTGCTGGTAGTGGTGTGTGTAGTGGTGGTGGTGGGGTTAGTGGTGTGTGGTGTGTGGTGGTGGTGGTGATGGTGGTGGTGGGGTAGTGCTGGTGGTGGTGGGGGTAGTGCTGGTGGTGGTGATGGTGGTGGTGGGGGTAGTGCTGGTGGTGGTGGGGGTAGTGGTGTGTGGTGGTGGGGTTTGTGGTGTGACGTGATGGTGCTAGAGGTTGTGGTGCATGGTTATAATAGTACTACTATTACAAAAAAAATTACTATTACTACTACTAATAATAATAATGATGATGATGATGATAATGATAATAACAACAGTATAGCTCATTAATAAACAAAAAATCATGTATTGTATCAAGAACAAAAAACCTTAACGCAGTCCTTAATCGGATATCAATAAATGAATCAATGTTGGCGCCACCCTCATGTCCGGAGGTTGTCGGCCATGACTATCTGCTCCATACATTTTCAGGATGTCTTTACCAATCCTCCCCAATTTGTATCTCTCCGGGACCCAACTGTTAATTACATCCATCCATCCAGTCTCTTCCTTACCCAGCCAGAGCTTTCTACCCTCAGCGTCACCCATTGATATCTTTACCCTGATAAATATTTGCCAGCAAGTACTTCCGACAGTTTCTCGTTAAGGTTCATCATTAATTAAATACCATATATTAGATCCATAGCCCAGTGTTATACTATTTATGAAGACTGTCAGTTTCAGATGAGCTCCCAGGGCCTCGATGGGTCATCGCTACCCAGGTCATGTATCTTGACGACTGGACCTTTATCTAGTTCACCTTACCTTCAACACTTACTGAATAATTTAATAAACGAAAACGTGTGTTTGGTGTATGTAACATGGATGTGATCCTTACATAAGGTGATGACTTGAGCCACCACCAGCCTTACATAATATAAATAATATTGGTTGGCCCTCGCGTTCGAGGCTGGCTGGCTTTAGTGCCACCTTGTAACCAACACAACAACCACTCCCTAAGTTAACGAGCCTTATGACCCAGTGTCATGGAATTATCCAAGCAGACCAGGCAACTCGCTAACTGCACTGGTTAACCATTACCTTGGAATATCCAAGTTCCCGGTTACTGCTGGTTAAACAGAGGCAGATGATGTAGATAAACTTTCAGGAGTTTTATTCTGCCTAGGCGAGCATGTTGACCACACACACACACACACACACACTCCTACCTGCACCAAGACACTCCCTGATGCAGGACCTTACTGATGAGGAGTATACAACTTCCATATAAGTAGTAGTTTTGGGGGTTCACTTACAACTGATTTACGTGGATACACACAACGAGATTTTATAGATATAAAAGTTGGTTATTTTCAGGTGTGGAATAATCCGAAGGTGATGAAATACATGAAGTTGATCGAAAACAAGAACTGCGCAGATTAAAAAAAAATGTGAAGAATGTTTCCCCCCATACTGTAGTAGGAGACATTGCCAGTACTCACCTGGGTAAATGATCATATCCCAAGGACACTCACCTGGGCATATATATTGATGTCCTACTGACAGTTACTGGACAGAAGTTAATGTCCTGATAATATTCACCGGGAGAGGTGTTAAGTTCCATACTGGCGCACACCTGTAGCAGTAGTCGTTGATGTAGACTATATAGTGTGCTAAATAATTATTCTGCTGCGACTTTATGTTGTTCATTAGATGGTGACTTTTGTTTTGTGGCAGTGACCACGGCGTCCTGGTGATACTGACTTATGGTATAGCTTGATGATACTGACCTCTGGCACAAACAGCGGCACATTGGGTGAGGGAGGCGACCTGCATCACCAGCTGTGACTGGCCACAGTGTCCATCTGAAGTCAAGCGTCGGAAAGTCACCCCAGTTGACACCATTACTGCCTTGGCTCCTCCCGACACCCAAACAGCCAGCAGTAGAGTTGCCACACTCCTGGTTGGCGCCATCGTCTTCTGCTCTGTGTACTACGAAGAAATTGTTCTCATCACCGGCTCAGTAATGCTGATGGGTGAATGAAATTGACGTATTCTTTTTCCAGGATCCTTCGTGATAATAAACAATTTGAAATATAATTTTAAATTGTGTACAATATATATATATATATATATATATATATATATATATATATATATATATATATATATATATATATATATATATATATATATATATATATATATATATATATATATATATATATATATATATATATATATATATATATATATATATGTGCCCGTCCATCACTGATTCTTATAATGAGGATTTAATTTTCCCTCTGGTCAAAGTGCACCACCTATATACTAAACGTAATGAATTACCAGGCTTGTAATTAACTTAGGATAACAACTAAATACACTTTCAAATGTACATAAACATTTAGGTCTGTATTTTCACCGATGACCAAGTTAGAAGATGTTTATAAATGAATTTGTAATTATAAAACGTCTTTAACTACGTAGCTCATACTGAGAAGCCGACAAAATCTTAATTAAATCACCGATAGACCAAAGTATGACATTAGCAGTAGGTGTAACCATAGCCGTACAACCTACAGGAATGAAGAGGCTGTGATTCAGATTCTATGTTTGTACCTGCGTCGTGAGGCTATGTTGTATATTATAATCCCACAGTTTGAAGCAATGGTAAATGTGCCTTAACTCACTCTGCCTACTTAAAGACGACCAGGTACTCTCAGGCAACATCAGCTAAACGGCCTCAAGCCCTTTATTTGTATATCAACATTTCACCGATGGCACTGTCAAGCTTCCAGCTGTAGCTAAAGCTTCCTATTCAGGAACTGTAGCAGGTTTAAAAAAAGTGGATAAGTTGACGAGGAAAAATTTATTGCCACGGGAGCCTCCTTAACACATGGAGCAACCCAACTATAATATCTTCCAGCCAACAAAAAAAATCAAGAGAGGGAGGTCCATCAACAACTGTGAGAATTTAATAGTATACACTTTCACTACTATGAGTTATATACTGGCGTCTCCATGGTAGGTGGATGTGCGGTGCAAATGTAAGGGCGGCTGAATGTTGTGTCAGGTTCCAGTTGTTTAATCATGTAGCTACTGTACTTTGTGTACGGAAATTTTTGCTGTTGACCAAACCATAGACTTCATAATATTTCTCACTCATGACGAAATTGTAATAAACACATTGTCAGTCTTAGCATGAAGAACTTCGGCATTAAAGGGTCAGATCAACCCACTAAGTTGACCTGGGCGTTCCAGGTACTGTATTTATAATTGTTGGGAGCACATCTTCTAATGTAACGTCATTATACCAATTTGGCTTTGATCAAGAGAGTTAAAGCTACTGTATTCGTAGCAAAATGACGACGGGAAAAATCACAAAAAATCGGATCATCTTCGTCAGTGTCAATGAAATGGTCAAAATGATGAAATATTACTTACATGAATCAATTTATCAACACATATATATAAAATGCGTCTCTTCGTTCTTTTAATTTTCTCAAGAAAAAATTATTGTTCTTTTTAAACTTGAACCGCGATTTAACTTCTTTTTTATATGTAAATTGGTTTAAGTATGCTGTAAGATAAACCAGTAGATGTTAAATGTATAAAGTTAGCCATACCGAAAGATCTCCCGTAGCTTGTTGGCCACACAAAATGGATGAGCATCACGCAGGAACCCTAATGCAATATGAAAGTAAAAACAAAACCGGAGAGACAGATCCTTACGAGGGGAGGTACTGTAGAAGGAGGAAGACTCCTAGGCAGACAGCACGGGTGAATGGACACCTCCAGCACACACACGCTTGACCGCACCAGCCATCCACCGTCGACTTCTACTGGTATGTGGCTTAGCCCAGTATACGAACAAGCCTACACTGATCACACTGGCGCACACACACACACACACACACACACACACACACACACACATAAAGATAGATAAATTACACACTTCTTGTGCACAAATCGATGAATACGTGTTGTAGTTCATTCGAATATTGTTTACGGTGATCATATTTAGTCTAAAGATTTAAAATGGCAGTGAGGCGGCCATATTGCGAAAGCACATCAGCATGGACTAAAGAAATTATCAAAGTTATCCCGAGATAAACAACTACAATTATAATCATCCTGTTAGATCATCACCAAGTTTGATGAGGAGAGAGTCAAGGGTGAGAGGTCCGTATAGGAACAGTACAGTGAACAAAGGAACAGTACGGTGAACAAAGGAACAGTACGGTGAACAAAGGAACATTACGGTGAACAAAGGAACATTACGGTGAACAAAGGAACAGTACGGTGAACAAAAGAACCGTACGGTGAACAAAGGAACAGTACGGTGAACAAGAAAGACGCCGGATGAATTAACCTAAAACGTTTACATTATAATACAGCCAACATCATGGCTCGTATGATTTAAAAAACACATAAGTCCTCATACAGTAGGTAATATAATATCATAAATGTATGTTTAAGATGGTAGCTTCAGGGATGTCGTGCAAACTGTGTCTATACTTAACTGTAGATGACCCAAATAAATAGAATAAATTACAATACTAGGAAAGGTTGTCTGTAAGCTTGGACTATTTCTGGAGCGTGTGAAATATTTGTATACCATACCAAGAAGTAAATCAGAAAGTTTGGCTTTGTCAAGAAAAAAATATATACGAAATATTATACTGCAGCAAATTTCAAACACAATTTGCACTCTTCGTATTCGTATAACGCCTCGCTGTACAGAACATATCTTTGTCATGCGGACGGCCACCAGGGTATTGAGGTAAACGCTTGAGTGAAGTACATGACACAGATTACCACAATGCCTCACCCCACGTACTGTTACTTGAAATATCGTTCAAAAGACCCAAGCTCATCCACAATAACATAATAACCGATACCACTATAAAGCTATTATGATATTCCTTTACCCTTCGTGTTTCACCTCCTGTCACACACACACACACACACACACACACACACACACACACCCCCATTATGCTTCCTTATGCTTATCAATGATACCCTGCTCGCTGGAAATATGTCGACGACTCCACCATTGGGATCAGCGTCAACAATTCTGCTCCCGACTATACCGCCCTTCAGGATTTATTGAACAGTCTCCAAAACTGGGCCACCAACAACCACGTCACCATCAACCATACCAAGACCATGGTTATGCACATCAACCTCTCCCCCAACGTTGTCCCACCCCCTTCCATTACTTTAGGCCCAACACACTCCAGGTTGTAGATTCCACTAAGCTCCTCGGCGTCACCATAGACAACAAACTAAATTGGAAACCACACGTCAGTAAAGTTGTCAAATCCTCCAGTTTCCGTCTCCATCTCCTCCGCCGACTCAAATCCCTCGGAGTTCCTGCGCCCGAGCTCCTCAGTGTTTACTCAACATTCATACTTCCCCAGCTCACCTATGCCTGCCCTGCCTGGTCTTCCTCCCTAAATGCCAAACAACGTAAACACCTAGAAAAAAGTGCAAAAGAGGGCATGCAAGATTATTCTCTCCCCTTCGTACTACACATATCAAGAAATGTACGGCATAAGACAATATATTGTTTGTGTGTTTAATGGTCAGTTTCATGAAGAGGAAGATATATGAGTGACACTTTTCATATATTCTACACACACACACACACACACACACACACGCACACACACACACACACACACACACAGTGATTTACTGGAAGCCAAGCTTATGACTATTGCCATTATTAACCAATAATACAAATTTAATATTTACTTTTCATATTTCATGATCGAAAATGAATTTATCTTTACATGTTTTATTGCATAAACGCCCTAATGGTCTGAGGTGCGTTCCTTTACTTGTGGCCGTCTGATAACATGTCTGTTATTTGGATCCATTCAACTCTAGTGAGTGAATCATAAAAGACATCCATCACGTCAGCAGCTGCACGCTAGCAATGTTTTCATCCGACACCATACTGTACTGTATACTGTACTCAGATATTCAGACGCACTATCACTCTAACCAAAGAACAACTTAAATCAAATAAATACTGTATATGAAAATATGATCAATATATAATAATTGTTTTCAATAATCTGGGGACACACCTCTTCTTGTCTCCGAAAGTTGTATATATTTACTACTAGATGTAAGGTGGCAGGTTAGGTTAGGTGACAATACAAGTCCACAGGCTGACTGATAGTACATTCAAATCCAGACTTGACTACTGCAAACCCGGTCACTGTGGCGGGAGGGGGGGGGACTGATATATGTAGTCGATGCCAGAAGTAACACATGTGGCGCCTTGAAATTCAGATCATCTAATATACTATAGGACTAGGCGTGTGTGTCTGTTCTGGGCAGCCGATACGGCACAATCGTTTTTCATCAAACTTGGTGGAAAAATCGCAAAAAATTCGTAGAGTGGAACAAACCTGGTCCCATGTCGATGGTTTCTTTAGGAAGGCATTAGTTAACAATGTTATTTACGATGGAAAACGCTGCAAGTCTACGGACTTGGCGCACCCTCATTCGCTGTACGCTGTCAGCCGGACGGCGGTTGCGCTCTAGCCAAGCACGAGCGTTCAAACTTTCACCGGGCACGAAGGGCCCGCGATCACTTGTTTGAAGTTATTGTGATAGGGACTCAAAATTACTCTAGGGTCAAACATGGTAAGTATACCTCTGATTAGACATGATAATACTTGTAACATTCTTAATATGAGACAAATACTACAGTACTAAGCTCT
Source organism: Homarus americanus (assembly GCF_018991925.1). Taxonomy (NCBI): domain Eukaryota; kingdom Metazoa; phylum Arthropoda; class Malacostraca; order Decapoda; family Nephropidae; genus Homarus; species Homarus americanus. The sequence goes on from NW_024733231.1 coordinate 2,141,312, forward strand.
TTCTTCTGTATGTCCTACTTATGTGTCCTTTATAAAGATTGACTTATATGAATGTGTTTATGACCAGTGGCTGCTACTTCACTAACTGGTTATTATCCTGATTATTATTTTCATTATTAATCAATATTATCATCTATAAATTAGGTCTGCCACTAAAGACATTTGTAACTTTTGAGGGACAACAAAACACTGGCATCATATATTACCAGCAGCCAGTGTTTACTTCTGCTTATTATTCTGTCGTGAAAATAAAAGCTGTTGAGTTTCATCTATTATCTTCTGCCATAGTGGGTTAAGACCGTGAAGCAATCATCAGTAATTATCCCGACATTGTTCGCGGGCTTATGTTGCTTGGTCAACTTCATGCGTGGAGACTATATTCAGAAGTAGTTTCCTATTCAATATTGGTGGTGATCAGTAGTTGACCCCACACAACACCTTAAGTGGTCACCCTGAAACTTATTTCAAGCTATGATCGGTGCTATTGTAAGTCATACTTCAAGACAATGGGCTAATATTTTCCTTACAATCACCCGTGTCTCCAACTACCCTAAAGAATGAGCACGTCCTCACTTACAAGTTTAAGTGCCCATAAATAATTTACGTCCACTTATTGTATTCATTTGGGGTTGTTAATGACGTTGATGATACATAGTGTACTGTTTTATTTACTTATATGTGGCCTCATATCATGGCAGCCTAATCATATACTCGTGTGTGTATATATATATATATATATATATATATATATATATATATATATATATATATATATATATATATATATATATATATATATATATATATATATATATATGTGTGTGTGTGTGTGTGTGTGTGTGCCGGGTATTTATTGCATACTCGCCATTACAATAATCCAAACCTCAAAAGTTAACACCGTAAGTCAAGGTTAGTTATCAAACAGGGAGGTACTACTGCCTGGGAAGATATTGGAAGCATAATGTGTTGTCTAATGGTAGACCCTGCAGTCACATGGCATCACGAAAATTGTGACCAAGTCCCAGGTTGCTGATCTGACTTTCTGCCTCATTTTCACACAATTTGCCGGGACTCAATTATTTCTCTTACCTTTGACAACACAACATACATATAGCGTTTCTCACTTTTGATCTTTTTTTTTTCATTTTTGTATTTCTTTGTAGTTCTTTATTATTATTATTATTATTATTATTATTATTATTATTATTATTATTATTATTATTGCAGTTTTGTTATTATTATCATTATTATTTTATTTACTATGAATTACTATTATTATTATATTATTATTATTATTATTTTAGATTGCCCCCGAGGGGGCTAGTTTATTAGGCACATTATTACATTTTCGCCCCCAGGCCCTGATGTGGGTCAGTGACCTGTGCCTGGGTGGGCTAATCCCCGTAAAAAAAGAAGAAAAAAAGAAAAGAAAAGCTCATGTGAAGAAGTCATACACTGTCTAACACTGTTTATCCTCCAAATATCTGCTGTACTAATTCCATTCACCTTGGATGAGTTTGAGCAAAGCTACAGTTCACTTTATTTATTTCTATGTTTTTGTTTCTATAAACATACAACAAGGTGAAATCATTTAATCTCTCGTTTCATTGTAGAACGCAGGTAACTTTTTAGATTCCCACAGTCGACTAAAGGAATGTTTACATTTGCATTAAGTAACTGGTAAGATTGCACTGACTTGGAGCATAATATATAATGTTCAGATAGACTAAAATAGAGGTTTGACTGAGTCAGGGAACTGGACAAGCCGGGCTCCCAAGTAGTTCATTTCATTTCTGCTTCAAGACACTTTGGTGATGGAAGATCACTAGCTATTGACTGTACTTCAGAACCTTTCCTCTCCATTCTGAGTCATTCACCAAGAAAAATGGAATAAGAGAGAACTCCAGACGAGCAGGTTGTTGAGCTGACGAGAAACGAGTTTCGAGTCCACAGATCAAATGGTCAGAGATATTTATTAATATACTGACATTGTCTAACACTTAAACGCTTACACTTGCACACACGTACAAATATAAATATCAACAAGAAAGTTACACGAACTATCAGGGGCCACAGTAAACAATTTTTCCAGGAAACCTACAGTAACAACCGTTCGCACACAAGTATCATAAAAATTTTGTTAATGATTTGTATGGTAACATTGCAGTCAGCAGGGTCCGCCCATTCTGGTCAAGCCTCACCCATCTCCCTCTTCCCTACCCTGTTACATGTATTGTACAGTTCTTTGTAGGTGCATGTTTGGTTTGAGCATAGATAGTAAATTACTTTGTATATCCTAATGATAATTAGACATGTTTTTTTTTTAACACGGGGATTAGCCCGCCCGACCACAGGTCACTGACCCCCAGCAGGGCCCGGGGGGCGAAAATATAATAATAATAATAATAATAATAATAATAATAATAATAATAATAATAATAATGATAATAATAATAATAATAATAAAAATTATAACCAAAAAATAAAAATAATAATAATAATAACCATAAATACACAAACGAAAAAATAAATCATGAGTGAGAAACGATATACAGCATGTTGTGTTGTCAATAGTAAGAGAAACAATTGAGACCCTGCAATTGTGTGTAAATGAGGCAGAAAGTCAGATCAGCAACCTGGGACTTGGTCACAATTTTTGTGATGCCATATAGCAGCAGGGTCTACCATTAGACAACACATTATGCTTCCAATATCTTCCCAGGCGGTAGTACCTCCCTGTTTGATAGTTGCCTACTACCTGCTACCTTGATTATAATTAATAAAACTTTGGCGTATTTTGAGATACTCAAACTTGTTTTTCATTTCACTTTTCAAGAGCAAACTTACCTTTCTAACAATATTCTGTGTTATTTAATGCATTCAATAACTGTCTCGGATAGAAACAGAATCAGAGAAAGGGCTTGTTGAAAAAATAAATGGGTAAGTGTTAGGATAGTTGGGTAATAACGTTTGGAAAGAAAATATCCCCAATAGATAAATGGATGTGTTACCCTTTCGACCCTTCAAATTATAGAGAGAAAACGGAGAATATAATTTTTTATTAAGTTCGAATTTCTTAGTGATATCATGTAATGAGAATTGCATTATATTATAAAGTATTGAATTTTATTCATAACTTATAATAAATTATATTATTAAGTTAATATTTTAAGTTCTCAAGGAGTATGATTTTCCATACAAAATAAAATAAAATAAATTCGTAGGATGTATATATCGAAAAACATTCTTGTTTAAGCCTTTAATAAAAATAACTATACTTTACAAAATAAACTTTAATGCTAAAAAGACTTTATGTTTGTACTTTATTTATCTCGACAAGTTACTCATGACAACAACGTTTGTGTAGGAGCATGGCGGACCAGACCGCCCGCCAGCTGCAGTATGAATATAAAGCGGTAAATATCTGATTGTTCATTCTCTGTATTTATAGAATATATTATGTTTGTTAGGATTCTGTACGTGGTTTAATTCTAGTACATATTTTGGCCCGATCATTGCATAATAATAGGTGCTATCAGATGTTCAGATTTGAGGCGTCTACCTTAGTTTTATATTTTGAATCATAACTACTACGGTCATTTACCTACATTATCTACTTCAGCTCTGGTAGTTATAACTCAATATATGCAGTAAAGGTGGTGGTTAGGTTAGGTTCACGTCTAAGTCATCCATAATATGTTTTCCAGTGAAGAAAAATATTTAGTTACTCTTGAATAATAGGAACCAGGTGTAGGTGTCTCAGAAATGTACCTAACCTCACCTAATCTAATCTAACCTAACCTAACCCAACACAACTCAGATTAAATTAAGTTTACCAATTTTTTTTTACTTTATGACACCAAATAATAATTGAGAAGTGATTCACAGCCCGAATTACGCTTGTACGACCATCATTTGACTTCAAAAGTATGTTTCCCCATATCGAATACTCCACGGTACAGTACACCGATTCCCCCATTACCGTCATTTAGTTAAATCGTCGTTGAAAAGAAGTTATGTATGAAAGAGATAAATGTATTACAACTTAAAAAATTCAGTACAAAGGCACTGAGCACTTCATTGTGATAGCAGATGGCTCTGTAAACAACCAGTGTGGGCGCTATATTTGTTTGGTGGTTGGTTAATGCTTTATCAACATTCACTTAAAATCCAATTATAAATTTATTTGAGCCCGAGAACAATGAGTGCTAAGCATGCATTATGTACCACTACTGGTTGTGGTAACAGAAAGAAGAGAAAAAGTGTCACATAAGATGTTGTAAAGAGATTTGAAGAAGAACAGTGAACTGTGGACTTAGGAAAAGCTGTTAATTTGTGGCCTACAACTGTAGGCAAGAACAATTTAAGGAAATGCAGAAAATATCAAATCCTGTGCTAAAAGTGTTACTCCGTTATCTGCTACAGAGTTAACTCTTAACAAAAGTGGCATTATGGAAAATTTGGAAAGAATGCTGAACATGTAGATCAAAGATCAGCATCAACAAAACTTTCCATGTTTGTTGCTCCCCATACAGGTGAAAGCTCTAAATTTATTGGAAACTTTAAAACAAGAAGAAGGTAATAGTGTTGAAAGTGAAACATTTGTGCCAAGTTGTGAGAAAATTTTGATTAGAATGTACCCAAGGAACATAACCTCTATTTATATCATTGTGTCTATGGTAAAGTAGTTTTCAATTAATGCTGTTTCACTTAAAGTCATGGTTTTCAGGAACCTAACAAGAACGTTAATGGGGGAATTGGTGTCCAGTAGTGTTGTCATAATGACCCCACTGTGAGCTGATTTGCTGAAGGCTCTCTCTAGGAACACATCCTGAGCTTTCAAGGGCTATTACTGTACATGGTGGAATGTATATCCTGTACCCCAAATTACATTAATTCTTACGTGGGAAAAATAATATTCCTCATTATAAAGTGTTTCACTTTAAGTCTCATGTCTCTGGATATATGAAAAATAGGGAAATCTTTTATAAGGCAGATAAACAGGATGATCTAGATTCTTTAGGTAAATAGTTTAATATTTTTAAAATTATTTGATTAACCTTTGATAAATTATAAATAGGAATATGTTAATAATTATTTATTTTTTACAGAACTCCAATCTTGTCTTGCAAGCAGATGTTCGGCTTATCGAACGTCGAAGCAAAGATGAGGCAACGGGAGAGGTTATGTCCCTCTCGGGGAAGCTGGAGGGAACACGAATGGGTGATCGCTATCAGCGCACCAAGCCACAACAACCAAAGGAGGAGCAGCAGCGGAAATCTAAGAAACAGAAGCGTGAGGATACACCAACCATTGCAGTAAAGAGCATGAGTATATTAGAACTTGATGACATGGCAGACATATTCTATCGCCCCAAGAGCACAGACACAAAACAAACATATGAAGTAATTTTATCATTCATTCAAGAAGCTCTGGGGGATCAGCCTCGTGATGTATTGTGTGGTGCAGCAGATGAAGTTCTTGCAGTGTTGAAGAACGACAAACTTAAGGATCGTGAACGTAAGAAAGAAACAGAAGAATTGTTGGGTTCACTAGCTGAAGAAAGGTTTGCTGTGTTGGTCAACTTAGGGAAAAAGATTACTGATTTTGGTCATGAGACAAAGGCAGTGGCAAGTGAATCAGTCCTTGATGAAACACATGGCGTTAATGTTCAGTTTGAAGATTCTGAAGAGGAAGAAGAAGATGAAGTAGCTGGTGAAGTTGGTGATGAAGAGGAAGATGAAGTTGATAATGAAGATGGAGTGGTTGGGTCACATGCCATTCATGCTGAAAATCTTACAGGTGGAGAGCAAGTTGGAACAAAAAAAGAGAGGGTGCTTAGTCCACATGACATTGGAGCTCATTGGCTTCAAAGAGAACTCAATAGATTTTATAATGATCCCATACAGGCTCAGACTAAATCCAGTGATGTACTTGAGATTTTGAAATCTGCCAAGGATGACCGAGAATGTGAAAACAAACTTGTTCTTAATCTTGGATATGATAAATTTGAGTTCATCAAAATTCTTAATAAAAATCGTCAAATGGTTTTGTATTGTACACTTCTGGCTTCAGCACAGTCAGACTCGGAAAAGGAAGATATAAGGCGAGTTATGTTGGCTGAGCCAAACCTAAAGCGAATACTGGCTCTTTTAGAAAATGAAGAGGAGGCTATGGATGTGTCGAAAGATGGAGAGGAAGTTGGAGGGTCACGTCCAAGGAGAATAAACACAGAAGCTATGGAAGCTGATGATAAGTCGGGTCAAGTTCCAGGACATAGAGAATTTATAGATCTAGAGAGCCTTGTATTTACTACTGGATCACATTACAATTCAAACAAGAAATGTCATCTTCCAGAAGGTTCAACAAGACAAATGAAGAAAGGGTATGATGAAATCCATGTGCCTGCCCTAAAGCCAAAACCTTTTGCTCCAGATGAAACTTTAGTGCCAATTGCTAACCTTCCTGCCTATGCCCAGCCAGCGTTTGATGGCTTCAAGAATCTTAATCGCATTCAAAGTAAATTGAACAAAGCAGCCATGGAGAGTGATGAAAACTTACTTCTCTGTGCACCTACTGGTGCAGGTAAAACAAATGTGGCTTTGTTAACCATTCTCAGAGAAGTTGGTAAAAACACTAACCAAGATGGTACCATTAATGGTGAGGCCTTCAAAATTATCTATGTTGCTCCTATGCGATCTCTTGTAACAGAAATGACACAGAACTTTTCTAAGAGGCTGGAACCATATGGACTTAAAGTTAATGAACTAACTGGAGATCATCAGTTGACTCGGGAGCAGATAATGGAGACGCAGGTAATAGTCTGTACTCCTGAAAAATGGGATGTCATTACTAGACGTGGTGGAGAAAGATCATACACACAGCTTGTAAGACTTATCATATTTGATGAAATCCACCTTCTCCATGATGAGCGTGGACCAGTTTTGGAGGCATTAGTTGCAAGAACTTTACGTAATTCTGAGACTACTGGGGATGCTGTTAGGCTGGTAGGGTTATCTGCTACTTTACCTAACTATGAAGATGTTGCAGCATTTTTGAGAGTCAGTCTTAAAACAGGACTCTTCTTTTTTGATAACAGCTTCCGCCCAGTCCCACTAGCTCAGCAGTATATTGGAATTACTGAAAAGAAAGCAATTAAGCGCTACCAAGTTATGAATGATATCTTGTATGAGAAAGTGATGGAGCATGCAGGTAAAAATCAGATCTTAATATTCGTTCATTCTCGGAAGGAGACTGCTAAGACGGCAAAAGCCATCTTAGATATGTGTTTAGAAAAGGATACCCTTGGAAATTTCCTAAGAGAAGGCTCTGCTTCAACTGAAGTGTTACGAACAGAGGCAGACCAAGTGAAGAACAATGATCTCAAAGGACTACTTCCATATGGCTTTGCTATTCACCATGCTGGGATGAATAGGGTTGATCGAAATTTAGTTGAAGACTTGTTTGCTGATCGTCACATACAAGTTTTAGTGTCAACAGCTACACTAGCTTGGGGTGTAAATCTCCCTGCCCACACAGTTGTGATCAAAGGGACTCAAGTATATGATGCAAGTAAAGGTCGTTGGGTGGAACTTGGGGCTCTAGATGTTCTTCAGATGTTGGGTCGTGCAGGCAGACCACAATATGATACTAAGGGAGAGGGTATTTTAATTACAAACCATTCTGAGCTTCAGTATTATCTCTCCCTTATGAACCAGCAGTTACCGATTGAGTCTCAGCTGATTAACAAACTCCCTGACCTCTTAAATGCTGAAATTGTACTTGGTTCTGTTCAAAGTGTGAGGGAAGCTGTCAACTGGTTGGGATATACATACCTGTATGTACGCATGATAAGAGCTGGAAATCTGTATGCTGTTCAGACAGAGAGTTCTGATAAACATCTTCAGCAGCATCGAGCAAATCTTATACATTCTGCTGCCTTGAAACTGGAGAAAAGTAACTTGATTAAATATGACAAGAAGTCTGGTAATTTTCAGGTTACAGAATTGGGTCGTATTGCCAGTTATTTCTATGTTACCTGTGAAACCATGAATGTTTATAATCAACAGCTGAAGCCAACTCTAAGTGAAATTGAACTTTTCCGGGTGTTCTCCCAAAGTTCTGAGTTTAAGAACATCATGGTAAGAGAAGAAGAAAAATTAGAATTGAAAAAGCTAATGGAACGTGTTCCCATTCCAATCAAAGAGAGTGTAGAAGAACCTAGTGCCAAAGTTAATATTCTCCTTCAAGCTTACATCTCACAGCTAAAACTAGACGGATTTGCTCTAATGTCAGATATGGTGTACGTGACTCAAAGTGCAGGGCGACTAATGAGAGCAATGTTTGAAATTGTGCTGCACCGAGCATGGGCACAGCTGGCAGACAAAACTCTAAACTTGTGCAAAATGGTAGATAAAAGGATGTGGCAGTCAATGTCTCCCTTACGGCAGTTTAGAAAAATTCCTGAAGAAGCAATTCGCAAACTTGAGAAGAAGAGTGTTCCTTGGGAGCGTCTTTATGACCTGGATCCTAATGAGATTGGGGAATTAATCCGTATGCCCAAGGGTGGAAAGATGATACACAAATATATCCACCAGTTGCCCAAACTTGACTTGGAAACCCACATTCAGCCTATTACACGCCAGATGCTTAAAGTAGAACTAACCATTACACCAGATTTTAAGTGGGATGAGAAGGTTCATGGTCGCTCTGAAGCTTTTTGGATTATGGTTGAAGATGTTGATGCTGAAAATATTCTTCATCATGAATACTTTCTGTTAAAACAGAAGTTTGCAGAGGATGAGCATGTAGTTAAATTCTTTGTTCCTGTATTTGAGCCTCTGCATCCACATTATTTCATCCGCATTACCTCAGATAAGTGGCTTTCAGCAGAGACCCAGTTACCAGTGTCATTCCGTCATCTCATATTACCAGAGAAGTATCCTCCTCCCACTGAACTTTTGGACTTGCAACCATTGCCCATCACGGCTTTAAGAAACCCACAATATGAAACACTGTATAAAATGCTAAACAAGTATCAGCAATTTAATCCCATTCAAACTCAGGTCTTCAATGCTACATATAATTCAGATGATAGTGTGTTCATTGCTGCACCAACTGGTTCAGGCAAAACACTATGTGCAGAATTTGCCATTTTGCGTACCTTTAGTCAAGATGAATCGGCAAGGTGTGTTTATGTGGCATCTAAGGATGAAATAGTTGAGAGTATGTATGAGCACTGGCAAGAGAAGTTTAGTAACTTGGACAAGAGAGTTGTGCTTTTAACTGGTGAAACTGGAGCAGACTTGAAACTCTTGAATAGGGCAAACATTGTTGTAAGTACAGCTGAGAAATGGGATGTACTTTCACGTAGGTGGAAACAGAGAAAAAATGTACAAAATATTAGTCTGTTCATAGTTGATGAACTGCAGTTAATGGGTGGATCTGATGGCCCTACACTGGAGGTAGTATGTTCTCGCATACGCTACATTGCGTCTAAGATCAGCAGGCACATTCGTATTGTAGCTCTTAGTTCCTCTTTGGCAAATGCCCGAGATGTTGCTCAGTGGCTTGGATGTTCCTCTAACTATACATTCAATTTCCATCCAAATGTTCGACCCTTGCCACTAGAGCTACATATTCAAGGCTTTAACAATCCACACAATGCTTCTCGGATATATGCCATGGCCAAACCTGCTTACCTTGCCATTTTAAAACACAGTCCACGTAAGCCAGCCATGGTGTTTGTGCCGTCTCGTAAGCAGAGTATGATTACAGCTAGTGATCTTCTCACTTTTGCCGCTGCAGACAAAGAACCACAAAGATTCTTACAAGTAAATCCAGAAGAGATGGTAGAATTCCTTCCTCAAATTAGTGATGAGATGTTGAGAGAATTGGTCAGCCAGGGTGTTGGTTACCTGCATGAAGGTCTAAGCGCACGTGACCGAAGGATGGTGGAGAGATTGTTTGAAGCAGAGGCAATTCAGGTTGTAGTTGTGAGTCGTGCACTCTGTTGGGCTGTAACAGCTCCTTCACACTTGGTTATTATCACAGATACACAGAGCTACAATGGTCGTCTTCACAACTATGAAGACTACCCAATTACAGACACCTTGCAAATGGTTGGTCGTGCAAACCGACCAAATGAGGATGATGAGGCAAAGTGTGTTCTTATGTGCCATTCTTCCAAGAAGGACTATTTCAAGAAGTTTCTTTATGAGCCACTACCCATTGAAAGCCATCTTGATCATGCACTACATGATCACTTTAATGCTGAAATTGTCACCCGTACAATTGAAAATAAACAAGAAGCAGTAGACTATGTAACTTGGACCTTCCTCTACCGTCGTATGACTCAGAATCCAAACTACTATGGTCTTCAAGGTGTTTCACATCGCCACTTATCTGATCACCTTTCTGATCTCGTGGAAAATACCCTGCATGACCTTGAAGAGTCAAGATGCATCACCATTGAAGATGACATGGACACTGCTCCTCTAAACTTGGGTATCATTGCATCATATTACTACATCAACTATACTACCATAGAGTTGTTCAACAAATCATTGAACAGCAAGACAAAGATTCGTGGATTACTGGAGATTATTTCAAGTGCTGCAGAATATGAAAATGTCCCCATTCGTCATGGAGAAGAAGACACATTGAGACGTCTTGTACAAAAAGTGCCCAACAAACCCGAGGGAAAAGTAACAGATCCCCACACAAAGACTAACCTTATGTTGCAGGCCCATCTATCTCGACTCACTCTCAGTGCTGAATTGCAGCAAGATACTGAGCTCGTTCTTGGTCGTGCCTTAAGGTTGATTCAAGCTTGTGTAGATGTGTTATCCTCCAATGGATGGTTAGCTCCTGCTTTGTCTGCTATGACTCTCGCACAGATGGTGACTCAGGCCATGTGGTCTAAAGATTCATACTTGAAACAGTTGCCTCATTTTACAAGCGATATGATTGAGCGTTGTGAAGCCAAGGATGTGACGTCTGTCTTCGACATTTTAGAACTTGAGGATGATGATCGCAATCGTCTCCTTCAGTTGTCTGATGCTCAGATGACAGATGTGGCTCGTTTCTGTAACCGCTATCCTAGCATTAATTTAGATTATGAAGTCATTGATGCAGACTCTATTACGAGTGGGTCGATGGTCAATGTTGAAGTGGTACTTGAACGTGAAGATGAACCTGGACCAGTCATTGCTCCTCTGTTCCCACACAAGCGAGAAGAAGGGTGGTGGGTTATTATTGGTGATCCTAAACCAAACTCCCTAATCTCCATTAAGCGTCTCACCCTTCAACAAAAAGCAAAGGTCAAATTGGATTTTGTAGCTCCAAGTGAAGGAGCTTATGAGTACAGGCTGTATTTTATGAGTGATGCCTATATGGGCTGTGATCAGGAGTACAAGGTGCCCCTAAGAGTTAGAGAAGCTGAATCTGAGTCAGAGTCCGAGAGTGATTAATGATTTTATGCTCCATTTTGTAAATATTTCTGTACCAGAACCATGTTTATATTTAAGTGGATTGGCTGTATCTGCACCTACCTTTACATTTGTTGAAATAAGTTTTGTTAAATAAGCTGTAAATTTTCAGACTTAAGGAAAAGATTATTTTCTTCAAGTGAATAATGAAGTAACAAAAGGTGGAAGTGTACAACAGTGTATTATATAGTTTCCTGTCTTACTAAAGTAGCCAATTTAATTTGTGTGAATTTTTATTGGAAATGGATAATTATTTAACCAGATTGTTTCCTTGTACAGGTATGCAGTACTGTATTTACAAAGTTGGGTGTTTATACTATAAATACAGTGGCTTGAAATATTACTGTACACTCATTATTAATTCTTTTGAATTTCTTGTGTCATCTTATTTTTGGTGATGTTAATGGTGGAAAATGGTTATTCGTGTATTCAAGGACATAATTTTGTGATAAATCTTATTCTTTGCATATTTACATCATTGTGTACCTGTGGAAAGTTGCTGGGGGAAAAAGAAGCAACTAATCCTGTATATTGTAATTTCGTCTTGATAAATGTTTTGTAGTAAAGGTTCAACATTCTGCTTATGTACACTTATATTTCATAACAAGATGTTACTATAATAATAGTGGTTTCATTTATACTTTTTTTCCTTTTATGAGAAAATAAACATTTGTGTTGGCATTCATCTCATAGTGATAGAAGAGAAAACATACGGAACAGTTTTGGGGCTTGGTTAACCTTGTGAGTATTAATTGTGTACAGTACATTTAATGTGATAAGAGTATTCATGTATGATGATGTAATTATGTAAATATGTAATCTTGGTTTTTGCTTCAGAATTGATGGTACAGTACTGTACTGTATTTTGGATTAAAAGAAAGGTATGTGTGATTAAAAACCAATGATATACTGTAGGTAAAATATTTTGCAGTGGATGAAGAGTGAAACTACAAAGGCTGTTTCAGTTGTTTCTTCTGGGATCTTCTTATTAGACAGGAACTTCTTTTTGTAACAATTGATTTTATATATTATATACTGTATATTATTTTAGGGTATTAATGAAGGCCAGCAGAATGAAATTAGCAAGACTATCAATTAATCATTAAACCAATTCATATGTTCTTATACTAGACACTACAACAGTACATATGTTTTCTTGACAACTACCAGTGAATAGGATGAAGTGAGTTTGGTGTACTGATAGTCAAAAATCATTGTCCACTACTATTTTCACAGAACTTAAAAAAATGTAAGTACAGTACAAATGCTTATGCAATCTTAAACAAAAACTAAAACTGGTGTCATGATTAACTTCAGTGGTTGTGATATTAGTTGGATGACACAGTACAGTACAGGGTATATCATTTTGTTAACTCGTATATCCAACTGCAGCCCTCAGTCTGTATCATATATTCCACATTTATGAATAATGGGTCCTCACTGAGTGACCTGCAAAAAAATATCTCTCTCTTTTTTCAAAGATATAACAACTTTATAAAAGATTTGAGTGTCCTAAATATAAAATTTAAGAATTTAAATCATTTAATTTATTTAATTAAACTTTTCACATTACATAAGAGTAAATGAGAAATTGGACATTGAGGCAGATGACTCGGTGACTGTTTGTGATGGTGTGAGTGATGAGACAACTGTGCTTGAGTTTAGGACACTGAAGAGACTGAGAGTTAATAATGTTGAATGTGCTAGAGAATTAAGAAGTGTGTTAATGTACAGGTATTTGTAGGAACTAATAACACAGTACATATAATCAAAGTGACAATTACAGGCAGTCCCCACTTTACGACCCTCTGACTTACGATCACCCACACTTATGAACGAGATCCCAATACATTCTTTGTAAAAAAATTAATTAAAACCCCTTTTTTACATTAATTTCATTATATTGTTTAACATCACTTTATTTACATTATTTAGATTATTTCTTATGTATCGGATATTACTGTATTGTTTTGTATGGGCAGGGTTGTGCTTTAACCAAACTTAAACTATGGAATGAACATTCTTCTGACTTCCCAACAAATTGACTTACGATCAGGGTCCAGGAATGTATCCGTCATAATTCGAAGACTGCCTTTAATATGGTTTATTATGGTATGCTATATTCTCTCCTTGGATACATCTTATTGATAGATTGATATTACTGCATCAATTTTATGCAGCTATGTGCAGACACACATTACAGATCTACACTGATAGTCATTATTATTTATTTTTATTTTTTCACAATTTTTATATGGTATAGTACTGGAAGTTTACATAAGCTGCCTACCAGGGATTAGGATTTTCTTGTCTATCAGTGTGGCCCCTGAAATTATTGAATATGTAGGTACAGTACAGCTAGACCCCGACTTACGACGGGGTTAGGGACCCAAATCCAGGTCGTAAGTCCGACATAGATAAAAAAAATATATAGTTTTTTTTTTTATTAAAAAAAAAAATTAAAAATCTACAATGAAATACAGTACACTAAACGTAATAAATAATGAGGAATGGATACAGTACAGTAAAAGTAATAAATAATGAGGAATGGATACAGTGTGACTGAGCACTTACCTTAAATGTAGTCAGCTGAATGCACACACGGCCCCCATAATTTTCTATTTACAGGATACATGGAGACTATATTAATTGGAAGAAGCAGAAGAGGAGACAGGTCTGGGTGGGTCATCAATGTCGCTTTCTTCAGACAGGTTTATGTGCTGTGAAAACTTGCTGGTTGAAGGTATTGGTTCATCTTGAGGGAGTGAAGGCAGCACTGGTGGGGCGTGAGGAGACAGCACTGGGGAACTTCTTGAAATAGATGTCCAATTTAGACTGCACAGTTTGCTTTTTCTTTTCATTATAAATTTCTCTGTAGCAAGCAAGTGCATCTTGGATCGTTCTGTCAACTTTGGCATAACGCTCATAATTTTGATCCATGCCATCAAACATTTGCATTGTTTTATAAATTGTAGCAAATGCCTCTGCCATTTGTTTCACTGAAAACTTTTTGGGGGGTGCAGGTTCTTCTTCTACATTTTGTCTCTCTTCTTCCTCTGCAATTTTCTGTGCATCTAGTTCAATAAGATCCTCGTTACTGAGCTCTTCTGCTACACTTTCAACCAACTGTCCAACATCTTCAGTATCAATTTCTAACTCCAGCTGTTTACCTAACTCCACTATCTTGTTACTAATATCCGAAATAACTTCATTTTCATTAAATCCTTTGAAACTGTGCACATATCTTTTCAGGATTTTCTTCCATATTCCATTCATGCAATGTTTTGTAACCTGATCCCATGCTGCACTAATGTTCTTTATACATGACAAAATGTTGTACTCCTTCCAAAACTGTCTGAGCGTTTTCTCACCTTCAGTAGCAGCAACAGCCTGAGCGAAGGTCGTGCGTAAACAATACGCTTTAAAGGCAGCAATAGCACCTTGATCCATGGGTTGGATGATAGAGGTAGTGTTAGGTGGAATGTACACTACCTTAACATCAGGGTGCATGTCGTCCAGGTGTGGTGGGTGTCCCAGAGCATTATCCAAAATCAGTAAAATCTTGAATGGAATCTGTTGTTGCAGACAATACTCCTTGGCTCGTGGAATGAAACAAGTCATGAACCAATCCTCAAACAGTTCTAGGGTCATCCAGGCTTTCTTGTTACTGCGATAAAACACTGGCAGTGTGTGTGCTTGCTGACATGTTTAAAAGCCCTGGGGTTCTCTAAATGATAGATCATGAAGGGCTTTAGCTTGAAACCAGCAACATTCCCCCCCCAACAGAAGTGTAATTCTGTCCTTGAATGCCTTGAATCCGGGCATTGTTTTCACCTCTTTGTGGATGTATGTCCGCTAAGGCAATGCGCTTCCACAATAATCCAGTCTCATCCACATTGAATATTTGCTCAGGCAAATAATTCCCTTCCACAATCACATCATCTAACTCCTCCTTAAAAGCTTCGGCAGCACCAACATCGGCACTAGCTGCCTCTCCACTCACCTTAACATTGTGTAGACTGTAGCGTTTTTTTAAATCTATCAAACCACCCATGACTTCCTGTAAAGGTTTGATCACATTCATCTCCTGCCTGCTCCTTCAGGCTTTGGAACAGGCTTCTTGCTTTAGCCTGTATGGTAAGAACGCTTAAGGGTACTCGCTTCTGTATCTGGTCGTCTATCCATATCACCAATAATTTTTCCATATTGTGAATAGGACCTTGTCTTCTCTTTGATATTATAGTTCCCTTTATAGGTGTTGCTCCTTTCACCACTTCACGAATACGTTCCTTGTCCTTAAGAATATAGTGGATATAGTCGAGTGTGAGAAACATAGGTCACGTGAGATTGTTGCTACTGTTTTTCCATTCTCATACTGTGTAATTATCTTCATTTTCATCTCAAAAGTAATTGCCTGTCTCCTTTTCCTTGGAACACCACCAGCACTCTCACTTTTACACTTTCTAGTCATTATAAAGTCAATTAAATACGATAATAACGAAAGTTCACAGCGCAATCAGCATAGGATACAATAGCCAAACACAAACAAAGCGCTCCACTGAGTGAGTGTACCCACGAGGCGACCCGAGACGCGCCACCCTCTCGCCCGGGACGGAAACGTTTCGGTATAGAAAATGCGCACGTCATTTGAAAATATTTTTGGTCACGACGGTCGCAGTCTTATGTCCCGACGGACGTACGGTCAAAGCAGGTCGTCAGTACCAATGGACATAAATCCATGTAGATGTAAGTCGGGGTCTAGCTGTATTTTCATTGACAGGAATCTTTGTTTATTTGCAATTTTTCATATTGCCAATTTGATATACTGTACAGGTACCATAATTAAATATTTATGGCCAAAATAATTGATTATTGCAACTTTTTAGTACTGTCATGCAAAAAGAAAAATCAAACCTTAATTGAAAACCTTGTAGGTGTGCAGAGAAGAAGCATCAGCTGATGTACAGCCACGAGAGTGATAACACACATGCCTCTAGAGGTCACTCATTACCATAACCTACATGATTCTTTTGTATATTCTTAAATTCACATGCTTATTGTTTTAATGCCATTAGTGGTAAAAATTGGTATTAATGATGGTGGTGTCGGGTGCCACGGGTAGTCAGTTGACAAGGCTGTGAGAGGATGAGTATGTGCAGTACTACATCAAGGTCACCTAGGAGAGAAGGCCTGGGTCTCCCGTGCAAATCTGATGATGACATCACTACTGAAGGCCGATAGCGCCGCCTAAACGAGAGAGATTGTAGGAACTTTTCGATCTGCTTTTATTCTCATTTCTATTTTTCTGGACTGAATTTCATCAAAGATAAGACTTGGACAAGTTAATCTTCTTGTTTAGTAAGGGTAGAAATGGTCATAGATCTGAATTAATTAAATTAGAGTAGTTAAATTATGAATATAATTCATCGCATGTTTTTCGTTGTTCTGCCATTGTTAGCTTTTGGTAGCTCACAAACAGTGATGTATTGGATAAATTTATATATAATATATCAAATTCCAAACGTATATAACTGGCTTCAAAGAAATTACAGGGGTTTAAGTAAGTACAGTGGTCCCTCGGTTAACGAACACAATTGGTTCCACGGAGTCGTTCATTAACCGAATCTATTATTTCAATGGGATATTGGGTAATTGGTTCCAACTCACAGAAAAAGTATACTGTACATACAAAGTACTGTATACCGGTAATAGAATTAACATAACATTAAATATAAACGAAATACAGTATTGTACCTTACAGTATACTGTACAATAATAAATTAAAAACTTATTCCCGGCAGCTTTGTCTACATGTCAAACATTATGTTTTGTTGTGTTCAGAGATGGGGTAGTAGTGTTTTAATTTGGTACCCTGTAGTACCCTTTGTCAATTTGAATGGTTCCCCATTGGTAATGAACTTAATACAATTCTACTTAATATAAGTTGCTGCAGTACAATTACCCCTAAAAAGGCTTCCATTAAATTGATAATTGATTTAACAATTAAATAAATTGTTAGGACCGATGTTATTAAGAGTACTGTATATTACTTGTTTTGTCTTATGAACATGTTGTCACATCATTTTCCTGAAAGCTCATGTAGGTAGGTATGTAGGCTACAGTCAGGGAAGATGTTGCCCTTACATACAGTCTATTTGATTATGTAAATGAGACCAGAGGTTGATTTATGTACAGTATTTGATTTGCATTACCTCAATTGCAAAATCAAATTATGAAAATAATGTTATAAACATTACATCATACTAAATAAATTTGTACATAATGAAAATGATTCAATGTGGCAGAAATAACTTGGTTGACTGTACTAGGCATTAACAGTTTTGGTAATTATAATGGTGATAAGAATGGGAATATGAATTATTTATAGAAGACAATGTTTTCTTTATAGCCAATTCTGTGTTGATTGTATGTTTATTCCTGAATCAGAAAGTAGACTACTGTACTATATTTAGTCAATATACTTCCTTCAACAATATAAAAGAAAATTGTAGCCATAAACCATAGTTTATGTAAATATGACTCGGAGATAGAGAGCGAGCCAGTGTGGTCGCTGCCTCCCAGAATGACATCCTCAAACCTACACCCAGGCCTTCTGTTCTAGGTGGCCATGACTCCATGCTTTTCACTTATATATATATATATACAGTGACCCCTCGTTAACGAACTCAATTCGTTCCAGAAGGTCGTTCGTTAACCGAAACCATTGTTTCAATGGGTTTTTGGGTAATTGGTTCCAGCTCACCGAAAATTTCCTAAATTCAACAAAAATGGTAGAAAAGTTCACTTACTTTGAGGTGTGTATGTAGAAGGCTCCTGGATGATGATGGGATTTAGAATGGGGGTGGAGGAGAAGGAAGAAGAGAAGGCATTGGGGTGGAAGAGAAGTCACCCCATGGCACCATTTCACCCATAAAATTTTAGTTCTCTTGGTGTATTTCAAGATTATTTTCTTTAAATCAACACTGCACTGCATTATATATTGTCAATATGTAAAATATATTTCAAAATGACCAATAATTTGCTTGGAAACACAGAAAAAAAGTGTTTAGTTGAAGAGAGTCTCAAGCAAGATGTTACCTCCAGTGAAAACAGAGAGAGACTAACTCCTGTTTGCTGTGTTAAGAGGCTGGATGCCGCGCATTAAACTAGTCACTTTACCTTCAATTATGTTCAATAATTGTTAAAATGACTAAAAAATTGAATATTAAACTTTTAAAATTATTGAATAGTATAAACTTCTTGATATTTACTAAAATAGTAAGGAATTTAAGCCCTAGAACCGATTAATGTATTGGCGGACTGATACTAAAGCTGGTTGCCCGGTCAGTGCAAGCGAAAACATGTTGAGGTCGGTTCGTAAGAAATTCGTTAACCGAATTTTTTTCGTTAACCGAATTGAAGATCCTTATGGAAGGCAGTTCGTTAACTGAAATTTTGTTAAATCGAGGTCACTGTATATATATATATATATATATATATATATATATATATATATATATATATATATATATATATATATATATATATATATATATATATATATATATATATATATATATATCAACGACCTCACCAGCAAGGAATCGAACCCTCGACCTACTGGGTGTGACTAGGGAACGCTTACCGGCTAGGCCACAAGGACACTAAAAGCAGTTCTAGACTCTGTTATATTTCACACAAAGCCTGTTCATCGAGCTGATGGCGCCGTGAACCTCAATGGGAAACTGCCTGTGCCTCTTATGTGGTGTCAGTAGCATTTTACCGAATCCAGCTGGTATGAAACGCGAGGTACATATATATACTTCATTTTTAGTCCATATAACACGCGGACTTTGAACATATATGTTCAAAGTCCGCGTGTTATATGGACTAAAAATGAAGTATATATATATATATATATATATATATATATATATATATATATATATATATATATATATATATATATATATATATATATATATATATATATATATACAGTGGGGTATGCTATAACGAACGGATCCTACTACGAATATTCCTATAACGAACGGTTTTACCTATAAAATTGAGAATGCTATAACGAACGAAACTCCTACAACGAACATTTATTTATTTTTTTTTTTTTTTACTAATTTATTGTTTTTTTATTACAAGTATTAATGATATTCTTTATTTCAGGGGTTTAGATGCATATTTATGCACTTTTTTACAATTTTTACAATTTTATATTATATTTTTCAGTGTTAAGTGGTTGTATTTGGGGGCCTGGAACGGATTAATCCTATAACGAACGAATGCTATAACGAACAAGGTTCTAGAACCAATTAGATTCGTTATAGCATACCCCACTGTGTGTGTATATATATATATATATATATATATATATATATATATATATATATATATATATATATATATATATATATATATATATATATATATATATATATATATATATATATATATATATATATATATATATATATATATATATATATATATATATATATATATATATATATATATATATATATATATATATATATATATATATATATATATATTTCACACAATGAAAACGTGGATAAGATAAATCTTGATAAAATCACACGGAAAATGGAAACAACGGAGCACCTTGGCTTTGTCTTTATTCAAGACATCTTCAGAGGCAACTGGATTACATGGACAGAGTCTGATCACCCATGTTTAGGAAGACACCGAACCACTCAGTACCTAATGATTTTTATGATACTGGTTAATTAACCATTAGTACAGTATATGAAGACAGCATTTTCAAACTGTCAACGATTTTAAGTGTGTCTTGCATTTTGGGGATAATCTTACAGTTAATTGATATGTAACAGATTTTCAATATAGAGATATCTTTATTATTAATGTTGTAATAGTGTAACACCATTGATGTCTTTGTTATTCTGACCAAACTGTAGAAACTGTTAGGCTGGGTTTGTTCGATTAGTAATGATGCTACTCATTTATAGTTTTGATTGTATACTGTATATCTACAAGTACTGTACATGAGTGTTTGTATGTGCACATCGCTTTGAATCAAAAAGCAATGAAAATTATTTGCTATATTACAATTATTACATAAACACGTGGTGTTTGAGGAGAAAGACACATAGAAACTTTCACTGGGCCATTACTTTAAGGTTAGCGACAGCTAGATCCAACGATCAAGTCGATGTTGTGGTAAAAAACTGAGATAAGAATGGGTGTGTGGTTGTGTATGTGGTGGGGGGAGAGCCTCAGCTCAGCCCAGCAGGTCTAACACCAAGTTGGTGTGTGTAAAGAGGGAAACTTGAATGTTTGTACAAAGACAAAATTTAAAGGATATGGGCACAAAATCATGTGTTGTTAATTTCCTTAACACAAAAGTTTTCTATTCATGTCTTTCCCAATAAATTTGTCTCTCTGTCTATCTGTTTCTGGTAACCTACAAAACTGGTTAATTTACTCCAATAGAGATCACGTATCGGTGATTTGATATTGAAACATTTTATTGAGCTAAAACAAAAAGAATGCAGATACCGAATGGACAATAAGAACAATACAGCCACTCCTCGACTTACGACCACCCGGACATACGACTGCCCCAGTCGTACCAAAAATTTTTTGAATTACTGTACGTATTTTCGAGTCCTGATGTTTGTAATTCCCTTTAAAATGGCTGGCAAGGTTAAAAGTGAGAGTTTTGTGGTGCTGAGAAGAAAAAGAGGCACCCAATTTAGATTTTCTATGTATTATTTTCGCATTTTAGACTTACGACCTGGATTTGGGTCCCTAACCCTGTCGTAAGTCAAGGAGGGGCTGTATTGACATAGCTGAGCTAAGTGAAAGCCTGAGCTCTTTGTGGCACCTGATTATTATATATACTAACTGGATTGCTGCAGGAACATGGTGTTGGTAAATAAAGAAGAGTGATGCTACCACGATCACTTTATGTAATTAAAGTCTTTATTCCTTATTTTATTTATATTTTTTACATTTATATTATAAATATTGTTCATATTTTTAAATTAGAGCTATTATACATTAATATGATAAGTGAGTAGAAGCTATACAACATGAGTTGTGTTATGACATGCCTGACATTGTACACTCCAACATACAAATGTTTGCCGATGATGCCAAGCGGACTGTGAAGAGCAGCAGAAGGACCTTTGTGGGCTCCAAGAATGGTCGAAGAAATGGCTGCTGAGATTCAATGTCACGAAGTGTAAGAGGATGTACCTGGGACGTACCAACGGTAAGGAGGCGTATCATATGTCCCAACAGGATGAAGAAACTGCACTACAATATTTGAGACTGAATGTGAGAAAGACCTAGGTGTTTATGTTTGACAATGAGCTGAAGTTCTCGGGCCATTGCGAGAAGAAGGTAAATCAGGCAAATAAATTATTGGGGCTTATAAGAAGGTCGTTCAGATATCTAGATGGTCCGTCCCTCGTAACGATTTTCAAGAGTGAGGTGCTTCCCCATCTGGAGTACTGTCACCCCGTCTGGTCCCCGAGATATGCTAGGGATTGTCAGTTGGTTGAAAATGTTCAAAGGATTGCCACCAGACTGGTGCCTGCACTTCGGCACCTCAGCTACCCCGAGAGATTGGAGCACCTGAACTTGCCTAGCTTATACTACAGACGGGCAAGGGGTGATCTAATTGAGGTGAGAAGACGCTCACCCTACAAGGGGTCGCAGCTCAAGATTGAAGAAGCCGCAAGTCCAGAAAACTACAAGGGCAAACTTTTTTGGAGTGAGAGTTGTGAACTCTTGGAACAATCTACCAGAAAGTGTTGTGACGGCACCGAGTGTGAGTTCTTTCTAAACAAGACTTGACCAACACTGGAGCAGGTGCCAACAGTGCATAACAGAGACGTGGCCGATTGCCCAAGCGGCTAACGAGCCGATCACTTGGTTAAGAGGATAAAAGAAAAGGAAAAGTAACAGAAGTAACCGATCACCCAAGCGGCTAACGAGCTGATCAGTGGTGAAGAGGATAAAAGTAAAAAGTAAGGTCGTGTCAACATGGCAAATATACAGTACTGTACTATACTTTAAGGTTATTGCAGTGATAATTTCTATCAACATGCATTTGGTGGCCCAAATACACCTGGAAACAACATCCAGTTTGTTAAAATATGTCAAATGATTTTTTTTTTTTTAAGTTGCTGCCATTTTGAGAAAATTTTCTCAAATTCCAGTTCTAAGGGTTTTTTTAGAGGGGGGGGGGACTCTTGTAATATCACTCTAGGGGCCCTAAATGAAACGTGTGCCAGAGGAAAACATTTGTCGTATATCTCCACCTACCACACGTACTATACTGTTCACATATTTTTAAGTGATTGGATTTTTGGCATCTCACCAGTACAGGGTTAACAACCTTTGATTATAGAAAATTGCTTTGATGAACAACAATTACGAGCTTGTGTCTTATGAAATAGGAAGAGTTAGCAAATTCACCATTTGTTTCGTTCATGAGTACATTGACATTCAAAGTGAAAATCAGCTTGTTCATTTCCACCGGATAGACATAGTAGACATTATTATTTTTTTTTTAGCCCTCTACCTCCACCTATCTGCAGCCTAAGAGAATATACAATGTAATACAAATGTACTACAATTAATTTGACAAAATATGTAACAATATCCTCAAAATTGTGTCTGTAAAATGATCATCAGCAACAGCGTGTAGATAACAAACCACAACTGTGAGATGAAGTTGGACAACACATAACAATTACAAGTACAGTATCAATTAAAGTTTATAAGCTGTCTTCATTATCCGAGGACCATTCTCCACCTTCATCACCAGAGGAAAGGTCCATATCTCCATCACTACAGTACTGTATTTGCTCAGATTACTTTCAGCTGGGATCAATGTAACAGTAAGCTGTGGCTCATGAAACCAGATTATTTCATATGACTCATCAACATAGTCCCATCCATCTGAAGTTGATGATACGCGTGGTGTCATGAGCCCACATAGCCGCCTCAAAAGAAGTCCGTTTGATGTGTTGGTTAAGTTCTGCCTCACATGGCGGGATGCTGCTCCCATCAACTTCTTAAGAGTTTATGGAAAACATTTTTTCTTGTGGTCTTTGGACCATATGTTTTCTTAAAAACTTTGAATCGGAATCTGTTCAGAGCTGCCATCCTTGCCTCTTGCTCCATAAAAACTACAGGTGAACTCGTGTAACCTTTGTTGTGCCTCGTCACTGACCCCAAATGGCAAATTAGCAAATGCCTTATGGACCTCCAAATCTTTCTCGAGTTTTACATTTTCGACTAAATGCTGAAGCATAGTCGGATCTTGTTTCGGCATGTAATACAGCCTGGTAAATGCAGCACACATACTTTGTCCAAGTGACTTGCTAATGGCACTGATTTTCACATACCTACGAGTATTCCTTTTGACTGTCTCAATATCCTTCCATATGGATACAGAAAACTTGAATTGAATTGAATTGAAACAGTTTATTTAGCCAGAAAAACAGAGATATTGAGTGGATAATAATAATATTAACATGGCTGAGCCAGTTGAGAACCTGAGCTCTTTTTTAGGTACCTGATATATACTATACATTCATCTCAAGGAAGTATTATGTAACATATAGTATCATCTGGAATAGTACAATAGCATGGTGGTAATAAGAACATCTCATAATTTTACCACGGTTATCACTTTAATATTTATTAATTTGATTTATTTATTATTTTTTTTAGTGTATTTTTTATTTTTTATTTATATACACATAAATTACAGTGGAATTGAAAACATAAGTATAATGGGGGAGCAGTACAACCTGGGTTGTACAGTAATAAGGTTGAACAAGAGGACAGAGCTGTCAGGTTTATGTCTAGTTGGCTATTATGTTTATTGCAATGGTAATTACTTATCTATTTACATGATAATTTCCAATAAAACGGTTTTGATGGTACAATACAAGCAGGTACTGTAAATATAGTAGGTGTTACAAGAAATATTAATACTTAGACAATAGATATTTTTTAAGAGATGATTTAAAGGAAGGGAGCGTAGTCTTTGCTCGGATGTGTGGGGGTAAGTTGTTTCACACCTTCACACCGTGATATTTTATGGAGGTCTGGGACTGAGAGGAGCGCATGGGGGGTGGTCTTAGTAGCTCTGGGTGCTTTAAGTTGTATCTCTGATCTGGAACTGGAAATAATTATTGTCAAGCAAGTGATTGATAGATTTGTAAACAAAGAGGGCACAGCAGTAGGTGTTAATATCTTCGAATTTAAAATTTTTATCAATACCTGTATAGCAAATTTTTCGTTTGTGTGGTCTGTTTTTTTTCAAGCAGGTCATTGTCCGCACAACTCTCTTTTGTGCTGTAACCAGAGATTGTGTTTTTGAAGAGCCAGAGGCCCCCCATAGTGTGTGACAGTGTATCAGGTGTTGGTAGACAAGATCATGATAGATTTCTTTCATTGCTGTGAGAGTGAGTGACTGTCAAGTGTGATACATGATATCGCACTGTTTATTGACTTTACTGTGAATGGCTTGTATGTGGTTTCTCCAGTTAAGTTTCTCATCAACAATAACTCCGAGAAATTTAGTATTTTGTTCGCGTTTGAGGACTGTATTACCAAGGTACAGGGGGTCCAAGTCTGGGGGTAAGTTTTTCCTTCTGTGAAAGATCGTGTAGTGGGTTTTCTCAAGGTTTAAGGTCAGTTTATTACGTATTACCCAGGTCCTGACTTTAGTCAATTCAGTGTTCATAGTTCTCATGAACGAATGGAGGTCACTTGGACAAAGTATGTGTGCTGCATTTTATGAGCTGTAAAAGATGAGGATAACAGCATTCGATGTCTGATGCCCTTACGACAATGTTTTTAGCTAACTTTCTCACCCTTGCCAGCTGCTGCTGCATAGTAACATATCCTGGTGTCTGCCTCTTTGTGCCAAGCAGTTCCACATGTTCTTTCTTGACATTGCCATTAGCAACATGATAGTGGAACTAAGCATATATCTTCGTATCCTAAATAGACATGACGATGCTGAATGGTGTGCAGGTTCTCAATTGTTTCTCATCCTCTATCTAGGAATGGGGGAAACTGCTCTATGAAAGATACAATAGATACAAGTAATAGAAGCTCCAAAAAATTGCTGGTAACGAAAGTCAGAGTGGGGAAGATGACAGAGGAAGAAGCAGGGGGTTAGGAAGGGAATTGTAGTGGGAGAGATAGAGCCGTGGCTTTACACGACTGCATTATATTTGATTTACTAGCGCAGAGCACACGAATTGGGCTTTTGTCTGTGTTGGGTGTGTGATCCTTGGGTCACCACTCCTCCAGATTGTTTGAAAGAACTCGACTTCAGACCCTTACCAAATTCTAGTGGACGGTGCAGTACTGCTCCTGTGATAATGTAGTCCCTCACGTCAGGACTTCTTAGAATTCTCTTAAAATTCTTTATGGAAGGTTGGGAACAGGTGTCGAAGACAATGTCAACACGTTACAGAGACAGTGTGACAGCTTGAAGCAAAATGGTCTTTGCAAGGCCTCCATATGTTCATGGTAAGTTTGGTGGTAATAAATGTAAAAGAAAATTGCCGTCTATGATGCATGCATCAGCAGTGTCAGGGAACCTCTCGTATCTCTCTTCTAAAGCTCTAAACAACTTGCTCTTATCTGTCTTTGCCATCATTCCCTCCCCATCACAGAGGCAGAAGGACACAGGTGTCAGTGTATATGAAAACACATAGTTTACGTCAGGTTTCCTCTTCGTGGCCAGCATAGCAAGACGACCCAACAGGTCACCTGTAAATTGCATGATTATATAGTTTACAACTTGACTCTGCAAGTATAGATCTAACATAACTAACACTGCTTCTAGACGACAGAGTTTAAGCATGTAGTCATGAATGTGACTTTTCGATCTCCAGTGAGCTATTTAGGTATCTATTTTTGGTAACAAAAATTGTGACCAAGTCCCAGGTTGCTGATCTGACTTTCTGCCTCATTTACACAAAATTGCAGGTCTCAATTGTTTCTCTCACTTTAACAACACACATAAATACGAGTACAGTATATAGTTTCTCATTGACCTGTGGCCGGGTGGGCAAATACCCGTAAAAAAAAAAAGACATTATCAGCCAATTTTGAGTGGTATTTGATATTCTTGTGATAAAGAGAAAATAGTTAACGTCAAATTAGTTACCCCCGCCCATAATTATGTACGTTTATCTGAGAAGACTACCAATAAAAAGGTAGAATTTGCTATACTTTTCCATTTCCTCGTGAGTGTAGCAGCTATTTTTATAACCTACACTTAAATGACTAAACAAAAATACTGCCAAACATATTCTACTTTGCCTATGTAACTGATGATTCAGTATTATTTTTGTATTTTTAGGTTTAATTAGCGCAGAAACGGATTTACTCATTAAGGGCGTTCGTAAATAGCCTTTGCGCAGGAAACAGTCTTCGTAAGTTGTTGATTCTTGGTCAGGACATGATTATCTATAATTGTGCACTACAGTAGACCCGCGTTTGTGCTCGAAATTATGATTAAAGTGATTTTTTTATCAATTCCCGGTCACCGTACAGGATGCGGAACTTAAGAACGGCCATTCTGGGGCCAGGGAAGTGCATTTTCAACATTCCTTACCTCAAACCTCCCGGACTATGACAGAGACAAGGGAGGAGAGGTGCTCAAAGTATTGTCTTTAGTGAAAAATATCCTATCAGGATCAGTGCTGTTACTGTTGTGGGTGAAGATCAATGATGAACGTGAGAAGGGAAGGTGGGGGGAAGCGTATCTTTGGAATAACTCACTGTGTTGGGTGGTTCCCACGACCAGTGTTTAATGAGTTTAATGAACCTCGTAGCTAGCCAGCATGTAATCACCACCATGATGATTCCTTCCAGTAAATCACACCGTTCACATTTACTAGGCACCAAACCTTGTACCTGTGAATTTTATGACATTAACAAACATTAACGATAATTCAGTCATTATCGCCAATGTACAATGTAGGTTACAGTACATGGTGTTGTTGGTTTCTAATATTCAGTTATATATATATATACTCGAAATTCGTTGATTAAAGGAAATAAGTGAATTAGAGTCAAATATTGCTAAAGCCTAACGAATTATTTTGGAAGTGTATGTATGTTAGTGGAGGAGTTGGCGGCTTCCGGAGCTCCGCCCGAACCAGTCTTATCACTAATGGATTTTTTATTTTGCGTTATCCAATTAGTGGAGTGTGTAATTATAGTAAAGAGGTTCACGCGCCGCGCTGCAACCACCCCGTCACCCCGCCTCCCTAATGGCTAGTTACTGCACCGTAATGGCTGGTTACCCGAGGATAACCACTAGTTACCAGTTGATAATTGCAAGCTGGAGCCTAATAATTACGGTGACCTCGCGACAAACTGGTGATTAGCAGTAATTAAACCTGAGCTTACAGCCCGACAAGTAGCCAGTCCCTTATGAGAGAAAACTGGAATTACCGATTTAATAACGAATATATATTTTATGAAGACTGTTTTCTCTCATATGACGGATTTTACCCCCATGCACCTTAAGTAACTTACAGGAGAATATATCACACGAGATGATAAACCACCTCTGACTTATCGAAATCTGGCAAGAGTGAAAATGAAGTAAAAGTTTAAGCAAATCGGGAATGATACGTTAGTGTAGCTGAGACAGAGGGCTAAATATTAATCTTCATTCCATCTTACATGCTTAAAACAAAATTATTATCTTCGTAAAGTAATGTATAACACACTTCACACACACTTGTTAATATCACGTACATTTCTCACTACCCAGGCGTTTTTCTTAAGACTGAAATATACACGTTTGTTAAGAACTCCTCCACACGTTTTACTCGCCATGGCGTTCATTATCTGTGAGTTGAATGTATAACACACTTCACACACACTTGTTAATATCACGTACATTTCTCACTACCCAGGCGTTTTTCTTAAGACTGAAATATACACGTTTGTTAAGAACTCCTCCACACGTTTTACTCGCCATGGCGTTCATTATCTGTGAGTTGAATCGAAACAGTTTATTTAACCAGAAAAACACAGATACAGTGTGGATAATAATAACAACATTAACATGGCTGAGCCAGTTGAGAACCTGAGCTCTCTTTGAGGCACCTGATATATACTATACATTTATCTCAAGGAAGTATTATGTAACATTTAGTATCATTTGGAATAGTGCATACCGAGATAAATGAACCATCATCTCTAAGTCTAATACTGTACAGTATATGGGTGATATTCTTGTGGCATTCATTCTACCTGTCAAACATATTAATACAGGTAAGGTATTCTTGGGTTCCTGAGTGGTTGAACCCTCGCATCAATAACCCCGTTTTTTTTAATCCTGATTAATATATGGACAGATAGTTCTGTGACTAATAACTCGAGGGCGGTCTAAGGAACGTAGAATCTGGGAGAGTAAAATACAAACAAATAAGCATTGTCAATACCTCTTCGTGTACAACACTACCATTTGTTAGAGTACCGTGACTTGAACACTTTACAGGTTTTTAAGAAAGCGTAGTGCAGATTAGGAGCCTTGTTAGATACTTTGGTATTACTTCAGTGTACTGTTACATAAGAACATATGAATGGAGGCTTTAGTTTGTCTATTTGCTTACTAACATCGTTACTAGTCGCTACTATCTCGCTTAATTTATTTTCTTCACTATCTCTGTATAAAGTCGGTGCCTCGGGTATCATGTTTAAATTTTCGGTGGTGAAAACTGTTGAAAGATATTTATTCAGATTATTGCTCATTTCTCCATCTTTATCAGTTAACTCGTTGGTATCTGACTGTATTGGTCCAATCTTTTCTCGTGTTTTAGCTTGATGAATTTGGAAGAATCCCTTGGGGTTTAACTTCGCCCTACTGACCAATACCTTATGATAATCTCGGAGGTAAACTTCACCACGATTTATTCTCCTACCTATAGCCTTCCTTTGTCCAATAATTTTCTTTAAATAATTATTTATCCATTTAGGGTCATTGTTGTTTGACCTGAATTTTCTGTATGGTATGTTCTGCCTTTGTTCATTGAGTAACTCATTATTTAAATTGTTGTGGAACTCGTCAACCCTGGATCTCGTGATCAGGTCATCCTCAACCTTCATATTTTGTGAGGTTATCGTTGTCAGGTCTCCGGCTAAGGTGAGGTCGCCCTCTGTGGGTACATTGTGTGAGGTCACCTCATGTGAGGTCATGTAATTCACCCCCAAGTGTGATATCCCTTCTCTCAGCTGCCTCTTCAAACTATCAAAGTTTGCCCTTCTGAAATCTGGATCTTTAATGGAACTTTCCTTGCGACTACCCTCAAATTCTAATTGGAATCTTATTTCTTTGTGATCACTGTTAGCAAGTTCGTTCCCTACCTCGACATTATTAATGAGGTTTTATCTGTTTGACAGAACTAAATCGAGTATATTATTACCCCGGGTGGGTTCGGTTATACAGTACTATGTTGACTTAGGAAACAGTCCTGGAGTGTTTCAAGAAAATCCTCTGATTTTGAGTTACCCGTAAGGTCGATCCAATCTATTTGGCTAAAGTTAAGGTCTCCTACTGTACAAACTTTGCTGTGTCTGGAAGCTCTGCTCATTTCATCATTTAATCATGTGAATATATCTAACTCAGGGGGAATTAGGCATCGAAAGGAAAGGATAAAGACTTTGTACTCCAGGGGTTAAGCTTGTCTTATTTGCTGGGCTAAATCGTCATACTCAGGGGTAGGTATTATCCAACTCAAAGGCGGACATTATCGTACTTAAAGGTGGGTATTAATTATCTTACTCATATGAGGGTATTATCGTACTCAAAGATTGAGTTAATAAATTAACCTTTCAGGGCAGGGTAACATCATCTATCCAAACTTAACTGAATCTTGAGTGGCGTAAGATTAAATGTGACGGTTTTGGTTGGAAAATGCCCACCCCGCCCACCGTGTTGCTACTGGTAATATCCCAGACCCCACCACTACCCACCCCGCCCACCGTGTTGCTGCTGGTACTACCCCAGACCCCACCACTGCCCACCCTGCCCACCGTGTTGCTACTGGTAATACCCCAGACCCCACCACTGCCCACCCTACCCACCGTGTTGCTACTGTAATACCCCAGACCCCACCACTGCCCACCCTACCCACCGTGTTGCTACTGGTAATACCCCAGACCCCACCACTGCCCACCCTACCCACCGTGTTGCTGCTGTACTAACCCCATCCCCACCACTGCCCACCCTACCCACCGTGTTGCTACTGGTAATACCCCAGACCCCACCACTGCCCACACCCACCGTGCTGCCCCCAGACCCCTGCCCACCCTACCCACCGTGTTGCTGCTGGTACCACCTCAGAGCCCACCACTGCCCACCGTGCCCACTGTGTTGCTACTGATAATACCCCAGACCCCACCACTGCCCACCCCGCCCACCGTGTTGCTGCTGGTACTACCCCAGACCCCACCACTGCCCACCCACCGTGTTGCTGCTGGTAGTATCTCAGACCCCACCACTGCCCACCACTACCCACCGTGTTGCTGCTGGTAATATCTCAGACCCCACCACTGCCCACCCCTGCCCACCGTGTTGCTGCTGGTACTACCTGTTGCTGCTGGTAGACCCCACCACTGCCCACCCTACCCACCGTGTTGCTGCTGGTACTACCTCAGACCCCACCACTGCCCACCGTGTTGCTGCTGGTAATACCCCAGACCCCACCACTGCCCACCGTGTTGCTGCTGGTACTACCTCAGACCCCACCACTGCCCACCCCACCCACCGTGTTGTTGCTGGTACACCCCAGACCCCACCACTGCCCACCGTGTTGCTGCTGGTACTACCTCAGAGCCCACCACTGCCCACCGTGCCCACCGTGTTGCTACTGATAATACCCCAGACCCCACCACTGCCCACCCCTGCCCACCGTGTTGCTTGCTGGTACTACTCAGACCCCACTGCTGCCCACCCTACCCACCGTAAGTTGCTGCTGGTACTACCTCAGACCCCACCACTGCCCACCCTACCCACCATGTTGCTGTTGGTACTACCCCAGACCCCACCACCGCCCACCCTACTCCACCGTGTTGCTGCTGGTACTACCCAGACCCCACCACACCCACCCTACCCACCGTGTTGCTGGTACCACCTCAGACCCCACCACTGCCCACCCTGCCCACCGTGTTGCTGCTGGTACTACCTCAGACCCCACCACTGCCCACCCTACTCACCGTGTTGCTGCTGGTACTACCTCAGACCCCACCACTCTCCACCCTAACCAACACCCGGGACCACCACCGTTGCCCGCAGACCACAACGCCTCTTTCACTGAGCGTTCCGGCGGCCGAGTTACTGTGGGTGATCCTTGTCATTCTGGCCACCCGCCTGCACTCTGTGTCTCTCCAACCACTCCACACATGCCTGATTTGAAATGCTTTTATTTGTCCATTAAACTGATGGTAAGTGTTTTTTTTTTGACCTTAGGATAAAGAATTGATTCAACAGGGACTGAATAGTTGAATATTAGAGACGGAGAGAGGGGTAATATTATTCATGACGCTTATTCACCTGGGTGTAACTATATGTATGTAAAATATTGGTCTTTGAATGTGAATTTTGTGCGTGTAAATAAGGCGTGTTACAGGGTGTGTGTGTGTGTGTGTGTGTGTGTGTGTGTGTGTGTGTGTGTGTGTGTGTAGAAATAGAATAATTCGCGGGATATGAAATACGAGCGCACTTACCCATGAAGAAAAAGTATATGCCTCACACTCTTGTTCTCTACTCATATCTATGTCATTAGTGTATCCTTATCCCTCCTACCCACCTTTATCTTGTTACCGCTTCCGCCCACTTTAGATATGTTCTTTTTCTTGTTTATTATCATCTGTTATCTCTCACCCATTTTTAACATTTTATCTCTTCCACGTATTCTTAATTCCTCATTAACTCCCTCTCACTTCTGCCTTCTCTCCTATTCAACTTTTAATCTGTTTCCTCTCCCACCCATTTCGTCGTCTCCGTTGGTCAAGCACAGACGCAAAATCTCACATGGTAAACAGACTGTGAAAAAAGTCTCCACCGTTTTCTTTAACAACAAGGAAAACCTGCAAGTGGAGCCGTGACTAATGGAAGATTGGAGGGCGGCTGACCTACCCAGAAAGACCCACCCGGTGTATGACGAGTGTAGATGAGAGCAACGAAAGACAAGCACCGGGTAGTTTAAGAAGGGAAGTTGGCGTTCATGGTGAAGGTAAAATATAATAAAGTAGAGAAGGAGGGAGGAATGGGTGATGGGTTGTATAGTGCTTTGTGACGAGTGAACAGCTATTTGAACAAAGGAAAAGATAGAAGTAAATGTACAATATAAGAGATGGATGAAGAGAAGGGGAGAAAATTTTTTAGTTGTTTAAAAGTAGATCAAAAATGAGAAATTGCCTATAGAGAGGAAGGGATAAAATGGAAAACGAAGGGGTTTAAAAGCAACGAGGAGGGACAGTAATATCTATCAGCGGCAGTGAGACAACTTGGTGTTTCTGTCCTACGGCTAATTATTTCACTGCTGTGTTGGAATTTGTAATATGGTGGTGTACCTAACGTTAAAAGAGTGCGTGTGTGTTTTAATGAGCTAAAACAAAACAGCTATAAGAGAAGTATTCAAGAGAAAGTTTCGTTTTTGTCGCTGGTGATGCTCTTCCACTACACCTGGGGAGTTATATCGAGACGGTGTCATGATACTTTTATCCTCTCCGTCACTGATCGAGGGCTCGTTAGCCGCTTGGGCGGTAGGTCACGCACTGTTGGCAAATACTGGGCATGCACTGGCTCCTGAACGTATCTGAACCTGCTCCAGTGTTGGTAAATTCTGGTCTTGAAAGAGCTCACACCCGGTGCCGTCACAACACTCTCTGGCAGAGTGTTCAAAGAGTTCATAACTCTCACTCCGAAAAAGTTTGCCCTCACAGTTTTCTGGAATTGTGGCATCTTCAACCTTGAGCTGTGGCATCTTGTGGGGCGAGAGTCCGCCAGCTCCAGGTATGGACATTCGACTGATACATTCAGGAGCCAGTACATACCCAGTACTTGCTAGTTGCTAACAGTGCGTAACAGAGACGTGAGTGGACCACCCAAGTGACTAACGAGCCGACCAGTGGCGAAGAGGATAAAAGAAAAAGTGAAAGTAAATAAAAGTATCGTCATTTACCTTTTGGATGGTGTATGGTTCATCAGATGTTACGAAGCAGCGATGCATATTAAGTGAGAGAAACGTAATAAAAAATAATTTATACAAAGGAAGGAGTGGTTGAGGAGAAAACGAACTGAATATACTCGTATGAACGCGTTATAGAAGAGGGAGAACGTGAGGAGGAGAGAAGAGGTGAGAGTGAGAGCCTCACCAGAACAATGAAACACGAGGCATTCATTGGTCACTCGTTAAGCCGTGTATGTTTCAACTGATCTTTATCACTCGGGGAGAAATAAGCTGCCTCTTGGCTAATGGTTTTATCCTGTGTATGTTGATCAGCCCCAACGGTGTGTGTGTGTGGGCTCATTTCTGCTGCTGTGGATCTCAACAAGAGTTGTTTGTTTATAAGAACATAAGAAAATAAGGAGTCTGCAATAGGCCGGTTGGCCTGTGCATGGCAGCTCCTGTCGAGAGTTACTACCACTCTCCATCTAGCCTCCCTTTAAAACTTTCCAGCTTTCCAGCACTTACTTTGTTAAGCTTGTTCCACTCGTCCACCACCCTATTTGTGAACCAGTTCCTTCCTACCTCCCTCCTAAACCTAAACTTTTCCAACTTAAATCCGTTGCTCCGAGTCCTATCCTGCTCGGATATTATAAGAACTTTATCTATATCTCCTTTATTGATTCCTTTCACCCGCTTAAATACTTCTTCATATCTCCCCGCACTCTTCGTCTTTCTAGGGAATGCAAGTTTAGTTTCTTTAACCTATCCTGTTATGGGAGGTTTCTAAGTCTCGGAATCATTTTCGTCATTCTTCGCTGCACCGACTCCAGTGGATTGATATCCATTCTATAATAAGGGCACCAGAACTGAACAGCATAATCGTGGTGTGGCCTGACTAGCGCAAGATATAGTTGCAATAAAACCTCTGCACTCTTATTACTTACACTTCTAGATATAAAACCCAATACTCTGTTTCCTTATTTCGAACATTAACGCACTGTTTTCTAGGCCGTAGGTCCGGGCTTACAAGTACCCCTAAGTCTCTTTCACAAGTTCGACTTCCCTAGGTTGATGGTGTTAAGGCTGTATATATTGACAGTATTTGTTCTTCCAATATTAAGTACGCTGCACTTGCTGGTGTTGAATTTCATTTGTCATTTTTTCTGACCACTCCCGCAGTTATTTAAATCATCCTGTAGTGCATTTGCATCCTGCCTTGAATTAATCTGCCGCCCTATTTTGGTGTCATCCGCAAACTTGCTTATGGCACTGCTGATCTCAGTATCTAGATTGCATTACACATTTGTTTCTCCCATTTTGTACTGTAATTGTATAGTGTCCTCTGCTGTAAGATTCAAATCTAAAGAAGCAGTATTTAGACCTACTTAATGACCCTTTATAAATCAGTTTTAAGAAGAAAATGTATAAATTCTATCAATTTTTTTTTTAGATTTTTTTTAATTTAATAATACCGTTTTTTTAAGATGCCCCGAAATATTACCAATATGATAAGATTAATGAAATAATAATAATGATAATAATAATATCTCACGTTAACTTCTTTTTGCGACGTGACTGAGGGTCAAGGTCAGGTGGAACCTACAAACCGGCCTTTTGAAGGTCGTTCACAAACTTGACATCGCCTTGCATCACACACACACGCACACACACACACACATATATATATATATATATATATATATATATATATATATATATATATATATATATATATATATATATATATATATATATATATATATATATATATATATATATATATATATATATACACACACTCACTCTACCTCACTCACCTCCTACCAGCACCTCCCAGCACTCACTCCTCAGCCTCCCCTCCCAGCACTCACTACAGCCTCACTACCTCCCAGCACTCCTACCTCCCAGCCCTCACTACCTCCCCCTCAGCCTCACCTCCCACCTCACCTCCCAGCCTCCCAGGCCTCCCAGCCCTCCCCCCCCTCACTGCCTCCCAGCACCACCTCACCCTCCCAGCCTCACCTCCCAGCCTCCTGCCTCCCAGCCTCCCTCCCAGCTCACTCCCCAGCCTCACCCTCCCAGCCTCACTCACCTCCCAGGCCTCACCTCCACCTCACTACCTCCCAGCCCTCACTCACCTCCCAGCCTCCCAGCCTCACCTCCAGGCCTCACTACCTCCCAGCACTCCCCTCCCAGCCTCACTACCTCCCAGGCCTCACTCCTCCCAGCCCTCCCTCAGCCTCCCCTCCCAGGCCTCCCACCTCCTGCCTCCCAGGCCTCCTGCCTCCCCAGGCACTCCTCCCAGCCTCACACCTCCCAGCCCTCACTACCTCCCAGGCCACTACCTCCCAGGCCTCACTCCTCCCAGGCCTCACCCTCCCAGGCCTCCCTACCTCCCAGGCCACTCTCACTACCTCCCAGCCTCCTACCTCCCAGGCCCCTCCACCCTCCCAGCCCTCACCACCTCCCCAGCACTCACTCCTCCCAGGCCTCCAGGCCTCCCAGCCCTCACTACCTTCCCAGCCCTCACTACCTCCCAGCCCTCACTACCTCCCAGCCCTCACTACCTCCCAGCCCTCACT
Organism: Homarus americanus; assembly: GCF_018991925.1. Taxonomy (NCBI): domain Eukaryota; kingdom Metazoa; phylum Arthropoda; class Malacostraca; order Decapoda; family Nephropidae; genus Homarus; species Homarus americanus. Next base: position 2,177,615 of record NW_024733231.1, read on the forward strand.
ACCTCCCAGGCCTCACTACCTCCCAGCTATACTATATTAATAACATGAGACAGGTGGATGTAAGGACGACCCCTTAATGACCTAACCCGAGGGAGACAAACCAGTGATTAGAGGGATTCACCTACTTCACTCTCCTCCCTCACCACTCTCCTCCCTCTCCACTCTCCTCCCTCACCTCTGTTAGTTTTGCAAAGTTGTTAATAACCCGCCAGGTCACACAGATGCCAGATAATGACTCATGATGACCCCTCACAGTGGCCAGGGCGGGGCCATAATGACCTCGTCCAGACGACTATCCCTGTCATTTGACCTCGTTTTGAAGGTGACAGCGTCCCCCTCTGCCCCGCCTCATTCACTGTTGGTTTTCTAGTATTCATAATTGCGGAGTGAAGAAAGGTCAGGGACACTTTCCTGTCATTAAGACGCGGGTTAACAAGGACACGGGGCGATACTTAAGACGACAGTGGTTGTGTAAATATAACAATACAGAAACGAAGAGTGTCTCAAGTTTTTGCAAAGTTGTTCTCTAAGTCGTATTTTTGAATCTTTGCGTTTATCTTTTTTTTTTCTGATTCAAGATGTATAGAACATGCTAACAACACCCAACACCTGGCCAAGTTTCACCTGACCGGCAGCAAGGCCTCTCCTCCGTACCTGGAACCAACCAGAATGTCGATGCCTTAATTTCCACAAAAATGTGATTAATCTGACACGGCGAAAACACTTGAAACGATATATTTTTATTTGCTAATATACTTAATTTTAATACGTGAATAACTTGCCAGTTGTCAAATACGTATTGTACCTGACTCCTCTTTACTGTGGACTCGATCGTGTTTTTAATAACTTGTAGAAGGTAGTGATAGGCAGACAAGGAAGCGATATAACGTAGTGGAGGATTGGCTGGTGGAGTGCCTGTATTTTGGTCATAGTGGAGTATAATAAATGAGAGCGACCATAAACTTGTCGTCTAAACACTCAACATCACCCACCAGTGTCCCACCGTTGGCCCGCAAGAAGGGATGAGACTGTGTTCGGTAGTATGTTATTTTGTGAGGGTGTCGGACGGCGAGAAGCAGAAAGAACTTCACTGGGGATATATTTATAACATTAATGAATTGATTTGATTTATTTTTTCCAGCACTGGTTTTCTTAGTACAGAGTCTGTGTATGTCTCTGATGCTTACATTGAGAAAATAAGGAAATAGATGAACTTTGGCTCATATATAAGGAAGTATTAGCAACAGAGAAAGGGACGGATAAACAGAGATAAGAAAAGTAAAAGAAAACTAAAGAGTCTAGCGGTCGACGAATAATGAGGGGGAAGGTCGTCACTCACACCTGTCTGCCTGCCACTATCACCTGGGAAATCTTGACTGTAAGCACCACATTTCCTCAACTGTCTCGTGAAAAACTGGGTCATTCATGGTCATTTAAATTCACCGGGGACCTGTAATTGTGTTTATGAGGTGCCCCTTTGTCTCTCAACCTGGGAGCTGAGGTCACATAATTAACAGATACAACTCAGGCTAATTTGGGTCCCATATTAAATGGGAGGGTGTCGACTGTGCAGGGAGGTAGTTGAAGGATTTTGCCCATAATCTGCCATTACGGGTGAAATTGGAATGTGATCTCTATAATGAGGTGATACAGGGCAAGGTAACAATGTAGGTATAAACTTACTGTAGTGATAGAGTTTAAGTAACAAAGGATGGTGTTACAGTAAACCACCGTTACAAAGGACGTCAATGAGTACAGTTGCATGTACTGTACAGGACACACACACACACACACACACGTATGCGTAAACAAACACACGGAACATAAGAAAATAAGGAGTCTGCAACAGGCCTATGCATGGCAGCTCCTGTCGGGAGTTACAACCACTCTCTATCACCCATGAATCTATTTAGCCTCCTTTTAAGACTTCCCAGCGTCCCAGCACTTACTACATAGTTGCTAAGCTTGTTCCACTCATCTACCCTATTTGTGAACCAGTTTCTTCCTATCTCCCGTCCTCGAGCAGCTGTCAGACACCACAGCTACATCAGGCCTAAAAGATCAGCCACACTGCTGTAGTCTCTGTAACTTGCATATTCACCCTTTTTTCCCCTCTCTCTGTACTGAAAGCTCTTGTAATTGACCCACTTCCCAATGTCACCTTAAATGTGATCTATGTTCCTTGTATCTTCAGCCGTTGGTTGTTATTTTCTCTCAATAGATCGTTAATTATTATTATTATTATTATTATTATTGTTATTATTATTATTATTGTTATTATTATTATTATTATTATTATTATTATTGTTATTATTATTATTATTGTTATTATTATTATTATTATTATTATTATTATTATTATTGTTATTATTATTATTATTATTATTATTATTATTATTATTATTATTATTATTATTATTATTATTAAAAACTCGCTCGCGTGTGTAAAGGTAAACAAGCAGGTTAATAGACACACCATGTGCCGTGCTGTATGTACTGATTGCCTCCACGCCGCGCTGCTCTGAGCTTCAATTTCACTACATAGAAAGAACTCAAATTCCCGTTGTCAGACTTTGTTTCAGTGTTTTACAAATGTTAGTTTTTAGTGTTTTTCCTAAAACATTCCATGCCACATAGATATGGAAATCAGAGCGAATGTTAGTATTACTATTTATATATGTATTTCATCAAGTGCCTGATGTAACTGTACTGAACTTTATTTATATCAAGTTGGATAAAAGTTAACTTACGAAAAAAGTAGCTGATATTTACATTTGTATTTGGTTCACATAGTTTGGCTTACTCTTGCAGGCTTCACTACCATCCTTATTAATCAGTCTACCATCACCCGGAGGTCATGGTGAACATTAGATAACAGTGTATAACTTATATTCCTTATGGTGCATTCTTTAACCTGAACCGGATGAATATTGTTCATCATTCAAAATCTGGAAAATAACGAAAATTTAAGCCTCGTATTCTTCCTCTTTATAAATCTGGTTAAGTTTTAGATGACAAGTCCGCCGCCTAAGCTATTATTTTTGTTAACTAGTTCCCACAGGAAAAGGCAGTGAGTGTATCCTAATACGGAGGACCTACGGTGATCAGTCTTCTAGTATAGTCACCCTTTCAACGTTTTCCGTTATCACCAACCTGTGGACGAGCGGGGAGTCTATCATATGACAATAAGCTCAAAACACGGATCAGGAGGTCACCTTTTCACCCACCAAAAGGTCATTCTTAACCTTTTTGGGGCAAACACGGGTCACTGATGGGCTTCCTTTCTTACCTTTATTTTCTCTACTGTGTTCACCTGACTGCCCGGACCCGCCGCGTGTGGTTAATGGCAGCAGCGTGGTCCAGCCTGTCTCCTACAACACATCTGGCAGTCAAGATTCTGTAAACAACGTCTGGCAGTCAAGATTCTGTAAACAAAATTTTAGCCAATACTAATATATATATATATATATATATACACACGAGTATATTATTTTTTTTACGTTATTTCTGATTTCACCTCAAGTCAACCAGTTAGGATTATTCTTCACATATAACTTTGATTACGAGGAAAAATAATCGTACGAACCTTTGTGCATCCTCTTACTAAACTCGTAAGTGTCCTAGATATTGTTTAGTCTTATTAACCAAAGACAAACATCACCTAAAACGTTCAGATGAGAGAGTAACCTAACCTAACCGAACCTAAATGACTGTCTATGTTGATGGGTCTACCAGTAAAAGCCAGCCAAGTTCTCTGTATGGTTGGAGTTAAAATGCTTCTCACCCACACGTGAACATTTAGAATTACAAACTATTTATTTACGTGTTGTCATTATGAACTTGTATGGCGATTTTACTGAGAACTTATCTATCTACCTACCTGGCTGTCTATCTATCTATCTATCTATCTATCGTCCAGAGGGGGTTGTACACCTTAAAACAAAATATCAGAGTCCCTGTGCGTTCAGATTCATTCTACTGAGATCCCAGACACCAAAACAATAACTCTTACATTAATTCATTTCTAACTGCTAATGATCCAATAGACACAACAACATCCATTACCTCGATACTCAGTACCAGTCAACTCGCTACATCAGTTCATAGACTCCCAGTGCACGATCACACCTCCTGACCTTAAAAGCAAATCCTTGGAGCTAAACAATAACAAAAGAGGATCAGCACGAAAACGAATGACTAGTGTACTGTCTGGTGAGAATCGATTCCGTCTTTCGGCTTCATAAAACCTCATTTTTATTTCCTTCAAGGCGCTTTCAAAGGAAAAATTGAGAGCGCGTGGACGTGAATGACTGCCCCCAGGAAATTCCTTTAAACCAAGCGTCGCACAATCATCTCCGTTTGCCTGGACACAATGCAGATGGTGAGGCCCGTGCTAGCCACATACAGGGGAAAGAAAACTCGATTCTTAAGGAGACAGAGGAGGGAAAGTTTTGAAGGTTTCTGGTACCTGAGGCGGAGTTGCTTTTCTGAGTTTTATCTCTGAGGTTGTGTGTTATCATGGATGCTCTTCTGTTCTGTTTCATGTACTGCAAGAACATGGAAAACACTCTTGAGGGTAATACGGACTATTAGGTAAAGTAGAGAACTGATAATTAAAGGCTTGATTGTGTTCAGGTAAGAATTGTTAGTTATAAAGACAGTTAAAGTTGAAGTTCTTACAGTTTGGCGCCACTTGTTAATATACTGTACTGCGCAGTGTTCATTATTATTATTATTAGTATTATATAAATATTAAGATCGGCACCAGGTATTTACACACACTCATCGAGATATAAATGCAGCTCCAGTCTGTAGCTGGGTATAATACCTGCTGTTCACTTAAGCCTGAAGTTCTCACAAGCCTTAACACATAAAGCCACACGTAAATAAACTGACAGGAGGGAAAATAGTGAGAAACAAAGTTTTTGCAACACTGTATTGTCACGTTGTTGACACATCAAGATATTTGAGAGGGGTGTTAGAGCGGTACTTCACACTTATACCATCACACAGACGCACTTGCAAGCGCACAGACAGGCACACATTCTCACATTCGTGGATATACAGTATATATATATATATAAAGACGAAAGTTAAGGCGCTCCATTGTTTCCCTTTTCCCTGTGTGATGTTATCAAGATATATATAATGTGTGTGTGTGTGTGTGTGTGTGTGTGTGTGTGTGTGTGTGTGTAGAGATAAAAAAAAATCTTGATTTGTGAAATGTGATAAAGTCTTGTTCATATTTTTATGATTTATAGAAATGTAATAAATATTTGTTGATTGACACCATTTACTGACCAACACTTGTTACTACACGTGTACTTATGTCACCTTTAAGAAAGTTAATAGAACAACGTGATTCATTTATAAGCAGCACATATTTTACGGATAGTCTTAAGTTTAAAATAATTGTTTCTAATTGTCGCTCAGTTAAAAGGTGACAATAGTTACTGATTTTGTCATTTCTAATTCATTAATATACATCATAGGAATATTGGTACTGTTTTGTTTTATGCCTTGTTATCTTCCAGGTTTTATTCACTTACTTTCTTAACAACAAACAACTATTGCTGAAAACACTGAGGCTAGATTTATTATGATATGGAATTAATACAATAATACACGGATGTAAGCTTTAAATTTATTACGTATATGAACTTCATCTCTTTATGTACATAATATTTACAATGACATTAAAGCTGAAAGCAAACAGAGAACAACACTGACGTGATGATGTAAATGGAGAAATGATACAATGAGTTGGCGAGTGTTTCAGGTCGCTGAAGACTGAAGGCTCTAGCTCATCAGGTCAACGATGGTGAAGCCTCTACGCTGTCGGCCCAAATGCTGGTGAGTCGTGGTGTGCGCCGAGGGGGTCATCGTACCTTCCAGCGCCTCTACGTCGATGACCTCCTCGTTGACGGTTATGGCAGGCGCTGTAGAGGAGTCTCCCGTGGGGTCTGTGTTGTTTGCTGGTGTGGTCTTGGTTGTCACTGCCACTTGTCGCTCCTCTTCTGTGTGGCCGCTTTCGTGTACTGCCAGGGTGCGCGCCTGACAGAACCCCTTGCCACACACCTCACACTTGAAGGGCTTCTCCTTGCTGTGGATGTACTTGTGGTCGCGGAGGTGGTCTTGTCTCCTGAAGGCCTTGCCGCAGATGTCGCAGGGGAAGGGCCGCTCGTCCGTGTGTGTTCTCTCGTGGATCATGAGGTTGTAGCTCTTGGTAAACTCTCGGTGGCAGAATTTACATATATAGCGCTTCTTGGGTCGTGTTAGTCGCCCACCAGCAGACAGGAGAAGCTGATTAAACTGATCGGTGCCAGCAGTCATCGCGACCCACGGGAAGGCACCGAAGGAGAGGACACCGTATGTGTGAAGAACACTAGAAAGGCGAGAGTCCATATTAGGGACACCGGGCACCAAGGGCACAGGAGGCAGGAATGGCACACTCGAGGGTACACGGCTTGGCACTTGGGATACCAGGGGACTAAATGCTGACATTCTGGGACTCAAGTTTGTAGCAGTGGTTGAGACGATGGCGGCGGGCATCTTCCCAGGGAAGTGGAAGCCCTGGGTGCTGGTGGGTGTTGAAGGGGGCGTGAGAACTGTTGCCAGCGGGTCACGAGCCGATATGACTGCCATCATCACCACTTGATATGCTTGAAAAGAAACAGTTACTCAGCGACTGAGTACTTCAGGTGCACTGCCCAGGTCAGTTAAGGTGAATGTGAAAAAATACACCCGATTTCCCTGTATATATATACCCCGCCATTTGAGAGTGAGAGGCGATTGGTCGAGGGGCGGAGCTAAGTCGAGTGTGGGAGGGGCGTCGGGTGGCGGTCCCTTTATGTAGTCTGATTAGAGATGTTCATGAGCGTGTTTAAAATCTTCTTATGTACTTAGTAGTAGGATGATGCTTTAAACATTTGAAGGTCATTCACGACAGATAGATAAGAAAGGGGAGTAAAGAAGACAGCGCGAAAGTATTCCCACTTAGAGACAACTACAAGATGACGTAAGAAAGTACAACCGACCACAGAGTTGATATATGGGATAATAATGATATAGTCCCTTACTGAGTCAAGGTTAACATGGGTAGAAAACCAAAACACAAAAACAAGATAAGTGACATAATAGTGAACTTGTACTCAGGCTGTGTTGTATTACTTGGTGGCGTCAGTATCAAACACAACCAAGGGAGGGAAGAAGGGAGGGAGATAAGGAAGAGGGGGAGAAGGATGGGAGTGGTAAAGGGTGTATGGGTTAAAATGACATAAGCTGTGTAGGAGATTATGATGGAACTATTTGAAAATGTTGGCCAGGTGTGACTGTGTGGGTTGGCCAGGTGTGACTGTGTGGGCTGGCCAGGTGTGACTGTGTGGGCTGGCCAGGTGTGACTGTGTGGGCTGGCCAGGTGTGACTGTGGTAGCTAATACTTACAGGAACAACACACACACACACACACACACACACACACACACACACAATTCGTCACATAAATTACTATACTTATGTTCACTCTTATTGGTTTTGCTAAGTTACAAATTAACCCCAGGAAGATAATGAGCCGTATTTATAGACTGGACTAATTACACCTCGGCGTATCAGAATACCTGGTACAAGGCAGTTTATCCGGTCGTGTGAAATGGGTTAATTGGCATAGACTAGTTGACGGTGGTTCTCCCTATAATTTCCGAGGATGTCAAAATTATACCAAATTGGGAAGTAATCGTCAAGTAATTAGGGCAAAATTCTTAAGGGGAATCCAGTCGTAGATGTAGAGTTTAAAAGTGATACCGGGTTTACTTAATAGACCAGTGTTTGTGGGATAACTTCGTTCTACTGTATGAAAAACGTGATGGTCGGTCCCATAGGCATGACAGCCTGTCAAGGACTGTGTAGATATGACACGCTATACTAAGCCTGTGATATGGTGGCTGGTACTGCACGTGATAACCTTCACTTCCTTAAATTGTAAATTTAAGCAACCATTTACAGCCGGGAGGACTGGTAGTGTTCTGGGATGGAACAAGCGATCCTTAGGACAAGAGACGAGCAGGGTGCCCACTCAGTCCCCGCACCCCTATTTATAGAACAATTTGGTTTATTAATCTAAACTCTCTATAATGATAATAAAAGGTTCCTTTAAACCAAACGACAAACACTGATTTACTTAACGACAGATATTTCTAGCAAGTTTACTTGTTATTCATCGATGTGTTTTGTTCAGGTGGTGTTAATCTCCGAACACCTTCATGTACCGCTGTGTTAAAGAATGAAATCACATAAATTGAATGAAGTGCTAAGCGATATTGTAGCCTTTTTTAAATAGTAAATAGTATTTCAATGATTACAATGTTTTACTTTAAAATTGGCTGAAATAATGAGAAAGATGATTACCTGAGACAGGTTCAGGTGTGTGGGTACCTGGGACAGGTTCAGCAGGTTAAGGTGTGTGAGTACCTGAGGCAGGTTCAGATGTGTGAGTACCTGGGGCAGGTTCAGGTGTGTGAGTACCTGGAGTAGGTTCAGGTGACGACCGCTAAGGAGCGACGGTTTCTGGGTACAAAGGTAACCTAATTTCCGTCTCTTGGTGGAGGAGATTCACGGTGGAGTCTTACCTTCTGGGCCGCGGAGTGTCGTGTTTTGGTTTGTGATTATAGGATATTTTGTCAAGGTGGCGGAGGAGGGAAGGTGTGGGCATACCTGTGGTCTGCTACAGGTTTGTGAGGGCGAGGCTTAAGTTGTGTATTATCTCCACAGGTCCTCTGCTTCAGGACGGTGGCTGATGAGATACTTCAGTTTATGTACCTGGATTTGGTTAGTGAAGTGGAAGGATTTCTTAACTTTCCTGAACAAGATGTTTAGTTAATGTTCTGAGTGATATACCTCCGTCACACTACCTTTAAGACGACTGCAACGAGAGACACGTTCCTTGGCCAACAGGTAGAGTTGCTCACCTGTGTTAGTCGGTGTGTTTATGAGAAGGTGTCTCATATCCCTTTAATGCTGGCTTTTGTTAATATAAAGTTCGCGAGTCTATCATTGCTTTAGTCAGAGGTACTTTGCTTTGTTGGACCTAATCGAAAAATTCCTCTCTTTCAGCTCAACCATGTAGGGCAAAATAGGACCACTTGAAGTCAACAAAAATGACAAAATCAGCCATGGAGGAGCCCATAGAAGCCACAATTAGGCTTCTTTTCACCTCAAAAGTGGCTACAAGGCTAACCCAACGTCAAGCCCCCTCCAGGGTCTTTGTGTCAGGAGCGGTGGTCACTCGCCGAGGGTGGCAGGAGGGGGGAGAGAGGTGCTGGGCTGGACAAGGGCTAGAGCGGTACTGGGACACGCTGCTGGGGTTGGGGTCTACGGGGGAGTTTAAGAGGTTGTAGAGAACCCGAGACCAGGTGGCCGAGGTGGTCTGTTACCGTCCTCCACAGAGCTTCACACAATCATCTATAAATTAATGACGACAATCAACCATGGCGGCATTATTGATCATACACTTTAATTTTTCTGGAATATAGCTTCAAGATTGTTAAGAATAGGCAGCAGCGAGGTGACAGGTTGGTGAGAGTCACTTCACAGGATTTTAATGGAGAACAATAAACGGTGGGAGTGTAGGGCGGCGGAGCTGAGGAAGGAGGGGATGGTGGGGCGGCAGGGTGGTGGAGCTGAGGAAGGAGGGATGGTGGGGCGGCAGGGTGGTGGAGCTGAGGAAGGAGAGGATGGTGGGGCGGCAGGGTGGTGGAGATGAGGAAGGTGGGACAGCAGGGCGGCGAAGTAGGAGTGTGGTGGCCTGCCGCTGCCCTCTGGTGAGCCAATTAGCAGTAATGTGGATCAACCACAGCCACACTTCATTATGGCTCCCGCTGGCCGAGCTGTGTGGGGTCGTGCTGCTCACTCACCATTGTCAAATACAACAATTTCCCTCTTGGAAAGGACATGATTTTGTTTTTGTTTTTTTATTTTTATTTACAATCTGACGAAAGAATAAATTACCACTAAAAATATCAACAGTGTTCAGTTCTTGATGCGTTAGATTCCTGACACTGTACAGTCTGTTATGGGGGAAGGCAAATTAAACTAAAATAATGTTATTCTAAACACAAAGAACCTTTCTCTTACATCCGTTGTGTCTCTGTTTAAGTGAGAATTTTAAAACCCTCAACTGAACATCTGGAAATAATGAGAAAACAAAATATTAAATCAAAATAAGGATGAGAATAAACATTAAACGAACATGTGATATACTGGGTGAGAACAGGCCTCTCACACATGTGTACACCCACACATGTGTACACCCACACATGTATACACCCACACATGTATACACCCATACATGTATACACCCACACATGTATACACCCACACATGTATACACCCACACATGTATACACCCACACATGTATACACTCACACATGTATACACCCACACATGTATACACCCACACATGTATACACACATGTATACACTCACACATGTATACACCCACACATGTATACACCCACACATGTATACACCCACACATGTATACACCCACACATGTATACACTCACACATGTATACACCCACACATGTATACACCCACACATGTATACACCCACACATGTATACACCACACATGTATACACCCACACATGTATACACACACACGTATACACAATGGCTACCTTTACTTATACTGCGATACTCATATGGTATAAATATCTGAGTGTTGGGGAAGGCACACACACACACACACACACACACACACACACACACAGACACACACACACACACACACACACTACGATATTTTTGGTTGGACGTAATTAGTTATTTATTGCATTTTCATTACCTGATGTATAATTATTGAATATTTACCAGTTGAGATTAGCTTTAGTTTATCCAGGTTGATGGAGGGAAGGGGTGTGTGTGTGGGTGGGTGGTGTGGGGGTGTGTGTGTGGGGTGTGTGTGTGTGTGGTGTGGGTGGGTGGTGGGTGTGGTGTAGGGTGGTGTGGTGGTGTAAGTAACACATTTTGTCTTATAGGATGAAACTATTCTGAATGTCTTTTATATATTTACGAGACGATCAAATATTTCGTCTTTAATCTGATCTGTCCAGTGTCCAGTCTTTTTAATTGTTCCAGACGTAAGTATCCTCACTATCTTCTTGTTTATTACGTTCTCTTTGTTCTATCTGATTTCTTCATCCTTTACGAGGTTCTTCTTATTTGTTATTTTCTTCATTATTACATTTAGTTGATCCACCTGGAGATCCTTCACGCGATCCTATATTTACCTTAATTTTTATTTATTTATTCTCTGTACTGAGTATACCCCACCCCCACCTTCTCCAATCTCCACTTCCTGTTATTCTCAATCTGCTCTGATTCTATTCTATTCTTATTTTACATTTTCTCTTGTGAACAGCCCTGGGAGTCACAGAGGACCATTCACAGCAACACAGTGGTGGGGAGGGAAGGGAGATCTCAGAGACAAGAGTGGTGTTGGGGCGCCATTCTCGCCAGGTAAAGGAGTACTAAGCGACCATTTGTGGTTGGCCCAAGCGTTCCTAAGGGCTACCTATTCAGAGCACACAACCCTATACACGGTCACCAATTTTGATTTTTTTTTTGGGGGGGGGGGATTTTTTTTCTGTGCGTTATCTGAAATTCACTTTGAGTAATATCCAATATCTGTTTTTGTACTGCGTATTCTGACCATCAATAATCATGGAGAAAACGAAGAAAATCAGCATTGAACAAGAAGAAGAAGAAGAAGAAGAAGAAACATCGTGGGTAGGAAAATAAACAGGGTATTGTGTCTCGTTTGAATATACATTGTTCACAGTCTATCAAAATCACGTAGAGAAGAATGAAAACTCGTCCCCTCCACCCGCACTCCCTTCACCCACTCTCCACCCCGGGGCGACACAACTGGCCAACAACATGCGTAGTCTGACTTTTTCTTTCTTTAAACAATGGGAGACATCACCTCCCCTCAACCTAACCTAACCTAACCAAATTATGAGTTTCGAACACCTCAAGAATCTCCATCCCAGTTTAGCTTATTTCACTTGAAGATTAATCACCCTAAGACTATTGGAGGGATGAGGTTAGGTTAGATTAGGTTTGGTTAGGTTTGGTTAGGTTTGGTTAGGTTTGGTTTGGTTAGGTTAGGTTAGGTTAGGTTAGGTTTGGTTAGGTTAGGTCATCCAGCTGGGGGTCTTCGCCTCCCCGGAAATTTTTGAAACCTGACCAATATTATGGGCATTTTGAGGAGATATTCTGAGGTCAATAGTCAATACTTTTTACTATACGAAAACGCCTCAGTACAATACCGCATTGAAGAAAAAGTATTGGAATTTTCTGATGGAAAGGGGGGTCCGGAACCCAGGACCCTCCCTCCCTGGATCCGCCCCTGCCTTATTTCATTTATCCTCCTCCTTTTCTTTTTTCTTCTAACGTAAAATGTGTAGTAGTGTGGATGTTAAATATGTAATGACGATGGCAATAAAAGACTAAGATAAAAACGTTACCATATATCTTGTCCTTGTGAGGAGAACAATATAATCTGGAGTATAATTCACCTCCATTAATGAGATTTATAATTTATATAATTATTTTACAGTTTGTTTGTATTTCTTAGACGGTTACTAAGTAGCGAGACACAAGGTATAGGTTGATAACCAGATGTTACACTTGTTTACTACTGCTGCCACCAGGGTGAGGGAGGGTCCGCTCTCACCCGCCCCCTCCCTCACTCCTCCTTTAGGGTAAACTGCTACCCATTTCACGCTCTTCTCTAGTTTGCCGCAGTGTTACGCCAGCCAAGCACTAATTACAGATTGGGGCAACACCTACGCACCAATTATCAGCAATTAAGTGACTAGTTCATTACGTGGATCGACGCCAGCGCCACCCGCGAGCAGTGGCAAAAAGTGGAAGTATCGTTCCTTGGCCAGCCACCTGCTGACTGTTCCTTGTGATGGATCCCATACTTGTATTTGTCGAAACTTACTGTATGTACTCTTCGCTGACTCGATGTCAAATGATAATCTCTTTCGTCGTCAAATGTCATCACCCCCCGGCATATAAACACTGTCTGTCCTCACCTCGTGCATCATGAGGGCGAGGGAGGAGGTGTGGGCAGCACCTCCTGATCTGACTACCAGCTGGTCCCGCGCGCCTCTCACCAGCCCCCTCGCACCTTACTTTTAAATTGTGTTTAGTTTTAATTGCAGTGCGTTATCGGCAAATTACAGAGGCGGGTAACAGCTCTGCTCCTGGACAGTACTTGACGAGAACCAGACCTCTCGCTGGCTGGGGGGTTGATGATAACGAGAAGAATATGGTAGAGGTGAAGAATCAAGGAACTTAGGGAAAGCGAATGATGAAAGTTAGGAAGAGAGATTGAACATAATGAGGGTGAGGGTGTGAGAAGGAGAGGTGGGCGACGATTGGAGATGAAAGGAAAGGTGGGAGAGAGAAAGTGGGGGACAGAGACAAGATGTGTTAGGGAGGAAAGTGTTGGTGTGAGAGACAAGATCAAGAGGTGATGTGATGGTGAAGTGATCAGAGAGGCTTGTCGAAACATCCCTCACATGCGACAAAAACATCTACCACTCCAAGGCATCAGTCAGGTCAGAATAGGAGCGGATTTGGGCTAAGTACATACATAAACACATTGTAAATAAATTGATCATCGATATAACTTAACCGGCAAAATTAATTCACTACAGTTATGATACCAGCTGACCGTAAGGGTATCTCGGACCCACCTGCCAGAGACGCCGTAACACGAGGAAATTCTTGAAAGTAAGAATGACACTCACTCACACTGCCCGGTAGCTAAGTCTTGGTCGGGGAAATACCCAAACTAACGTACACACACACACACACACACACACACACACACACACACACACACACACAGGGCGGGGTGAGTCGACCGTAAGGTTAGGGTGACTAAGTTTCACTGCCTCAGCCATGTTATCACAGTCTGTGTCATCTACCAGGTGTTGCTGCCACTCAGTAGGTGACGACAGACATTGACGCCAAAGAGTGAGTGAAAGGAACAGTGAGCGGGAAGTTACAATGGTGGAAGGAGTGTATTGTATTGCCATCATTTGTTTTATGTTTATATAGTAATTAACATGGACAAAAACATAATTGATAAAGGATGTTTTAGTTTTAGCTATGTGACTCCTAGTTGACTCCTGGTTGACTCCTGGTTGACATTAGCTGCTCTTCTACGTCTTCCCTTTATTTCTATAGTAATCAACTGCAGACGTAAACCAGCCGTGTGTCCCAAGAGCGTGGGCGAGGGAGGTACAGGAGTACCCTGCCACCTACGCCATTACCTGTGACGAAACTTGTGGTCTCCTCCTAGTTGAGTCCAGCTTCCAGTGATTACCTGGTGAGCCTCCACCCTCAATTCCCAGCGGCGCGACAGTGCATAAATCCTGTGTGGACAAGATCACGGAGAGGGAGACCTGAGAAGGCCTCTATTGTCCCTGACGAGGGGGCAGGGTCGTCAGCGCACACCTGGATAGTGTCAGTCTTTGTTTAGGGGCTGACGACGCCACCACTTGGGTAATTAGCAGAAAGTACAGCGGGGGACATTTGTAATTACAGGGAAACCAAGCGTCCAGCCTCGTCCCAGGAGAACTGGTGGGTGCTGGGGCGCCGACAAAGACCCTAAAGATAGGTAGTGGCCGATAGGACATCCAGCGGCGTCCCGTGAAAGGTCGTGGGGTGTAATGGGACATCTAGTGACGTCCCAGAAGTGCATCCTACATCTCTCCAGGACGTGCAGAAGTGATGATAACCGAGAACATGTTGGCGTGGCAGGGGAGGTTATGTTTACAAGTGAACAGTGCACTCGAGGTCAGAATTAAATCCCGTCATATATTGAAGAATCCTCATCTTCCCTAATTTTACCTCACTCCAAGCTCCACCACCCCAGGCTTCACCACCCCAGGCTTCACCATCACCCCAGGCATCACCACCCCAGGTATCACCACCCCAGACTCCTCCACCACCCCAGACTCCACCACCCCACGCTCCTCCACCACCCCACGCCTCCACCACCTCAGGCCTCCACCACACCTGGCCTCCACCACCCCAGGCTCCTCCACCACCCCAGGCTCTACCACCCCAGGCTCCACCCCAGGCTCCACCACCCCAGACCTCCACCACCCCAGGCCCTATACCACCCCAGGCTCCACCACCCCAGGCTCCTCCACCACCCCAGGGCCCTCCACCACCCCAGGTCCACACCCCATCCACCACCCCACGCCCTCTACCACCCCAGGCCCTACCCCAGGCTCTTTACCACCCCAGGCCCTTACCCCAGGCTCCCTACCACCCCAGGCTCCACCACCCCAGGCTCCTTCACCACCCCAGGCCTTCACCACCCCAGGCTCCTCCACCACCCCAGGCTCCACCACCCCTCCACCACCCCAGGGCTCCCCCACCCCAGGCTCCTCCTCTTACCACCCCAGGCTCCTCCACTACCCCAGGCTCCTTTACCACCCCAGGCTCCTCTACCACCCCAGGCTCCTCCACCACCCCAGGCTCCAGCAACAGGAGACATAGGAGGGACCTGGGGACGAAAGAGGGGGGAGAGGCCTGGTGGTTGGACACTGGCCGAGGCACGACAAGTACTTCTCCAAACCTGTCATTAATTAACATATTTTTAGGCCGCTGAACAATAGAAGTCGTTTAGAATCACGTAAGGACACTTGGCTGTCCTGTTCAATTACGGTAACCAATTCCCGGGTTATTTACAACTTCATTCTTTTGTGCAGGTAACGTCTGGGTGAGAATGTCGCCCCCAGAACTCTCGCTCGTGATTACAGTTTACAGTACAGGTCCTCACAGCCGACACGAAATAAACTCTCGCTCCTCCTTCTCTTGGCAATTTTTTCCTTATGTTAGGTTTCCTTGTATGAATAAATTATTCGTTTATGTAATTTTTTTTATTACTATTTTTATTGTAAAGGTATCGTAGATGTTGTAAATTGTATCCACTTAATGTTACTAAGTAAGAATGTAAATATTAGTAAGTCGGGGAGAAGACTCACAGGAGAGGCTTGCGTGCCGCCACGTGAAAGAGTCTTTAGTATCATTAACATATGTATAATGTGAAGTCTTGTTGGTGAGTGTAGCTGTCCGGTGGTGACGAGGAGAGAAGGTCAGGTTTAATGTTGCTATATCGTCTCTGTTGACTCACTGTATATACCTCCACGGTAACCACTGGTCACTCACACTATTTTTAAATTCTTCGGAATACGGTTAACAGTTCCTTCACATTATAGATTAAGGAAAACAAT
Source organism: Homarus americanus (assembly GCF_018991925.1). Classification (NCBI taxonomy): domain Eukaryota; kingdom Metazoa; phylum Arthropoda; class Malacostraca; order Decapoda; family Nephropidae; genus Homarus; species Homarus americanus. Next base: position 2,193,938 of record NW_024733231.1, read on the forward strand.
GTAACGTCTCACAAACTATATTATCGATTATCGTGTTGACAACCCTTATCATACAGGTAAGTGGGGGAGTCTTCAGATAAATACGTACAGCTCGACATACCACGCAGTGTGTTCCTATCTCCGTCATAAAGTATATACTCATCTGACTTTATCTTCACATATTTTTTTCTGGCAATTTTCTGATATGTACTATATTACTGACTGATAGTGACGTCCCAGTTATCTGTCTGTGCATACGTGTACAAGCTTCTACTGTTATTGGTCGGGAGGTCCACCAACCCCCCCACCCCTACCCTACCCCAACCCTACCCCAACCCTACCCCTCCGGCTCTTGGGAACCTTCAGTCCTCACTCCAACAGGTGAGTGAGGCGCCAGGTACGACACATAGGTAAGTAGTCACCACCAAAAATAACACCAAATTCTTATCGTTGTCACCTGGGTAATTTTTAATGAAATATAACAAATACAATGTTCTTGGTATATATAACGCGGCAGATATATTATCATCTCTCAAGTTCTCAGTTAAACAGTAAGGTGATCGACTCGTTACCGGCGCCGTCCCTCACTAAACATTCATTCAAGTAACAAAGAAAAAGTTATCTACTCGTTCGCCATCAGTGCTGCCATGGACGTAATCAGCTCTTTTGCACGAACAAGCGAGATGCTACTGCTGACCCAGTGCCTCCTGTGACCTCTGGCTGACCCCGTGCCTCCTGTGACCTTTGGCTGACCCCGTGCCTTCTGTAACCTCTGGGTGACCCAGTGCCTTCTGTAACCTCTGGGTGACCCAGTGTGCCTCTGGGTGACCCAGTGCCTTCTGTAACCTCTGGGTGACCCGTGCCTTCTGTAACCTTTGGGTGACCCAGTGCCTTCTGTAACCTCTGGCTGACCCGTGCCTTCTGTAACCTCTGGGTGATCCAGTGCCTCCTGTAACCTCTGGGTGATCCCGTGCCTTCTGTGACCTTTGGGTGAAGTGCCCCCTGGGTGAGTGCCTTCTGTAACCCGTGCCTTCTGTAACCTTTGGGTGACCCAGTGCCTTCTGTAACCTCTGGTGACCCTGTGCCTTCTGTAACCTCTGGGTGACCCCGTGCCTTCTGTGACCTTTGGGTGACCCAGTGCCTTCTGTAACCTTTGGGTGACCCAGTGCCTTCTGTAACCTCTGGCTGACCCAGTGCCTTCTGTAACCTTTGGGTGACCCAGTGCCTTCTGTAACCCTGGCTGACCCCTGTGCCTTCTGTAACCTCTGGGTGACCCCGTGCCTTCTGTAACCTGACCCAGTGCCCTGTAAACCCTGTGCCTTCTGTAACCTCTGGGTGACCCCGTGCCTTCTGTTTGGGTGACCCAGTGCCTTCTGTAACCCTGGCTGACCCAGTGCCTTCTGTAACCGCTGGGTGACCCAGTGCCTTCTGTAACCTCTGGGTGACCCCGTGCCTTCTGTAACCTTTGGGTGACCCAGTGCCTTCTGTAACCGCTGGGTGACCCAGTGCCTTCTGTAACCTTTGGGTGACCCAGTGCCTTCTGTAACCGCTGGGTGACCCAGTGCCTTCTGTAATCTCTGGGTGACCCAGTGCCTTCTGTAACCTTTGGGTGACCCAGTGCCTTCTGTAACCTCTGGCTGACTCCGTGCCTTCTGTAACCTCTGGCTAGGCAGGTTACTCACATGTTCATCAAACTCACGGAAGGGGAAAACTTTTCTCACTTAACCAAACAGACTGGACAAATAATTTCCTGCTCAATTCCCCTAATATAGGTACAGTTTTAAATAATTCACTAGGAAGATGGAACAAAATAAATTAACACCTTTGCTGGTTATTGCCTCACCTAACCTAACCTAACTTATCCTACAGAAATGTTAACGTCTCTCATAATTCTTAGTTTTATCATTTCGTGGTGGTCTCGGTCCTCCTGGCTAACACCAGCTTACTCTTGTATTATTCTTCATTTATCCATTTAATCATCATCTCTCGGTCACTCACTATATTACTGCTTCCTCTACCTCATCTACTCACAGGTCATTATCATCCAAGTTCAAGTTCTTATTTCATTAACACCTTTGAACTTTTCCTCGAACTCTCCAGTATACGTTTGTGGGAGCCTCCTGCTGGGTCATGGGTGGTCAAGGTCGGTGTGGCAGGTCATCTGAGGCCATTGTGACCAGTTCATCAACACCTCTACCACCATTGTGTAAGTTAATAGTCTCAAGTCACTCGTGGTCAAGGGGGCGAGGGAGAGAGGTGGGCAGGAGGGGGTGTGGAGACGGCAGGTGGGGGTGTGGAGACGGCAGGAGGGGGTGTGGAGACGGGAGTAGGGAGTGTGGAGAGGGGCCCCTTGAGACCAGCGTCAGAGGAGGGTGGCGGGAGCAGTATACTGGTTAGATGTTAAAGAACTAAACAACATCTGGTTTGGTAAAAGTCAAGTTAGCTCTGATTGTTTGATTGTATTGGGAATCCATCACTTTACACTAAGGGTATCAACAATAATCACAAATTATAACTCCGAGGATAAAAAAAAATAAGTAAAAAAAATAAGTAAATAAGTGAAAGTTTTACCTGACCGTCAACAAAAATAGTCTCAAGAGAACACGACTTCAGACCATCAACCTGAAAATAAATTAATGAAATATATCGATTGTTTCTGAGTCATAAATGAATTGATAAAACAGCACCAAGTGAGAGATAAGTTCAGGCTCCTCCCAGTAAACAAGATGAGATAGAGAGACAGTATACAAGAGACGTTCACTTATGGTTTAAGTTAGGTTAGGTCTTGTGGTGAGACTATTAAAGGGTTTTATGGTGAATATTCCTTATATGTTACAATAATAAGTTGCTATTTGACTGAAGATGTAACACAAAATTAACATTCTAACCTAACCTAACCCGTAACCCAACCCAACTTAACTCCACCTAACCCAACCCGTAACCCAACCCAACTTAACTCCACCTAACCCAATCCGTAACCCAACCCAACTTAACTCCACCTAACCCAACCCGTATTTAGTCTTGTGTTAAGTGAACGTGTATAATGGTGATGCTATTGTAGGATTTTAATTTTGTCTTTAGTTGAAATTAAAAAAAAAATCCACATTCTTACATCTTCAGTTACAAGAAATACAAGTCGTTATGAAGTTTGTGGATCTGCAACCAGGACGTGTGTGTGTGTGTGTGTGTGTGTGTGTGTGTGCGCGCGTGTGCGTGGAATTCTTGTTTTGAGTCTTTTCGTTACTTCGTCTTGAAAAATTCTTGTTGTATTAATAAGGAAGTTTTGTGTCCTTACGCCCGTTCTCTTGGTCGGTGTTGTATCGTAGTGTGTTGAGATAGTACGTAGGAAACTTGTACTTCACCTTAGTCAGACTGTGTCACCAGGCAACACCAAGTAATCGGGCTGGTGCTGTGGAGGGGGTTCTGTCATCAGGCAACACCGTGTAGAGGGGGTGGTACCGTGAGGGGCTGTCTTTCAGGCAACACCGTGTAGAGGGGTGGTACAGTGTGGGGGCTGTCATCAGGCAACACCGTGTAGAGGGGTGGTACAGTGTGGGGGCTGTCATCAGGCAACACCGTGTAGAGGGGTGGTACAGTGTGGGGGGGCTGTCATCAGGCAACACCGTGTAGAGGTGGTACCGTGAGGGGCTGTCTTCAGGCACACTGTGTAGAGGGGGTGGTACGTGTGAGGGGCTCTCTCAGGCAACACCGTGTAGAGGGGTGGTACAGTGTGGGGGGCTGTCATCAGGCAACACCGTGTAGGGGAGGTGGTACCGTGTGGGGCTGTCATCAGGCAACACCGTAGAGGGGGTGGTACAGTGTGGGGGGCTGTCATCAGGCAACACCGTGTAGAGGAGGTGGTACCTGGGGGCTGTCATCAGGCAACACCGTGTAGAGGTGGTACAGTGTGGGGGCTGTCATCAGGCAACACCGTAGAGGGGGTGGTACTGTGTGAGGGGCTGTCATCAGGCAACACCGTGTAGAGGGGTGGTACAGTGGGGGCTGTCATCAGGCAACACCGTGTAGAGGTGGTACAGTGTGTGGGGGCTGTCATCAGGCAACACCGTGTAGAGGAGGTGGTACCGTGTGGGGCTGTCATCAGGCAACACCGTGTAGAGGGGTGGTACAGTGTGGGGGCTGTCATCAGGCAACACCGTGTAGAGGGGTGGTACCGTGTGAGGGGCTGTTATTAGGCAACACCGTGTAGAGGGGGTGGTACCGTGTGGATGTTGAACGGGGCTGTGTCTAACACGACCACAATGGGCTGCTCACTGCGCCACCTCACACAATACAAGAACTCATTAACCTGCAAATATCTGTGTGTGATCACAAGGCGTGCTGGCCACCAGGGGTTAAGGCTCACGTGTCGGGCAGACCTCGGTATTGTTAGCAGCTTGAGGGAACCAATATAAGGGAGACGAAATATATGCGTTCATAATATTGACAGTGTGTGTGTGTGTGTGTGTGTGTGTGTGTGTGTGTGTGTGTGTGTGTGTGTGTGTGTGTGTGAAATGCAGCATCTTTTCATGATAATCAGTTTCATCAAATTCAAACTTAGATAATACAAATATAGTTTCTGAAAAATTATTGATTGTCGACGTTCAGATGGACTCTCGTGAAGTTTCTGATAGATCTTAAAACCTGGAGGAACAAAGCAAACGTTTGTCATTTGGAAACTCTTATAGATGTGATCTCCTTCAGGTGATATTATCAACAGGTTTTGGTAGCCCCCTGTATTATTATGCTCGACCATGTCACTATTGTTGTTGTTGCTCAACTAGTATTTCTATTTTTTCTGGCTAGATAAACTGTTATAATTTCTGTATGATCTATAAGAAATTCTTTAAACGGCGTAGAAAAAATTATAAGATAATCAGACATGGAGACGAGCAGGAGGGTGAGGGTCGAGGTAGTGAGGGGGGAGGGGATCCTGCTTCCATCTTCCTCTCCAAAAATGCCGAGAGATCACCTGGAAACAATACAAGTATTGTCATTTAATAGACTCTGGCGGTGGTGGGGTAGGTCTAGAGCGTGTGTCTGGGCGGGGAGACAATAGGGTGTGTGGGGGAGGGGACACCGCTGGCCGGAGCTGGCTGGCCGGAGCTGCGACTGGTAATGAGCGCTGACATTGTTCCAGGTCACACCAGGTTGAGGAGTCATTGTGTCTCTGCTTCCTTTGTGCCGCCGACCTCCCCTGCACCCTACCCACTATCCTCTTACTGAATCTCCCGCCACATACGACCCAAGATATAAAACTCTGGCCCTAAAAATAAGGTACAGTCCCTGAGAATACGGTGAACTAGCCCGCTCTCTCACTTGACAAGTTCCTACACGCCCTTTGCCTTTGTCTTCCTAACAGAAACTGTGGACCTGGATGTTAATCAATTGGCTGATCGTATTCTGGGGCAATGGTTAGCCAGTGCAGTTGGCGAATGTCCGGTTTTCCTGGTTTACTAAATTGGCGCATGGTCAATGGTCATATACCTCTTTATCTCAGGGTGTAGTCGATGGTCACCACTAATTTAAACCTTTAAGAAGACAACGTATCACCCTATGGTAGTTGTGTCTTCCCAGCCTCTTCAGTTTCTTATTTACCTATGGCAGTCTGATCAAGTGGAGTATCTCGAATATGCCGCATCACAGTCAGGTACAATTTATTACCCAGTACGGTACTAGAGACTTAGCCTACTGGAAAAAAAAAACGTAAATTTGTAGAGGTTTAGCTACTGAACCGGAGCAGTTATTCTGCCCGGAAACCTGTAGAGAGTGTCTGTAACCTTTTGGGGAACAACTATAGATTGCTGGAAGGTACTAATTAGTAATTCGGAGAAGATCAAGGTCTAGCAAACCGATGGTAGATAAACATTGCCCAAGAGACACAAACCGCGCCTCGTGCCCCGGAATCGGGTTATTAACTGGAGGACGACCTTGTATGGAGAAGACTGATTGAGGCTGAGGTTTGGTGAGAAAGGTGAGAAATGTTTTCTGGCAGTCGACTATACCGCATTACAGTCAGATGTGTTGTATTAATCGAGTATGTATGTATCTTGATCGAATATGTTGCATTTCAGTCAGGTATATTGTATTTCATTCGTTGTATTCCAGTCATGTATGATCACCTCACAGCCAGGTATTTGGTTTCACAGTGTTTATTCATTTAGCTTCTAGAGATCAACATTTCCCACCTCACGTATCAGCTGTGTGAAGAAGACTACCCCGTGTATTAACCATCAAGGTAGCTCCTCCTTCCTCAACCCAACCTCTACCTGAGTCACACCTGCAAGTTATAGGAGTTTTTTTTTTTATCTCTGTTCTGTGTTATGACTGAGGTACTGCAATAATTCAACTGGGTAGACAAGCTATCTAAAATTTCACGATCTGAGGAGAATCTATAGTTAACTCTCTCTCTCTCTCTCTCTCTCTCTCTCTCTCTCTCTCTCTCTCTCTCTCTCTCTCTCTCTCTCTCTCTCTCTCTCAGTGTTCCTTCCGGTGGTGCATTAAGAGAGAGGCTACAGGTAATGGTAATGAGTCCTTGGTAGAAGCACCGCCTCTCAGACCACAGCCGTCACCCAGCCTCGTCCTTAACTAATTACTCACTGGAGAACAACCACAAAAGGGGGCAGTTTGGTAGCATTGTTCCCCCCTGACAGCGTCGTCGACAATTAACACCGGAGAACATGACCCAGACCACGTTATTAGCCCCGGCACTCCTTGTAGGGCTGGCCGCTCACACACACACACACACACACACACACACACACACACACACATACACACTTATCTGGCTTTCCCATGAACATGATTGATAAGATAATTACAACACCCAAAGGACTAAAACATAAACATTATCACGTGTTCTAAACCACAGCTAACGAGACGATGTCGTTCTTGTGTTACAGAAGAATGTAATGCAAGGAGGAAGGGGCAAGAGGGAGGACTGGTTTAGTTAATTAGTCAGGTAGGTACAGGTACATAACTATACCTTCACTTACGAGGAATATCCTTGGTAGGAATCTGTGAGAATCTGGAGTCAGCATAATGATCAGTTGTTTGTCATATTTTATCAGGAGTCAGGACGCTCCTTTGTAAAGCCCGGTAGCGTAATGATAGACCTTCACTACCTGTCTCTTCCCTCACTTAATTTTTACCTTTTACCCTCCCCCCCATCCCCTTTCCCACTCCATTTTTACCTTTTACCCTCCTTTCTTTCCCCTTTCCCATTCCATTTCTACCTTGTACCCTGTCTTCCTACCTCTCTCATTCCATTTCTGGTTCCTACCCTCCCTTCCTTAATCCTGCATTCCATTTCTGTCTTTTACCCTCCCTTTCTCCATCCCCTCCATCCCTCCCTTCCTATCTACCTTTCTTTGTGTTTCTTTTTCTACCAATTTTCATCTCTTTCTATTTTTCATCCTTCCTCATTCCCCTGCTGCCTCAAGAGAGATAAAGTTCTTCAAGGGTTAAGCCCGGAAGGGTTTATTAGAAATTGTTTAAAATATTAAGGATTCTTTGTCAGAGTGAAAATAATGACCTTAGTGAGAGAGAGAGAGAGAGAGAGAGAGATTGCCGTTTGTCCCGAGGCTGTTGTGTACAGGACGTGTGTATTCACCCCAGACCGGGCCTAGAGAGAGAGAGAGCCAGCCTTAAAGAATAAATGTAAAAAGTATGTAATTAGTAACAGATTTGTGTAAAACGGCAGATAACTGTATATATGAGGGATTTTTTGTTTGTTTTTTCTTGAATGTAGGTCCAAAGTTTTGACGCCTCTACTATAGTTACAATGACAAATGTGGCCCAGAGCCTACAGTACATAAGGTTGGGAACCACTGCGTAACCTTCTGGCTATATAAGTTGTTTTTGTCGCATTTCCTGGATGCTTATTGTGAGTCCTATACACCGCGGCTCTACATCATCATGTTTACAACCTGGGGTGTGACGGACAAACAAACGGACACTTATAGATCACTTATCCCTCTTCCTTGCATCCACACACAGTTGGGGTATAAACACAACTAAGTAGTGAGGAACACTGAGGTGCTCCACCACCAACACCCACCTTCACTAGAGGGGCGGCGCCTGCTGGTATGTGAGCTGCACTCTGTACCATCCCGGCAACACACGTTATGAATTACCTACACCATGACCACAGTGTCGGGGCCGTCCACCTGTCTTCAGCTGTCACCTGCTTAAAGACACGGGATTTATAGCCATGTAATTCTGACATTGTGGTTCCCCCACTTAATTTGGGGTTGTGGTGGTGGTGCTCAAGGGTTAGGCGAGCAGGTCGAGGAGGAGGGGCCAGCTGTGTTACCCTCGGGACATTATCCACTGTGTCTGTGTACTGATGGATGACTGGTGAGTCACTGACAAGTATCTCTTATTGTTCGTCAAGAATGTTGATGTACGTACCTTATAGTAGTTTGTCCAACCACTTCCTACACTTATCACTTAGTGTGTGTGTGTGTGTGTGTGTGTGTGAAATAAAGAACCACTAGACATACGTAACCAGTAGTACCCTCAGCCCTGTACACAACACCCACGTTCATAGTGTGTCCATCACGGTTAAATCTATAACATACACACGTAAAAAAATCAAATAATTTCCCCCAAACAAACGTCATACTGTACTCTTGGCAATTCTACTCCTCACTGTGCGTCTACAACCATAATTCCTAACCTAACCTAACCTTAAACACAATAATAACATCAATACTGGTCTTCTGTGTACTTTATACTGTACGCTGGCGTTTGGGTGTACGAAGCTCATCATCATCACAGGTAAAGGTAATGCACAGTCAACACCTGGGCAAGGGTTAACTAACATACCGTGGGCAGGTGGTTAGAGGGGGGGGGGTAGGGTGGATAAACGTGCTTAGTTGTGGGGAGATAACAGTATAAAATATGGGGAGAGGAATATATGGAGGTGGGGAGAGAGGTGTAGGATAGGGCAGGAAAGTTGAGGGGGAGGAGTGATCTGAGTGAGGTGGCCATTATAGTATTTTTTCGGTGGTTATTCTTATATTTTGTAAATTCTGAGAAATATTATTTTATATATATATGTCTTTTTAATTTTTTTATGTTTTTTGAGATATATTTTTTAACACACACACACACACACACACACACACACACACACACACACACACACACACACACACACACACACACACACACACACACGGATACACAAGGGAGAGAGGGGGAGGGGGTGGGAGAAGGGAGATTCTACCAATGATGGCTCCTCCTTCCTCTCCTTTATGCTGTGCTCTTCTTTTCTACCAATGAATCATGTACTTTGTCTCCCTTCACTCAGACCTAAATATACCCACAACAGTATCTTGATTTGTTGATTATTTCTATTTTCTTTGTTTTTGATGCTTATAATTATTGACGTATAATGAATAATCCTAACCTAACATAACCTGCGACTTGGTACTGACGACTAAGGTTCCTGGCAGTTGAAAAATCAGGGCATTAGAAATTTCTACTCATCATGTTATTGTGAATGTTGTGTTTACTTATTAATTCAAAGTTATGCCTCAAAGAAAGTGTGTGTGTGTGTGTGTGTGTGTGTGTGTGTGTGTGTGTGTGTGTGTGTGTGATCACCTCAGCACAACAAAGAGGCGAGGTCCTCCCGTCTCCACCTTCCCCTAGGAAGCTTTTTACACCTACCAATCATGTCATTACGAGCGTCTATAACCAAGATGGCTGACGATGGCAGATAAAACCACAACAATGGAAGCTGTCAGAGGAGTCGACCATGCAGGAGGTCATATTACAGGGACGACGGGCAGTAATGGCTAGTAAAGGCATGTAATGACGAGACCTATCTTGGCACCTTTTTATTTATTCGGGTCGTTCGCCTTATTTATACTAGGTTCCGGGCAGCGGTTGGGGTTGTCGACGAGTGTTTATGGCGGAGGTCCCAGCCAGTATGGTGGGTTACCGTCCTGGGAGCTTTTGTTCTGTAATAGGGCTATATATTGTTTTTCCATGGATTTGCATATGATTATCAGCTAGATTGAGAATTTATTCATGGAGGCCTTTACTCCCGTGGCGGATGTTGGTGTAAGTGTGTGGAATGTTGGTAGAGGAACACCGGACCTTCAGTACATTGTTGTTCTCACCGTAACACTGTTTTATGATCAACATGGATAATTATATATAAAAAAAGACCCATTCACTTGTAATTAAGGTTGATAAAATCTTTTATTACGTATACATATTAACTGAGTTCCTGAGTTGACGCTGACAATCTAGTTATAAATGTCAGTTACTGTCATCACGACCCATCCGCCTTCATAGTGACACCACCGCCAGGAATGTCACGCCCCTGGTGAACGGTGAAGGGAGTGGGGACGATCTGTGACAACCAGGACGATGCATATGATGGTGCACATGATGACAGTGGCGGGGTATAGTGATGATGATAGTGGCGATGTATAGTGATGTGATGAGAGTGGTGGGGCGTGACGGGTCCCACAGTGGGAGGCAGGAGCCAGCACCGCCCCACAGCCTCACCACCACACCATAATTCATGCCCGGAATTACTGTAATCTCAGTGATAGCCGGGGCGGCCAGGGGGCAGGAGGCGTGCCCTGGCCCTGGGGTGCCCGGCCACTCACTGCCACCTGTCATTACACGGGAGGATCTGTGTCGTGCCACTCCCGGGCCTGGTGGTGGCTCTTGTACAGTATGTGGGTCACGTATTGTCATACTGTGTGTTGTGTATATACTCAAGGGTGATTAAAAGATTCCCGCACACCAAAGAGGTTTGGAATCTCTACTCGTTACTATCATGTCCTCGTGGTAATTGAATTTTTAGTACTTGTTGTCGAGAGTAAGAACTGACTTAGTAATTTTGTTTAATGATCTCAGTTGTTAAAGAATAAAGATATATTAACGTTAGATTAAAATCATTCACCACGCGCCACAACCCACAGCATCTAGTTGTGGTAGAATATAATAAGTTATTATTTTTTTATATAAGAGTCCAGAGAACGCCTCAACTGGCTGGCTGGCAAGTGTAGCGTAAGATGAACAGCAATTTATTATGCATCTTCTCTTAACTTTATCTTAATAGCAATAATTTACCTGATAAATCATGTACGCTTGACTTTGATATCCTGGGAAATGATTTACAGTAATAAACGTTCTCACTACACTGAATATATCTAAATGGATCTTGAGACTTGAACTTTGTGAATTAGAATAGCGTTAGATCGATCATGACCCCCCCCCACAGACCCCACGACCCCTAGACCCCATGACCCCCTAGACCCCATGATCCCCTAGACCCCATGACTCCCCCCTGACCCCATGATCCCCACTACCACAAGCATTACTGAACAGACAATGACAACCAACAGCGTATGGGTGTCATTTTTTGAAGACATCTCACTACTTGCCTTTGTAACTATCATTAGCCTGTACTATTTACTAATTTGTCTCTGTTGTTATGTATGAAGGTAAGTTTTTAAAATTATTATTATTATTATTATTATTATTATATGGTTGAAGACAAATTCTTTATTCTTATACACTGACAAAGATTCAAAACTGCAAGAATAAATCATAATTTGGTTGCCTACGAACGCTCTTTTGATATGTAAACAAGAGAGAGAATTTGGCAGGTCTCAGGCTGTCCAGGTGACGCTTGTAGACGCAGTGTTCACAAGGAAGAGGTCAGGTAATGTGAGTGGTGGGGGCAGCAGAGTGAACAGCAGGTAGGAGGTAACAGGGTGAGCAGAAGATAGTAGGGCGAGAATGGAGGGGGAAAGAAGAGGGGGACAGTTGCTCCTACACTCGTGTTCTTTTGTTTCAGTTTAAGGTCCATAAAATCAGTCATGGCTATTGCTTCTTTTGAGGACTGACTCTTTTTTTTACACACACACACACACAAGGCGGTTTCTCTTCATATTCCGAGGCGGCCACAAAACCCTCACCTTTTAAAGTAATTTATATATCGCACATGGTCGGCCTGGTAGTTATGACAACCCTTACAGCATAAAAGAAGTTATTTTACTCTAAGGATGATGGTCAAGGCTGCTAGTTGCCATTTCCTGCCACTGACAGTCTTAAAAGAAATGATCCACCTGTTATTTTTTTTAATGTACGTTTTCTTTCCTACTGACGTGTTGGGGTAGACTTAAGTATTTTCTTCACCTCTATAATCACTGTAATTGTCGCCTTCCAAAATCCAAAAAGAAAGAAACAAAAATCTTCCTTCTTGGAGATATTTTAATGTGTTGGTTATTATTTAAAAGTTTTGACACAATAAAGCCACACAACCATAACCGTAAATAACAGTTTTTATAGTGGTGTTGTAGAGTTATAATTAGTGAGGGAGGGGGCGCACACACACACACACACACACACGATCCCTGAACCTCTACAGTAATGTGTGTGTGTGGCACAGGGTCATGTGCTTATATGAATGAATAGGAAATCACGAGGACATCACTAGGATTGATGTATACACTGAGGGCAGCACTAGGAGAGATACCTGTCTCTCACTCTCCACCAATTATCGTCTCATTTCTCATTCGTCGAGTGACCAGTGACCAACCCCCTTACAAGACGCTGCTTTGTGTTCTAATTACGTAATTGGTAGTTAGTGTCACCCCAGACGTAAAGACAGTTCGCCGCCCCTAGACCTTTCGATAGCGGGGTGCGAGCTAACCATGGGGGGGGGGGGGATGTTTGGTCAGGGCCATTATTACTCTGGACCTGAATTTCCAAAGAGTCAAATGGTATTTTTTTTTAATTCCTTAAATATAAATAAAAACTAACGGTAGAGTCTCTGTGTGACGTCGACACTATTTTGGCTCTGTTAGTTATTGTCGATGGTTTGTTATGGTAGTTAAGGTGTGTTTTTTTTAACACCTGTGAGGATTTCGCAGTCACCCACGGCTTAATTCCTTATAATCCAAGATCTACTTATCCGAACAAGATCCACTTATCCGAACAAGATCCACTTATCCAAACAAGATCCACTTATCCGAACAAGATCCACTTATCCGAACAAGATCCACTTATCCGAACAAGATCTACTTATCCGAACAAGATCCACTTATCCGAACAAGATCCACTTATCTGGTCGCCGTGGATCTGGTGATGGATAGTGTCAGATAACCAAGGTTGAGGCGTTGTGTTGTGTGCCGAGATATGGAGGACAGTGATGGATCGTGTGTATATCTCACCACAGAGGGTTTTTGTAAACTCCTATAATGATTGTTTCCGTAAATTAAAATATTAAGTGTCCCCGAACTGAAGGAAGGAAGACTTGGTGCTTGTTATTATTATTAGTAGTAGTATTAAGGTTTATTGACTAATTTACTTACTTCAGCTGCCAGGTAAACAAACACCTGTCAGTATTTGTCATCATTTTTCTCCAGGTGAGTGTGTCAGCCATTCCTCCTGGCCTTTCTTAACTCTCGTATGGGAAGCAAATTGTATTTTCTGAAGCTCTCCTCCTATCCATCTCTCTTCTTTCTTAATCTGTCTCTTCTCACTCTCACAATTGCTTCATCCATTATCTTCTTTCATCAACCATCTTCTCCTCTTCCATCCTATCCACGTGTTTTAGTCACCTCACCTGTGAATATTTTCTCTCGTTCGTTACTGTGGCCACTGCACCTTGTCATACCCCATTCGTTTAGGAGGTTCGTCGTGTTGACCAAAGTGTCATCCCTACAACTCACTGCTCAACTCTTTGCTCTTCATTGTCGGGAGAAATACTGTTTGAAAATAAGTAATATATTTGTATTTGTTACAGGATAAGAATATTCCTTGGTATTGGTTACAGTGTCTCAGTTTTTTGTTTACTACTGAGGATGTCAAATATCTTAGTTTAATCCACCTTGTGCTGGCCTCTGGTAGGTGTTTGTTGTATGTATTTGCGTTCTTCACACTTGTATTTTCAGGAATGATGTCAAAGTGCTCTCTCTCTCTCTCTCTCTCTCTCTCTCTCTCTCTCTCTCTCTCTCTCTCTCTCTCTCTCTCTCTCTCTCTCTCTTGAACACCATACACTTTATCTTCTGAGTCAACCATTTTATTATATCATCCTCCCATCTGTACTGCTCACCAACATCTCACCCCCCTCGTCATACCCTCCTCCTTGCCTCACCTGTATAGTGACACACACCAGACGTAGGTAACCACGCCCACACTGATTAAGGGGACAGGTGTAGAGCAGCCGAGGACGAACAGCGCGCCACACACACACACACCTTCAACTACCTCTCCACGCTGATGATGGATCTCTTCAAGCCAAATTATCGTCATTGTTTAGTTTCTGGGTTTAATATGATGGGTTTGGAAGGCGGGTGACTGAGAGGCATAACTATAATGTTAGGTTGTGGGTCTGATACAGTGGCGCTTACAAGTGTGGCTGTCTGGTATATGTGGGTGATTATAGAGGCAAATTACGGATGTTTGTGAGGGAGGGGGTGATGGTGGTGCCGGTGCCTCATAAACAATAACAACTGAAGGGAGATTAATTCATACAGTAAGAAAGACTTAAATCAGACAGTTAAGAAAGGTTTGTTAAGGATGGTGAGGAACTTATGGGAAGTTATATACACACGTTGATATATACAGTTAAGTACACACGTTGATGTATACAATTAATACATACGATCAAGATGAGTATATATTCTTTTCAGTTAATTATAGATGATTAATGAGAGTTAAGTACACGGACAGTTAGACGCACAGACAGTACATAAGCTAGGCAGGTAAGTTTGAGGCGGGGATGGGTATGACTGAGCCCCACACACATACCGTTACGTGGAGGTATTGATGATATGGCAGTGAATGGGAGGATAGAAAGAGAGAGAGAATATTGAAAGAGACAGTGGGAGAGAAAGACAAGAGAGAGACAAGGAAGGAAAGGTTGGTTAGCTCTGTATCACCCCTGATGAAGTTTCCTGCACCACAGACCAGGTAAGAACATAATATATTAAGGTTAAAAGATCCTCAAACTCTTCTCCGTTTCCCTGGAAGTTTTATCTCTCTCTCATTCTCTATTGTTTACACCTATAAGAGGGAACACTTGAGGGTCAGGTAATAACGTGTTGGTCTTTGTTAGGCCATGATCAGTCTTCATGATTCATCGTGAGACGCGTAGAGTGAAAACAGCATCCTTTATCCCGCTGTTGTGTAATTACCTACAGTGGGCCAGAGGAATATGTATATTTAGATGTATTAATAACACGTAGGATGGCAGACCACAAAAGCAGCGGTATTCTTGCCTCGCCTTACACGGCCGGCCGCCCTTATAACCTGTTGGCTAAAATGAAGGTTCAGATTTCCGAGGGTGAGTGGAGGTCAGATCCAATCGTGTACTGACCATGTAATTATATCCGGCGTTAACCATACCCCGCAATTAAATAATTAGCAAATTACACTCTTCTTAATGAGTCAAAGAATAGACAACTCCGGCCAGATTTTATGTTGCCAGTTTGTTAAAAAACGTTTCTTCGTTTTTACTCATTCCAGAACAAAGGTAGAAATTACTTTTTCAGCTGTTTTCTTGTATCTCGTACTGTCAAATAAGTGAGACAGTCAAATATGATAGTTTGATTTCCTGGTGTAGTCAGTAGTGGGGTGGAGTTAAGTGTGTGGTGGCGTGGGGCAGCGGGCGAGGGGCGGCCCACCCTTCACTTCGTGACCTATGAGTTTGGAAATCCATAAGTTCAGACGTTTTGACAGTTTCCCAGATTTTTCGAAGCGTCACTAGTGTGTTGTAAGCGTGAGCTACTTCCCAGTGGCTGTGGTTTTCTAAGTATTAGGATAAGAACAATCCATTTCGGGTGCCTCGCAAGATAAGACAATGAGTGTTCATCATCGCCACAAGTGGAGGCCAATCTCCATCATCTTGTTTATCAACAGCCAGGGGCGCCGCCATGACGCCCGCCCAGCACCCTGCCGGCCACATACCTCCTCTTCACCCTCGTTCATGTATCTTATGGGTGATACAGCCCACGTCATCAAGTACTGCAGGGAGATGTGATACAATGGTTCAGAGTTGGAGTGACAACTTTTTCGAATGTGTGACTGTATGTGTGTAAAGATGTTCATCTAGTGTGTCTGTGGTAGAAGGGGACAGTGACGGGGTCTGGCGGTGGATGTCACTGCCATTACTCACCAGTCTCCTTCATCAGCAAACTGTCTTTACCGCAGTTGGGTGAGCAGTTGATGTTGGCGTCAGTCATGTGGCGTAATGGAGTCGTTAGGTAGTAGGCAGCTACCAAACAGGGAGGTACTACTGCCTGGGAAGATATTGGAAGCACAATGTATATTGTCTAATGGTAGACCCTGCTGCAATATGGCATCACAAAAATTGTGACCAAGTTCCAGGTTGCTGATCTGACTTTCTGCCTCAATTACACACAATTGCAGGGTCTCAATTGTTTCTCTTACTTTGACAACACAACAAACATATATCGTTTCTCACTATTGATTTTTTTATTTATTTTTTATTATTATCATTATTATTATTATTTTTATTGTCATTATTGTTGTTATCATCATTATTATTTTATTTATTTTTATTATAATTTTCATTTATTTATTAATTATTATTATTATTATTATTATTATTGTTATTATTATTATTATTATTATTATTATTATTATTATTATTATTATTATTATTATTATTATTATTATATTTTTGCCCCCCAGGCCCTGGTGTGGGTCAGTGATGTTTTGCGGACTACCTGTTAGGTCCAAATTTTCACCTGAATATTAGGGAATAATTGAACATTAGATTTTATCTCATAACCCCAAAATTCTTACATACAAGTAGTGTTATGTTCAGTACGATGATCTGTACCTCGCGCGACGCCTGTGATATGGCCTGGGCAAACAAATAATTAATCAACCGAGACCAATGACTAACAAACCACTAAGTTCCCCCTTGAGCTTCCCGCCCCACCTGGAGACGAAGGGGGGGGGGGGGAGGCTGATTCACATTATATAATTATATATCTATGAACAATGGACGACCTGTGTTATTTGGATATACTGCTGTACTATAGTGCGTTTTTTACCGGCTGAGAAGAGATGCCCTGCCCCCTCCTCAAGAGTTACAACTCATTGGTTGTTGCAAATCTGTCCGATTTCGTTCTGAAGTAATAATGTATTTCTAAATGAGTTTATTCATAATCGTTGGGATGACCGTTTCTGACGACAAAGATATTTAGCCAAATTATTTAAAGATACATACATTCTTTATTTCAAACATGAGCACGTAGGATGTTTATCAAAAATCTTATACATGAATTAACTGGTAAACTCTAGTAGTAAATTCACTCTTTCGGAGGATGCATTTAACATATAGTTATTTTTACCCACAATAAGGCATCCTAAGACAAATTACGTATCAGTAATACTACATTATGCAAAAACTAAAATTTTAAAAGATCAGAATCTCATTGAAGTATTACACAGCCGTCACCAGAGGCGGGAATATGACTGCAAACAACTTCATATTTCCCGCCTCAGCTGGGAACAACGCACTATAAATGTTATCTCCCCTTTCGTAACACATATGAATAATTTCATTTATCACTCCTAAACATCATTATTCACTATCGTATTAGTCTAGTATATATATTTTAAGTGACGTCTGGTTAATAAATATACAGACACAGAAATTAATATTCAATACATTAATAATTATAATCATAAATAAAAGACAAAAAGTTAAAATGGGTGTAAAAAATAAAAGAAAAAATATATACACGACATAAAAAAAAACCTCTCACGGTAAAAGTTTGTGTATCAGTAAATTACCAGCTGGGAAGACTCACTCCTTCACCTTGATGGCCAACAATGTCCAGATCCTATTAACCTCACCTGTTATTATGTGTTAAGTCGATGCCTAGGATGATGCCTTCTGCCCTCCACCACCACGGAGAGGGCGGAGGAGGGTGGCGAGGATATAGAGTAGAGAGGAGTGAGTGGGTGGATGGGGAGGGAGGGAGGGTGAGAGTGAGTGAGGAGGGGAGGCAGGTAGGGATGGTTGGGGAGGTAGACGGAGGCAGGTAGAAAAGGGAGTGGGTGAGGAGAGGAGGAGAGTGAGTAGGTCAGGGAAAGAAGAGTGGGTGGGAAGGATTTGGAGGGGGGAAATGAGTGGGGAGGTAGAGGAAGGCAGGCAGAGAGAGGGAGAATAGTTGGGGAGGTAGAGGGAGACAGGTAGAAAAAGGGAATGGGTGGGGAGAATGAGAGGGTCAGGGAAGAGGGAGTGGATGGGAAGGGATGAAGGGGGAAATGGGTGTTGAGATAGTGGAAGGCAGAGAGAGAGAGAGAGAGAGAGAGTTACCATTATCTTGCCATCAACAACAAAAAGTTCATCCTGTAAAAAAAAAAAAGATCTAAACAAAATCATTAAAAGCTTGATGCAGTGCCTCTCCCCAGAAGACCTTGACCTTAGCTCTTATTCATTAACACGGACTTGAATCTCTGGACAGCTATTGAGCAGGGTGTGTCTCATAAGGTACAGGCAGGTCTAATGGCTACCAGAGAACCGATGTGTAGTACGTGCGTGGTGTCGTGTACATCCTGAGTGACACACACACACACACACACACACACACACACACACACACATACATACCAATAGAAGAAACAAGTTAAGAACGAAATAATAATGATGTATAACTAATGATAATAAGTAAATAAATGCAATAAAGAATAATACAAAAGTTTAGATCGTTGTGACAGTACAAGGAAGATGGTCAAGAGGTTGGGTTGTTTGTAAGTACAATTACTGTTATTGTGCTGGGAGTAGACCTTACCCCTTCATTACTGGTGGTGGTGATGGAGATAGTGATGGTGATAGTGGCAGTGGTGGAGATAGTGATGGGGATTGTGGTAGTGGTGGTGATTGTGATGATGATAGTGGCAGTGGTGGAGATAGTGGTGATGATAGTGGTAGTGGTGGAGATAGTGATGGGGATTGTGGTAGTGGTGGAGGTAGTGATGATGATAGTGGCAGTGGTGGAGATAGTGATGATGATAGTGGCAGTGGTGGAGATAGTGGTGATGATAGTGGTAGTGGTGGAGATAGTGATGGGGATTGTGGTAGTGGTGGAGGTAGTGATGATGATAGTGGCAGTGGTGGAGATAGTGATGATGATAGTGGCAGTGGTGGAGATAATGATGGGGATTGTGGTAGTGGTGGTGATTGTGGTAGTGGTAATGATCTTTCGTTCTGGCCGTGGTTGTGATTTCCTAAACGTTAGTGGTTGGTGAAGGAGGTACCCCAAAAAAGTATCTTCACGGAGGGGTCCGATGAATTTCCAAATGAACACTGTGACTCCTGTTGTCTCGGTAGGGTTGCCAAAATCCTTCGTCCGTTGTGTCATATTGTCTCACACAAAATTATTAAGACTTTTTTTTATCGATGGTTTAAGAACTTGTCACTTACGATTGTTTTCTATTTTTTTATAATATACGGTAGGACGCCACCCTCCGGGAGGCTCCACATTGTCTCACTGTTCAGTCCCCAAAGCTTCTTACATCAATAGTTCATGTACAGTAAGTTCCACCATGTTTTTCACTACAACGGTACAGCAAAGTATATTTTTTTAACATTAAACTGTTATTAGTTTATTGTCTAATCATCACTACATATAACACCACCCATCATCACTACATATAACATCATCCATCATCACTACATATAACACCACCCATCATCACTACATATAACACCATCCATCATCACTACATATAACATCATCCATCATCACTACAGATCGGTAAAGTAGTTTCCGAGATTCTCATGCTGACACACACACACACACACACACACACACACACACTTCTTTGTTTTATATCGATAAGATAGATATATATTTTTTTATTCTTTACTGAACTCTTCTTATAAATCACTGTTGTCCCCCTCCCCCCTGCTTATCTCTTATTGTCTTTATCTCAACCCTGTCTTTTTCTCCTCCCCTGTCTCTCTCACTTCTGTTTTTAGCTCCTGTCATTCTCGCGTTTCTGTCTTTTTCTCTCTCTCCTGTCTTCCTCCCCCCCTCCCCCCCTGTCTCCTTGACCATCCCTTAAACAACAATATGGCCGAAAAACCATTAATAATTACTGATCAAAACTGTAGAAAAATCATCTTATTATTTAGTGTGTGTTTACTGAGCAGAAGTGTCGTGCATGAGCTGATCTACAGAAGTATATACAGTTTTGGTAAAGAGGTAAGGAGAGTTAGTGGTTCACCTGCTTGAGGGGTCCGTGTGTGTGTGTGTCTGATGGAGGCTTCAACAATCAGCTTTCATTTGTTCTTAGTCTTTATGCATGTAAGTAATATACGTATGTGTGTCCACGTATTGTCTATAAACGTCAATCGTCATATTTACGTGTATTAATTTATATTAGGATCTTCATATTAAATTCTATACGAGGAATGAAAATAGATTGTTTGCCAGTCATAGTTATACGTGCGTGGCAGCCCAACAGTTTACAGTCAGTAAGTACAAGTGCTCTGAGTGAGTCGTTCTCAGTTACTATGCATGGACGGCGTTGAATGTTTGACCTGCAAGGTGATGTGGACGGACAGTGTGGAGCTCCTCCCGGACAAGCGTCTCTAATAGCATTACAACACCGCACCTTAACCAGTTCACTCCACATTGGTATCTGTTTCTTGTAGAGTTTTAGAGAAAATTTTTCCATTCTTCAGGGTAAACATTTTAAGCGTTGTATTACCAAGTAATTGGAATAAAGTTACTGGGTGGCTGTAGTGAACGCCTCTGATCCAAAGGGTCGCAGGTCACGGCCTGGGTATCCCTAGTCCATCCATCTGAGAGTAGGTTTAGTTTACCGCGCTCTGTATCCGTACTGTTCCTAACTGTCTGTCAGGGCTATCAGATCCACATACAGCTCAGTGTATACAAAAAGGTGACCAGTGTTTGAGGTTGTGTTATACGTGGCACTACCCTGGGCCTGATTCACCACCCCTCCTCCCTCATACTGACACCACCCCTCCTCCCTCACACTGTCACCGCCCCTCCTCCTTCACACTGTCACCACCCCTCCTCCCTCACACTGTCATCACCCCTCCTCCCTCACACTGTCATCACCCCTCCTCCTTCACACTGTCATCACCCCTCCTCCTTCACACTGTCATCACCCTCCTCCCTCACACTGTCATCACCCCTCCTCCTTCATCACCACCCCTCCTCCCTCACACTGTCATCACCCCTCCTCCCTCACACTGTCATCACCCCTCCTCCCTCACACTGTCATCACCCCTCCTCCTTCACACTGTCACCACCCTCCTCCCTCACACTGTCATCACCCTCCTCCTTCACCTGTCACCACCCCTCCTCCCCTCACACTGTCATCACCCCTCCTCCCTCACACTGTCATCACCCCTCCTCCTCCTTCACACTGTCACCACCTCCTCCTTCACACTGTCACCACCCCTCCTCTTTCACACTGTCACCACCCCTCCTCCCTCACACTGTCATCACCCCTCCTCCTCCTCCTTCACA
Source organism: Homarus americanus (assembly GCF_018991925.1). Taxonomy (NCBI): domain Eukaryota; kingdom Metazoa; phylum Arthropoda; class Malacostraca; order Decapoda; family Nephropidae; genus Homarus; species Homarus americanus. Next base: position 2,215,435 of record NW_024733231.1, read on the forward strand.
CTGTCACCACCCCTCCTCCTTCCACACTGTCACCACCCCCTCCTTCCACACTGTCATCACCCCTCCTCCTCACACTGTCATCACCCCTCCTCCCTCACACTGTCATCACCTCCTCCCTCACATTCTTATTACATTCTTTTGTTATGTTATTATTATTATTATTATTATTATTATTATTATTATTATTATTATTATTGTTGTTGATATTATTTTCGTTATCAGTTTTAGTATTATTCCTATCGTTGCAGTTATCGTCAACATTCAGTAAGTATTATTGTTGTCTTACATCTCCAGTAGTGTATATTTCTGGTATTATTTTTGGTATACCTCAAATTCAGGAATAGCGCCTGTGAGCACAACATGTGACCGTGTTTGGCCAGGACTCACTTCATCCCGGTCACTGTCTGTTGTGTGTTTGCTGAATAAGGCAACAGGACCTCAAGATGGCCCTTCGTGTGCTTGTCATTCTCCAAGGAGCCAGCGCTTGTATCAGCCCGATCATCACTGTGACCAGGCACCACCGGTCATGGTCACACACACACACACACACACACACACACACATACACACACACACACACACACACACACACACACACACACCAGCGGAGTGCTTGAAGAATTCCTCCAGACGAATGTTTGCAGCAGCGGCGGATCAACAAACCAGAGCCGAACGTTAATTATGTTATAAAACCTGCCCCCAGCACCATACTGGCCAGTCCTTAGAAGATTTATAAGCGTGGTGGCGCCGCGGACACCGCGCACCCCTACTAACTAGCGGGAGGAGCCAGCGCCGCGTCCCGCCACGACCTACCTGCGTAACACGGGGCAATTAGCGGCACAAGAGCTGGGGCTGAGGGCTACCTGTGTGATCACCTGTACTCGCTAAGCCCATTGCCTCGCACCCTCTTCTCGCCTGGCCACGCTTGTCTAAGCTGTGATATGTATACAACTGGCAAGCTTGTGCTCTACCATTAACGAGACTTTCTTTTATGACTCACTGCGGGAACTCTCACTTACTCGTTGTCACCGTTATGTTATTTTTCAGCCTTTACTTATATTTTCGTCGCCGCAACACAAAAATGGACCAATTAACTTTAAGGAAAATCAAAATTAACGTTTATCAGTACGCATGACATTCCTGTCGGTAACTCTCTCTCAATACTTATAAGATACCTGTGTATGTCATGTATTATTCAAGAGGGAGTGTGAGTGTCTGGGCCCGTGTGCCCGGGTCACCAGGTGATGTTTACTCCTCCTCAGTTCCATAGTGACGCATCTCGCCGTATGTTTGGTGCTAAGCTCAATACAAATACTTAAAGGAACCATCTTTGTTCGGCAGTTGCATGGCACGGTATGCATCATACATTCTTAAAATATGCTGGACTACATCTCAAAGATCAGACAGCTACCAAGATGAAGACGATGGCATCAGTTTATGACAAGGCTGGGCCATCAGTGCATGACAGGGTTAAGGCATGAGCGTCTGTTCAGGTGAAGGCACTAGTGCATGATAAAACGATATCATAGCAGAACAAGGTAAAGACAACTGTGTGAAACAAGATGGCAGTATTATAACGTGGCAGAGTGGAGGAACACTATTAAGATGCAAGTGTCAATGTATGATAGGACGGAAGTGTCAGGGCATGAAATGACGGAAACGTCGGTGCATCCCAAAACCACGGCGTCGACATTATTGCTTCTGCAATGGACGGCGCCTCTGCTTTGAATGTAATATACTTCAACACCGGACTATCAAGTAGTATATTCTGCCTCACTACTGGCCAGTTATTGACTGTATTTCACCTCAGGGCTGGACTGTTTGTGACTGTATGCTAGCTCAGCATCGGACTGTTATCGACCGCTGAGGAAGAAGCTAATAGAAACGACCATTATCATAGAGAGTGGGCTATTCCTATGCATGGGCCCGTGGTCGGATTCTTCACGCTGCTGTGTTAAGGATATCTATACACTGAATTATTCAGCGAGGCATTGCGGAATTACTGCACATTCCATACTAATGGCTGCGTTTACAGGAGCTGCCCTGTAAATAAAACTGATGACGTAAATTGTATATAAATGATCAAACTAGGCAAAGTCCGTGTTGGGTCTGGCGACTGGCGGGCCTTAACGAAGCTGATCCCAGCAGGAGGCGCCCAGCCACCACACCACCTACCCCACCCTTACCACCTACACCACCTACCACCTTACCCACCACCTACCCCACCCTTACCACCTACACCACCTACCCCACCCTTACCACCTACACCAACTACCCCACCCTTACCACCTACACCAACTACCCCACCCTTACCACCTACACCAGCTACACCACCCTTACCACTTACCCCAGCTACCCCACCCTTACCACCTACACCACCTACACCACCCTTACCACTTACCCCAGCTACCCCACCCTTACCACCTACACCAACTACCCCACCCATACCACCTCCAATAGGCAACTTATATTGTACGAACTAGCCAAAATGGATATAAGAGGTCGGCTGTTACACCGGGTAAGTGGTTACCTAACCAACAGAAGGGCTGCTGCACTGTTTCAGGGTTACAAAAGTGAAGTTAAAGATATGCAACTTGGCATCCCTAGGGTGGAGTACTTAGCCCCACTTTGTTCAATGTTCTTATGATTTAATTATTAAATTTAATACCAGACAACCCCGGCAATATCACAATCAGCTATGCTGATGATATTCTTATACATACTAAAACTCATCGTGAAATGCAAACCACCCTGAACCACTTACACACAGTCTGTGAGAACCTCGGTCTAATTATCTCCACTGAGAAAACTAAGGTGTTCAACAAACAAGCTGGTAACCGCAAACGCGGCCCCGCCAAGTTCAAGATCGGTAACAACACTATTGACTATGTTTCTTCTTTTAAATATCTTGGTGTCTCCGTCCCTTGTACCCTACCTGCCATACAACAGCTAACCCGCCAATGTACTGACAGACTGAGACCTCTTAGAAGTGTAGCGGGGTACAGCCCGCACTATGGTGCTAATATTAGAATTGTTAAAACAATGTGCCTAGGCTATATAAGATCGTTGATAGATTACCACGCACCAGCCCTCGTCTTTCGTGACGGGAAAGGCGTTGACAAGCTCGAGAAAATGCAAAATAAAGCCCACAGAACTATCCTAGGATGTCCCATGAGCACTAAAGTACTTAATATGAGGAAAGAACTAGGTATACCCAGTGTTAAAGATAGAATAATTGAAGTCAACCTCATGATAGCCCTGAGGCTTCTGCGTGGTGATCCTGATAACATTGTTTCCTTAAAATTCCTAGAATGTATGAACCATGGGACTGGTGAGTATAAATGGATTCAAACTACAGCTACACATATGAATATGTTTGGACTAGACCATCTGAGACACAACAGCGCTTCCTTCCACCCTGACGGACAGTTCCCTTCGATATCACAATACCGACATATCCACCTAAAAGATTAATTAAACAAAGTATTTATCTCCAACACACTGCCAAAGTGACAGCTCCTGAACTTATACACACTCTACAGACTGATGATAATATCACACAGACCATCTACAGATTCTACACTGATGGATCTCTTAACACCGCCTGTGGGAGGGCTGGAAGTGCTATCGTTGTGACTCAACTTGACGGTAATACAATTGAAAAAGGAGTTAGAGTTAACAACTGGTCATCCACTCTACAAACTGAATTAGTTGCCATACTCACAGCTATTAAATTCATTGAAACCACTGTCATTGACAGTCTCATCATCACTGACTCTCTATCCTCACTACTTGCACTTGACACCCTCAAGTTGTCACGCGCTTGTCTCTGAAGCCAGACACAAATATGCGTACCTTGTTGATCGGGGTGTCAAGATCAAACTGTTGTGGATCCCCTCTCACATAGGCCTCAAAGAACATGACAGCATGACAGTTGATGCTCTCGCCAAACTCGCGTCTAACAAAGGGTCTGTTGAATACAATCTGGGTCTCTCAAAAATAACCCTTAAGACTGTAATTAGGAAGGAACTTATTGATGAATTTGACGCAAGCAGACAAGTACAAACAGGAATTAGTCAATCCATTGTGTACCATGATGAAATGTATCAAATGAAACATGTATATGAAGCAAGTAACAAGATCATTAGATTACAAGATGTAACCGCTAGACTATGGTTAGGATATAAGTACCTCTGGCAGTATATCCCTCAAGCAGATGTGAACAAAACTAAATGTAAAGTGTGTGGCCAGACATATGGCCACACACTGGAACACTACGTCCTCGACTGTATGAAATTAGAACCTTTTAGGGACAGGTCCAAGCACACTGTGTGAAATGGCGCAACACTTTATCTCTAATGGCAAGATAGCCGACATATTAAGATTGTATCCATTTTTTTGCACTTAGTAGCTACATCAGTTCCCATGGACAGAACCAAACACACAATGTGATTTTTTTTTTATCGGGCACTCCCCTACATCCTTGTGTAAGGTGAAGCGCAGACGCGTTTACAGTGCTCAACAGGGAAGCATGCTAAGTTCATGCTTGCCTCCATGCCTCATGAGTTAAGGGCGTAGAACCCTGAAGAATCAATGGTTTTTTATGTCATCAAGTTTTTGGAAGCTCCAACAACTTTTCCCTGAATACGAATTCGCAACTTTTCGACTTACAACAGGTACCTACTTTACTGCTAGGTGAACAGGGACTAATGGGGGCAAGGAAGTATGTCCAAACAACTTCCACCGGCCCGGGAATCGAACCCGTGACATCTCGCTTGCGAAGGCAAGAGCGGTACCACTCTACCACCAGCACCCCTCCACACAATGTGATTGAATACCTCTCACGCAAATGTGAATAACAAAGTGTGCGGCCAGACATACTGCCTCACACTCCTGTACTCACACAGTTGCGAATACGTTACCCTTTATGTATAGAACTAAACAAAGAATTTATTTGAAATACTCTATAACATTCAATGCCATAATATCCTGAAACCGGGGGTTAGTTATACTGACCCTTTGTGACCTCTACTCTGTAATCGTTTTGCGCTGCTGCTCACAGGAAGAGTATGGGGTGCACAATAAACTAGCCGCTGTAAGTAGCAAAATACAAAATCAATTACCACCTATACCACCCTTACCACTTACCCCACCCTTACCACCTACACCACCCTTACCACTTACCCCACCCTTACCACCTACACCACCCTTACCACCTACACCACCCTTACCACCTACACCACCCTTACCACTTACCCACCTACCCACCCTTACCACCTCACACCACACCCAGCCTACACCACGCCCACCACCTACACCACACCCCTTACCACCTACACCACCGCCCACCACCACCCCTTACCACTTACCCCTTACCACCTACACCACCTCACCACCTACCACCCTTACAGCCACCACCTCACCACCTACCTGCCCACCACCTACACCACCCCTTACCCACCTCCCACCCCTCACCCACCTACACCACCCTTACCACCCTACACCACCCTTACCACACACCACCCTCCCTACCTACACCACCCTTGCCCTTTACCATACCCACCTACACCACCCCACCTACCACCCACACCTACCACCCTTACCCCACACCCCATCCCTTACCCCACCCCTTACCACCCTACACCACCCTTACCACCTACACCACACCTTACCACCTACACCACCCATACCACCTACACCACCCTTACCACTTACCCCACCCTTGCCCTACACCACCTTACCACCTACACCACCCACACTTCCTACCCACTTGCCCCTACACCACCACCCACCCTTACCACCTACACCACCCTTACCACTTACCCCACCCTTACCACCTACACCACCCTCACCACCTACACCACCCTTACCACCTACACCACCTACACCACCCTTACAACCTACACCACCCTTACTACCTACACCACTTTATCAACTTGGATACAATTTGTAGGAATTATATATATGAGGCGTAGTAAAGATATTTGTGTTCAAGAGTTGTGTAAAATAAACTTGTGGACACGAGATTTATTCCCTCACTTTGGATCAGTAAATCATTGTCTTGTTAGTGTTGACTCCACGAAGGGAAGTTTACTGTTAATTGCCGCACTGTGACCTCTACTCACCTCTTGTATCGCTTTATTCTTCTACAAATAATACAAATTTCAAAGTCAATTGTATTTCTCCATCAAAAAAAAAATTACTTTCAAATCTAAAAAAAAATAAATAATAAAAATTCCAGATCTTATGGTGACGTCATCGTTTATTATATAATATTTGCCTGAACGTAAACATTTATTTATTGCAGTAAATTTCAGTATGTAAACAAGTACACACCGTTTATAATCATGAGTAATAAGACTCCACCCAAGGGCGTAACACCGTGGAATCATGTTTGTTACGTCGACTAAGAGGGGTAGTTATACTCACCATCAACACCACTATCATCTCTAACACCACCTCCACCAACACCATCACTATCACCACCTCCACCAACACCATCACTATCACCACTGCCACCAACACCATCACTATCACCACGACCACCAACACCATCACTATCACCACTGCCACCAACACCATCACTATCACCACGACCACCAACACCATCACTATCACCACACCACACTTCCATCACATCACCACTATCACCATCACTATCACCCGCCACCAACACCATCACTATCACCACGACCACCAACACCATCACCAGCACACAACACCGCCACTATCACCACTATCACCACTATCACCATCATCGTCACACTTACGCATTATATCAATCATTATGAGAAATTTCGATTATTTTCCAAGAAGGTATAAGGTGGAGGTCATAGCAAGTAGCGAGGGAGGTCACTGGGGGTCACGATGCTCCTTGGTCATCTTAGTTCTCAGACCAACCTTCTGTAGAGATGACGCAGCCTCATGCATATCACTGCTGTGTGTGTGTGTGTGTGTGTGTGTGTGTGGTCATCTTAGTTCTCAGACCAACCTTCTGTAGAGATGACGCAGCCTCATGCATATCACTGCTGTGTGTGTGTGTGTGTGTGTGTGTGTGTGTGTGTGTGTGTGTGTGTGTGTGTGTGTGTGTGTGTGTCATGCTAAATATGGTTAGCCGTCCAATTAAGCCTTAAAACGCAGCCGACGTTTTTGCCAAATATGGATAACCTTTGTTTTTTACAGCTACACCACTGCTGTTAGGTCAGGTCAGGTTAGGTCAGTTTCATTAATTAAGTTGGTAAATATAATATTCATTTGTAATTCATATTTAATTATTTAGAAACTGGCTTAGAGAGAGAGAGAGAGAGAGAGAGAGAGAGAGAGAGAGAGAGAGAGAGAGAGAGAGAGAAAGAGAGATTATCACACAATCAAAATAAATAACAAAGTATGTAGTAATGACCTGATGTGACCTTTGTTTTGGTCGTCGTGTCGAACATGGGTAAGGAAACTGGATCACTCACACTTCACCTTCAGAAGTCAGGCAGGAGGACAGAAACGTACCAAATGATGTGAGGATAGACTAGTCCGTAGATTACGTCTTGGACATTTTCTTTTAACACTGAGGACTTGACGAATAATTGAGACAACTTCCTGGTGGACTGTGTACAGTGCTCTGGATGATCAGTAAAATGTGTGATATTTCTGCCTGGTTATCTGCATTCAGGGAAGAACTATTAGTAAATATTCTTATAGTGATGTGTCTGTTTGTGCCTTCACTTATACATTCGTTCACAAGGGTCTAACTACCTCTCTTTGTCGCTTTTTATTATTTAGCAAAATTCATTAATAAGTCAAATATTTTAAAATTCACAGCTACAACACAATTAAGAGGGGTGTTGTGTTGTGTTGTGTTTCATAATATACTGCCGAGGAACTAAAGACATACCTACGTGTTTAAACTGTCAGAATTCGTCATCATAGCTTGGTGATTCATAGTACTGGAATGTACACCTAACAAAATACATGGTTGGGTTATCGCTGTGTACCTACGACAACACTCACAATCGTCAACTTCACTAAATCCGCCACGACCCAAAACACAATTAATATTTCAGGAGGCGAACATTCATCTACATCCACAAGTCGTTAAGCTGAGAAACAAAAGAAAATCTCGCATACATATTTACTGGTGAGCATTTAATCTGTCCGCGCCAAAATTGGTCGGGTTCCTCCCCCACCGAGCTGACGCAGTATGGGGCGGCTGGAAGTCTATTACGTGGACATTACAGGGATTCCTGGTGTAATTACAATAACCCATTCGCCTGTATCAAAGGTGGGGCAGTGTCTTTCTTTGTTTTGGTGGCTGCTTCAGCTACCTGGCTACCGCACCTGTCCACTCACTGAGCAGGAGACGCACCAGCCTCTCTTATACACCTGATTACTGTTGCTCTCCCTCAGCCACAGTCCCCTGCACCATGGTAATTATAATAATAGTAGTGGTAATGATAATAATAACGTTGATAAAAAAGTTATTAGTTCAGGTGCTGCTGCTCTGAGCCTTGGGTCTGTCATGAAGATACTGGAGTATGCAGAATGTGATTATTCCAAAGTTGCTTCTGGTTGGATTTATCATGTTTATGTATATACAGAGAATAAGGTAAACATTGTTAATATTGTTATGAAATACACATTTTATGACCCCAACACAAGAATGATATAACCTAATGTACAGTTTCAAAGCTATTCAAAATTAGTTATAAGGAAGGTGTACAGTATATAGCCACTGTAGACAATAATAGTGTCAGATTTTCTCAGTAAACACCCATAATTGAGTACCTGTGGCCATGTTTTACGGCCAGAAATATGCAAATATGTTTGATCAAGTTTCTCCGCGTGGTGTTGATGTGGTACACTGGGTGGAGGTGTCCCCTGCCACTTGTCGCTGGTCACACTGCCAACATTCTTGTCTCTGGGACGCTGCCTCTGGCCTCCCACCTCTCTGCTCTCTAACAACACTTAATGAATGTGTGGAAAGTAATATCATGAAATATACGTTACCAAGTTGTATCCTAGACTGAATTTTGTTGTACTGTTCTATTGTATTACTGTGTCTGTACTCTATTTTAACCAGGGAAGATACAACACACGTCAAAACATATAACTCAGTTAGTGTGACACAACACTTGGTCATGCACAGTAAGACTATTGACCTGATACGGTAACAGGAATAAACTGTTTCTGAGTCTCAGCATCCTTGTGACATTTACCGTGTTGTGGTTCTCACCGACGCTGCCAGGTTAACAACTAAGAGCGTCTCTGTTCACTGGGTGCTGCACACACTTGCAGGGTGACTCAAGAATTTTCGCTTTTCCCTCAGCTTCTCTCGACTCCATCACAAGCAGCAGATATTCTAGAGAAACATTCTTAAAATTCGAATGATTGCTTTGTTGTAATTCTTAGTGTAGTAGTAACCGATGGGCACGAGAAACTCTTCTGGCGACACAAAAGATTTGGTTCCCAACCAGTTGTGTCACCTGCTTACTGTATGCAGCCAGCATAGCCCGGGGAGTGTCCTCGGTGCGTGCACAGTAGCCCATTTTATTCTGAAGCTACTAAGGTACACTAAGTTTTCTTAACAAAAATTTTACCAACTGAACCTTGGAAGATGTTATGAGACCAGTGTGTGTGTCGAGTCCTCTTGATCAGGACCGAGCGTGAAGGGTGAGGGTAAGCTTCACCACCTGGGAGAGAGGAGGGCGACCAGGATAAGACAAAGCAACATAGATCAATGCTGGAAAGAGTTAAACTTGTGTAAAGACTGTCGCGTGAGTCGCTCCTTGACAACTTGATAATAAAGTGACAAGTTTAAGTCCCTCCAGCTGTAGTTTAGTCAAATCTCTCTTGATGGTTTTCTAGATCGATGCGTTGAATGTGCACGGGCCAGTTGCTTCTCCGTCTGCATGCCTGAGTAGGTAACACAGCAGCAGTTCACCGGTGTGGGGGAGTCGCATCACCCACTACACTCAGGTCATGACATTATCCTCTTGTTCCTGCGTGTGACATTTCCCCCCCACCCCCCTCTCTCTCTCTCAGTTCTTCCCCTCTTCGTGATCAGTTCTTGTAATACATTCTACAACTTAAATCTGATGATCTTCCTCCGCGTCTTCCTGTCAATAGTGATAAGTTCCACGCCCTATAAAACATTACTGCGTCCAGGATACTCTTCATCGCTGACCTATAGATATATTTCTTAGTCTGACCTGCGACACTCATCAGAGATCTTCAGGGGCGTCAGTCGTTATACAAAACATTATTAAAACAAGTCACATGAACTGCTCTGGCGTCATTAGTAACCAACTCATTTCTCGCTCCTCGTTTCCTAACTGTTGTTGAATCAGCCCAGCGTGCGCCTACACTGACCTAACTCACGGATTGCTTGCGTGTGAGGGATATTGTGTTCAAGTTCTCCTTTAAAATGTTATGAGTAACTTCATTCCTCTTCTGCCTTTATTATTTTTTATTTACTTTTATTAACTAATGTCCATCTCCTCGCCACCTTCCTCTCACTATGATAACAGGTGATCGAGAAACAAAATTCATGTCTAGCTGTTCTCATCTCTCTAAACCCATACATACATACATACATACATACATACATACATACATACATACATACATACCTACATACCAAAAACAGTGTTCCAATAAAAATGGAAGGAGTGATCCACCTAACAGTGGAGGGAGTGAGCCACCTAACAGCGGAGGGAGTGAACCACCTAACACTAACAGTGGAGGGAGTGAACCACCTAACAGTGGAGGGAGTGAACCACCTAACAGTGGAGAGAGTGAACCACCTAACAGTGGAAGGAGTGAACCACCTAACAGTGGAGAGAGTGAACCACCTAACAGTGGAAGGAGTGAACCACCTAACAGTGGAGGGAGTGAACCACCTAACAGTGGAGGGAGTGATCCACCTAACAGTGGAGGGAGTGAACCACCTAACAGTGGAGGGAGTGAACCACCTAACAGTGAGGGAGAACCACCTAACAGTGGAGGGAGGATCCACCTAACAGTGGAGGGAGTGAACCACCTAACAGTGGAGGGAGTGAACCACCTAACAGTGGAGAGAGTGAACCACCTAACAGTGGAGGGAGTGAACCACCTAACAGTGGAGGGAGTGAGCCACCTAACAGTGGAGGGAGTGAACCACCTAACAGTGGAGGGAGTGAACCACCTAACAGTGGAGGGAGTGAACCACCTAATAGTGGAGGGAGTGAACCACCTAACAGTGGAGGGAGTGAACCACCTAACAGTGGAGGGGTGGACCAATAGCTCACGTAGGCACCATTAGAGAGGGAGGGTGGAGGGTAGTGTGGTGGTGTCCTGCTGGGCCGCCTCCTGCGACCCCCACTGAGTCTCACGCTGAGGACCTGCTGGGAACACAATAAGGTGCATCCCGGCCCCAAGCTGCCCCCGGGTTAGGGCACAACTATGTAAAATCTCGGGTTGTTCATCATCGCCTGTGTCGGTGATTAGCGAAGAGGGAGGCTGGTGGTGATGGTGGGTGGTGGGTGAGGTAGAGGAGAGGGACGAGTGAGAGTAGATGGTGATGGTAATGGTGGTAGTAGTGGTAGATCATAACGCCTTGTGTGGTGGCCGGTGATGATAATGGTGGTGGTGGTAATGGTGGTAGTAGTGGTAGATCATAACGCCTTGTGTGGTGGCCGGTGATGATAATGGTGGTGGTGGTGGTGGTAGAAAAGGTGGTTTTGGTGTGGGTGATATAGTGACGTGGTGGTGGCAGTGGAGGTGGTTGTAACAGCTGCCAGGTAGCCGGAAGTTGGCTGGAGGGTGGATGGAGGATGCTCGTTCATCGTTCAGAAAACCTTCAGCCTTACAACGACTGCCTCAGAGACTCGCCCTGGAGCGCTTCAAGAGTGACACAGTAAACTACCTGAAGGTAATAATAACTCTTTAAAAAAAATTAAAAAACTAAAATTTACCTGCACGTTCACACAGCCGTAATATACACTGGACACCTTCCTCAAAATTACATTATTAGTCACAACTCTCAGAGGCACACATTAAGCACGTTCTCAAGGCCACGTTCCCCTCACGTTACAGAGACCAGGGACTAAAATGTAATATAATTCTTTTTTAATCGTAAGAAAGGGTTAGAGAGAGGACCAGGGCGGGAGCAGGGTTGTACTAACTACTTGCTAAGCCACCATGTAAGTTATCAAACTAATCAACGACCCCTTATTTGGTAACCACTTAGTTATGGGCTATAATTAGTGTGCAGCATTTTCCCCCAGCTAACTACTGGAAGGTGGAGGTGCGTCGGCCAGCCTCATGTCTCGACCTGCAGTAGATACCTCCGTGTGTCCCTTAATGATATATGATATAGGAGGCGGTGAAGATACGTGGTTCGTTGTGTCCTGAGAGAGATACATGATCAGCTGTGTCCTGGGAGAGATACATGGTCAGCTGTGTCCTGGGGGAAACTAGGTGCCTACCACCCAGCGTCACCAAACCACAGTCACATGATGAGGCTGGTGACGATCGTGGTCACACACAAGCACCCTGGCCGCCACACTGTACCACTCACCCTCTTACTCGACACTTAGACTCTCCGCTCACCTCTTAAGGCCATAAATATGTCAGTGAAAGAGTCGTGTGTCTTATCCAGAAGAAGTTATTAACACACCATTGTTTTCTTACTGTTAATGTTTATACCTCGTTGATGACCACCTGAGAGACACCTGTTGAAACCTTGACGTGTACCCAACAAGAGTCGCCAACAACAGTGAAATACAAGGCGAGATTTAAAGAGAAGTCATGACAGCTTTCAACAAGATCATTTATTTATCAGTGTTATGCAAAAATGAGGTAGTGAGTGAAGTTACAGTGGATTGTTTTATAAGTGAATGACATATTTCTGAGTACTGTCTGATAGTAACATTAAAATATATAGCACGAGAAGAGAGATAAGTCATTGTTAAAGACAAGGTATTACATGGAGTTGGGTGTTATGTGCAGAAAAATACATACAGTATGTACTCAAACTATCCAACCAGGAGCGAACTCGTAACAATAGTTTTAAATTTAGATTTAGGCGCGAAATAGGTAAACATTGGTATGGAAATAGAGTAGTGGATAGCTTCAAACATAGGTTGACCCAGTATGGACCAATAGGCCCGCTGCAGTTTCCTCCATTCTTATGCTCTTATCTCGAGTGAGGACATAACCCAGGGTGAGACCGTCACCTGAGTAGCTTGTGGTTAACTAACGAGAAGAAAAAACACATATGTAGACGTGAAGTAACAAACAATATTTATACATGTATACATAGGCGCAAAAAATGAATGGATAAATACACCCATACAAACAGAGAATATATCCTCGCTCAGTAACACAACTACAGTATATTAATATATATTATGTTCAGTAACAAAAACAATAACATTTATCCAACACCCTCGCGGGCATCACAACATTGAGCTGCCACTGATTAACATCGTTATACCTTCATATGAACATACAATAAACATTATAACTTTATTAAGGCATCATTCTCTCAGTCGCCAGCAGGAGCCTTGGAGCTGCTGTTGTTGCCTCACAGTCCTGCTGGGGGAGCGGGAGGCAGACAGACAGGGAGGGAGGCAGGCAGGCAGGCAGGCAGGCGGGGAGGGAGGGAGGGAGGGAGGCAGGCAGACAGGCAGACAGGCAGGCAGGCAGGCAGGCAGGCAGAGAGGCAAGCAGGGACGGAGGGAGGCAGTCAGTGAGGCAGGGACGGGGCGAGGCAGGCAGGGAAGGAGGGAATGAGTCAGGCTGGCATGCAGGCAGAGGAGGCAGGAATGCAGGCAGGGAGGGGGAGAATGATGCAGGCAGAGGAGGAAGAGAATGAAGCAGGCATGCAGGCAGGGAGGGAGGCTAGAAGGGAGGGAGTAACACAACACAACACTCACTCACACCGTCATCCTCGTCACCACTTGTCATCTCACTAGCTGGCGGGTGGTCAGTTCTCAGGTGCACATGCTGGACAACACACACACAGGCTCTTGGGTGTATTTGTACATATATCATACTTGGGGCTGACGTGAGCGAGACACTGGACATCAGATACAAGAGTCATGCGATATTTCCTGATAATTCGAACTTCGATCACTGTCTCAGGTTCATTCGATGTTCATGTTAAAGACGATGTAGTAGACTTTTGGATACTTTTGACACACTCTCTTGCATAACATGTACCTTGTGTTGGTATCTTAAACGGTATATAAGTGATATTAGAACTGGTGAATAAGCATCTCAGCGTTACCCGCCCCTAGGTAATGGCCGGTAGTGGTGGACTCTGCTGGACCGCTGTGGCCCCCTGCCGCACTCTTGGCACCCCAGTGTGTGTGTGTGTGTTTGTGTGTATCCAAACTCGCAGAAGAAAAACATAAGTACACGTGTAAGATACATTGTTATACAGTTCAACTACTGGGCGACATTATGATATATGCGCTAAGAAACAAGCACAGAAAATGCCGGTTACTGAAAGTCGACTGTATATGAAACTCAATGAATGCACCGGCCTCGAACGCAACCTTTTGTCACTTCCCCAATAAAGATGTGTAAGGATTAATGACCGGCAGCAGAGACACATGTAACAACTATCAAAATGCCCGGGCCAATTATCCGATTGTAACCTCGCTAAAGCAATCTATCGCGGAGCATACTAAAGATCCTCAGGTAAGGAACCCTTGTGAGGAGAATCTAATCTGGTGATTGTTACGCTGGACCCACTGCCTCAAAGTGATTACAGACATAAGTTTGGGGTAAAAGTAATTACCATTTTAACAATAAATTTCAGAACTTTCCACCCAGGCCCGCAGAAAGTCTCTATTCATAAGCAGAATCCCCCCAAATGTTTTATTTATATAAGCTACTGATGTTCACTTGTTTATCTAGCCTGAGTTCTGTTGCTCATTTGTTTTCTCCAGCTCGCACTGTTGCCGCCTTCTGTTCCTCTATTATAAACCTGTTGGGCTACCGTATTAAACCCATAAATACCGAACGTGCTAGCGGAACTTGGCAATTTGATAACGCCACGGGAGATGGGATTGTGACTTGCAATTCAATGACTCGAAGGCGCCCAATGCAAGCCCCGGAAATAATGGCCCTTAGACAGAAAATAGACTGATAGATGGATCGTGGAGAATGCCATCTGTGGTTGCTTCATTTGAAAAGGGAAAACTATGATTGATATTATAAAAAAGAATATACTGCTTTGTTTTATAATTGATTCTTAAGGCATATTAGTTCTGGTGTATAAATCAAATAACATTACCATAACTGAATTCACTTAAGATCACATTCTGCCCGCAATAGATGAACCAACTCCAACACAAAAGTAATTTAAGAGGAGAATTTAATCACACAGAATCAATAACAAATAATTCAAGAAGTCAAAATACAAGGAAGAAAAAATAACAATGAAACAGAGAAAAAAGTGTCAGAGTGATTGTGTTTTATTCCCAGAAAAACTTTGGCATCACGTACTAAAACACACGCACAAACACCACGGCATATAGAGGCTGGGAGTCACTAGGCGGGAGTGGGCGAGATACAGTCAGGCCACACTAAGAAGAAATGCTGCCATAATCTTGAGGCTTTATTTTGTGTTAGACCGATGTTGACACGCGAAAATGTGTGTGTGTGTGTGTGTGTTTTATCGGCTGCTCCCTGATTTACACTACACATCTACACCCTCGTCCCCTCAACACCTACAGTACTACACCCTCGTCCCCTCAACATCTTCTACACCCTCGTCCCCTCAACACCTACTACACCCTCGTCCCCTCAACACCTACTACACCCTCGTCCCCTCAACACCTACTACACCCTCGTCCCCTCAACACCTACTACACCCTCGTCCCCTCAACACCTACTACACCCTCGTCCCCTCAACACCTACTACACCCTCGTCCCCTCAACAACACCTACTACACCCTCGTCCCCTCAACACCTACTACACCCTCGTCCCCTCAACACCTACTACACCCTCGTCCCCTCAACACCTACTACACCCTCGTCCCCTCAACAAGATACTCCACGTCTATGCCCAAGAAACATAAACTCACTTGCTCACTCCAAAATCTCTCACGCTGTCTTACTCTCCCGTAGGTGAAACTCGCCACCGCACCACCCCACATTCCTCACAGGGTCGTTAATACACGCGGGTCATCATCAACACTCGGTACCAAATAACGCCATGGGATCTGTAATTGTAATGCACGTCCTGGTGTGAGTTCCCGCCAAGTTTCCAGGATGACTGTCAAAATAATCTCCAGGGGGGCGCGGTGACTGGGGGTGACTGACTGACTGACTGATTGTTTGATAGCCTGACCTGCACTACGTCTAACTCGCCTGCATTGGGATATGGGTAAAGGCTAAGAAGGGGGTCACGGTACTTATAAAAACTGCTGATCATAATTAGTTCATGTAAATTTCGTTTTATAATTGTGGGTTTTATTTAGACACAGAATGAAATAGATTGACAATAATATGACGACTCGTGACTGTTTCTTCTGCTTGATGTTTCTGTGATCGTGAGGACCTGATGAAACCTACTTGGTGTGTGGTGTTTGTTTACATAACCTTCGACAGTGATGTGATGAGGGCATTAAGTGTATGAGACAAATCCTAAGTGTTGTATTCAAGTGGTTGGGATTGATTCAAGTACCAGCAAGTGTTTTAATAATGTTTTGTTTATTGTTGAGTTACGTGGTGTGTGTGTGTGTGTGTGTGTGGAGTCCGGGTTAGATGTTCCGTGGCTGTTATTGTGGCCAGGTATAGTGCGTGGTGGCCGAGGTCAGAGTGCTAGGAGACCATGGCCATGTTCCTTGTCTCCTGGTCTATACCCAACACTACCTCCACTCTCCCTCTGTATTAACAACACGTGGAGAAAGTTGTAACTCGATGTTGTCTCTCTAAAAACGAAACATAATTTGGTTGTTTTTCTGGCGTAGTTATTGGTAGAGTGTTTGTTGTGGGTTATGAATTTATCTGATGAACTTTTGGGTCAGACATGGCTGGTAAAGGTGTACACTACAGGAGAAACTTCCCCCACTGTACATTACGGTGACTCTCGTGTGATGTGACCAGGTATGGGCGAGGAAGGTGTTCATCACGGTGATATCACACAATCTCATCATCACCTGCCGACAGTCTCATCCCAGCGGTCCCGCAGTGTCCCTACGGCGTCCCTACAGCGTCCCAGCGGACTCCCAGTGGATCCCAGCGTGCCTCTGGCTACCGAAACCGGGGGAGGCGACGCGGGGGAAAATGAGAGAGCTGGTGAGAGGTGGAGGACCTGGTGCGGAGAAACTGTAGATGAAGGAGGGTGAGGTGGAGGACCTGGTGCGGAGAAACTGTAGATGAAGGAGGGTGAGGTGAAGGACCTGGTGCGGAGAAACTGTAGATGAAGGAGGGTGAGGTGAAGGGAAGAAACACACACACACGAGTGATCACTATAATGACTCACTCATCAGTACTGTACAGTAACACGTCAACAATGACCTGTAGTACTATGGTTCCTCTTGGTCATTCACCACGTCATGTCTTAAGTAGGACACTATAACGTGACAATCACCTCTTGTTGGTTACAGTATTGTGTCACCTCATATCCCTGTAACCACGTCCTACTTATATTACTGTACCAAGTTATAACTCTGCTAACTGTTGCTTTATATTATTATTATTATTATTATTATTATTATTATTATTATTATTATTATTATTATTATTATTATTATTATTATTATTATTATTATTATTATCATCTCTATTATTATATTCACACACACCTGTACCCTACCCAGGCTGCACGCTAACCTCTTAAGTAAGACGAATTTCTCTAATGTTGTTCCGGGTGACCTGTGATGGCGCCTCACTCACTCCATCCTTCATAACGCCCCTCTCTCTCTCTCTTCCCTACAACACGGACATAATATAAACAAACTACAATACACATCAACATGGCTAACGTGAACTGGAATAATCGCAGGTAAGATAGTAAATAAGTAATTAAGCAGAGAGCGGGTCAGGTGTGCGCTGCGGGAACACACGCATGTTAAGCTCCTGGTGTTTGGCCAGGTACTGTTCTTTGCCTTCACTAATTACTTTATTGTATCCCCCTCATTAGTATTCCCACCAGTGGTTGCTAATTGCCATGATGTTTCCCACTAATGGTTTCATCTAAATGTTTCTGCTTACATTATTGGTCGTTGAATTACCTATGCTTAGTTGTTACAGAGGGTCTTTGGACTACTCACTGACCTGCTCTGGCATACATCCTAATTCACCTACACCATCTATGTAATTTTCTTCGTTTTCATTAATGTTGTTTTTCTTGTGTTATTTCCGTCACCACCACCACCACCACCTCCTCCCTTCACCCATCACAAGGACCCCTCACAGCTTCTCTCCCTCAGCTCTTCGCCTTACTTCTAGCTTACTGTATCCTCCGAGCTTTCTGCTGTAGTGATAATGCTACTAATAATGATGTTATTAATGATAATAGTTACATTTATAATAATAATAATCACATGTGTATATTCATCACACATAAGAACAAAATAACAACAATAACACAAACAACTACAGTAACGATAATAATAAACACAACAACAACAGCAAATACAGCAGCAGCAACAGGTGGGTGTGAAGGGCCAGGTATGATAATAATCAGCAAGTCCACCCCCTCACCCCCACCTCACATTCCTCACCCTAACCCCCACCACCCTCACCCTCACCCCCACCTCCTCACTTTCCTCACCTCCCTCACATTCCTCACCCCGTCACCCCACCTCACTCACTTTCCTCACCTCCCTCCACTCCTCACCCCAATTCACCTCCCTGGGTCAAGGTAAACAGACTCTCCATCACTGGTTAATATCACATCCTGTCTCTTGTTCTATATATATATATATATATATATATATATATATATATATATATATATATATATATATATATATATATATATATATATATATATATATATATATATATATATATGTATATTATATTGACTCTTATGTTACTATTATTTTATATTGTATTCTACTGACTAACGGCTGATCTACGAGATTACGCGATTTAATAATAATAATAATAATAAACGGTTTATTAATAGAGTTGCAGCCGGTGGCTGAAAATTTACAGACTTATTGATTTGTGTTTGTGTGTGTGTGTGTGTGTCTGTGTGTTTGTGTGTGTTTGTGTGTATGTATGTATGTATGTATGTATGTATGTATGTATGTATGTATGTAGTCTCGAGTCACTGGCCTCTCTACATGTTACATAATTGAGGTGGGTTAGTTAGATACTGTTTATTAATTCCAGTTTTAGAAGAGAAAATATTATTGACAAGTTGTACTGATGGTTTGTGTTAATGTTGAGGTGAAAAGGGGAGGACACTGCACCTGGAGGACAGAGGCTTTAGTGGTTATGAGAGGGTGTTGGAGATGTGTTACAGGGGCTGAGAAGGCAAATGAAGCTGTGGTAATGTTGGTTAGGTTAACGAGAGAACTACTTGGTGTTTATAGAAACAAGGGAAGTGAGATATATGGCCATATGATTAGGTATAAAGGGGATGATGGTAGAAATATTATAAGGTAAAATTGGGGGAATGAGGGCCAGGGTGAAGGGCTGGGCCATGATCGCCAACCCTCAGCCTTGACCGATAGACTGAAGTATCATTAAGGGGTCACCTAAACTCTCATTCCGTCTGTTCAGTGTACTTTACGGGTTGACAAGTGAGGCAACTCATATATAAACTAAACAACTCTTGGCACACGATACTGTGACGTTCGCTACAGACTTCATCAAGAGTTTAATTATATCCTTAATGTTTGGTGTTGTGCTCCACCCATCACGAGGCTCTCACAAATGACATCTTTAAGAGGTGATTAGGACCAACACTTCAGGAAGGACAATAAAATCAGTCTGTTGAGTAAGTAACAGCACTAATAATACCCTGAGCGTTGTTCACCAGACGAGGCTGTCAGGCGCCCCCTTGTGACCACCTCAGGTAAGGTGTTGTGGTAGACGCTCCTGAGACTTGGTTACTGATCATCTCCCATGCACACCTTCCTCTCACTGTGCCCCTGACCCCTTCATCCTCTCACTCTCCCTTCACTCACTGCCTTACTGTTCATCTCCACCTCCCACCTATCCGCTACTACCCTCTACACCTCCACCCACCGTTACCGTGCAGACCTCCACCCACTGCTACCCTCGACACCTCCACCCACCGTTACCGTGCACACCTCCACCTTCAATCCACTTCTCAGTTCCACCCGTCGTTCCTACAGGGAGTCTTCTACATGTGTGTGTGAGGGGTCGACTGGAGCAACAGTGTAATGAAGTAAAGATTCATTATTGGGTAAATTAAATTAACATGTGAATGTATCAGTGAACGAGGTGGTGATAAAACCTTGATTACTTTACTATAAATGTACATCTTTCATAATCTCTGACGGACTCTTCCGCCTACACATGAACAATGAAAAATGTAATATACCTTTTGCTACACCAAAAGCGTGCGTGTGTGTAAGATACTTACTTTGGAGGTAGACTAAAAAAGAGGTAAGCTGAGAGACGTAGCTACACATTGTTTAATAATTAAGCGGAGGACCTCTGTAAATGGGGAGCACAAGGTGTGTTGGCGAGGCAGGTCAGCTGAGGCTGAGCACGATACTCCTGCTGCTGTGGTACACTCCCAGGTAACACGCTATTACACCTGCATCGTTATGAAGTTTTAGCCTTGTTTAACAAATATAACATATTCTGTTACGTGACATGTTAAAATGTTGTCCAAATACACTTTTGTAATATCACCAGCGAGGCGAGGGTCATAGACCACCTCTCCTGGCAGCAATTTAATTTCAGTAGACCTGTTTTTGAAGGTTTATATCGTATTTTACCTGGAGGTTTAAACTAAGCAGGACGTAGACATTTGTTCGTCATTTGCTCTTTTTTTATTATTTGACATTATCAACCCGAGTTAATAAAGATTTTGCTTATTTTTACGCATACCTTGATAAATACTCGCGAGTGACGACACACGATGAAATTATTTTCCTCTTTTAATTATTCTCCATGAAACGCTGCACTTATCTTATTCCTGGACGAGACAATAAAGGTGTGACAGGTGTGGTGTGAGTAGGTGGGGCAGGGTGCTTACAAGATTGGTCCCCCGCATTACTCTCACAGCCTAACTCTCTGGCATTCTTCCTCGTTCGGTTACAGTCATTTTGTTATCCTCGTAAACCAGAGAAGTTACATAGACTTATTACAGGAGATAAGTAAAAAGTAATTTCATGTTTTATTTCAAGAACATTTTACTGGGGTGACACATTGGTTATAGTGACCAAATTACTCTGTATGTTTGCCTGAAGGGTCACATGTGGTTAACAAAAGCTAAGTCTGTGTCTGAATTTATATAGCAATTCTAATTTGTATCATTTATGTTATATAGATCTCATTAATTCAACCTATGAAAATTATCAGTGGACAATATTTCATTACATATTTGTAGAGATATTGAAGCTAAACTGACTTTTATTTAGAATATAAAGAACAGTAGACAGCATACACCCGCCTCAGGGACTCCGACCAGTCACGTCCCAGTCTTTAAGTACAAGTCAAGATTACACATGATGTACTCGGGCTACTAATGTGGCTCCTGTGTTTGTCCTGGATTCTATGTTTCCTGAACTGTCTTGTAAATGTTCTCAAAAACTTCCCTGTGTCCTTTTTTATAGTCTGAAAATGTGTCCAGCAACTTCTACATCATTCTCAAATTCATCGAGACAATTTATTACGTTTTTCAAGTTAAGTTACAACGTGTAATAGATACCCCCACCCCCCCTTGTTTTGAATTTTTTTTTAGAGAATCAAGTTTTTCACTTCCGCTCACCGATACTTTGATCAATTTCCACCACCATCCACTGGCAGCTCTGAGTAGTGTTTGACCCCGTGCCACCACTTGTAGTTTTTGTCGATCATTCCCCCCGGACTTCCATCTCTCTCTCTCTCTCTCTCTCTCTCTCTCTCTCTTTACCATTTACGGACACTACCAATCATTATTTTAGACCATATACTGAGTCTTCCAGGTATTCTTAAGTCACTTCCTAGTATTCCAAGGTTCTAGAGTTGTTTCTATATCTCTACTGGTCCCGCAGGTTTTCCTTATACCACAACAGGTCCTTAAGTTCACTTTAGACTGTTTGCACCTGGACCATGTGCTGGAGCTAGAAAGTTTTCATGGAGCTTCTACATGAGTGGTGCTCGTGCTGGTGGGCACTTGAAGAGGCTAACAAGAGAGCAGCTTCGTGAGTGGCCCCGCAAGGCTCATGGTGCGGCACACGGAGGGGGGCGAATTGCACAGCCAGAGGCGCGCATCAGGGGGGCGAATTGCACAGCCAGAGGCACATCAGGGGGTGCCGGGTTATACCATCTGCACTCTAATCTAACAACTTATAATGTTTAGACTTGTGTTCCAGCGGCCGCAGGTCCGCGGTTTATGAACCTCGAGGAATTCAGCCAATTAGAACAAAGCAGCAAGTTGGGTCTGACGAGAGTACTGGAGTGCCTCGGGCTGGCTGGAAAAGAGTGCGAAGAGACCTGGCCATTATGTTCTTGTGACCATCGATCAAAATAGCTAAGTTTATGGTGGTGGGGAGCGCGGCACTGCCAGTGCTCTCGACCTGTCTTGACACGCACTTCGGCAGCGCCACCCTAGTGACACCTCGCCCTCACCGTATAATTTTTTGCTCCAACCAAGGAGGCGAGATGCAATCTTGCATCCATTGATCAAATGCTCGATAATCTTGCTAACATGGATCAACTGCCATAAAACCTTGTTTACAGTGATCGGCTGCACCATCATCATGTTTATCACCAGAAGCAACACAGTTTTACAGCCGTCGGAGGCGCTCCATCTGGCTGAAGGGGAAAAACTATCTTGTCTGACCACAAGTATTTATATCATTAGCACTCACCAACATAAATGGCTTCCTCCTTATGAATATAATTGTTGTTTTAATGAGGCCAAGAAAATATTAATTCTGGACCGTATAAGTGAATTAGCCAAAATACGTGATAGTTAACATGTTGATTATACATTTATATAATAACATGTACGCACAAGCTCCTCTTATAGAAGCTGTTTTCTTAAACTGGGTTTCTGAATAAAAAAATGACAAACACTCTGATACGCCCATGTGTCTCTTAAAGAACCTACCATCATGTGTTAAAACCGAGTTAGCTCATATAATTAATTTCTGCTGGGAGTAATATCTTATAAAATTCATAATAAATCACACGTAATATTTCATACTTCAAGAGACATATGCCACTGTGACATTAAGCATAAGCTAGTTAATAATATAAATACTCTTTGGGTAAACATAAGTCTTCGGAGTTTCTGTACGATACTTAATATTTCTCTTACGTTGTTAATAGTTAGACTCTAAGGCTGTTCAAGTGTCCTCAGAGTGTACACTGGTAGGCTGACCTGACCTGACCTGACCTGAGTGTTGTCTCATTCCAAGTGCAACCTTAGAGGAAGACCCACATGCCCACAACCATCCACTCCAGGTAACAACACAGTGACACAACACAGCTGACGTACTCCCTCTCACTCACCTACCTTGTCCTTCCAGCCATTGACGTCAAAAAGTACACAGCGGCGAGTAGTCTACTTTTATGGCCAGGTATGTGATCATTAAGGCCAGGTACGTGATCAGTAAGGCCAGGTACGTGATCATTAAGGTCAGGCACATGATCATTAAGGCCAGGTACGTGATCAGTAAGGCCAGGTACGTGATCATTAAGGTCAGGTACGTGATCTTTAAGGCCAGGTACGTGATCTTTAAGGTCAGGTACGTGATCATTAAGGTCAAGTAAGGGGCCAAGAAAACCAGAGCCTAGTACGACTTCTTTTTGTTTTGTAATTTTACAGTTACTTTATTACTATAATGTATAGTGTCGTCTGTGTGTGTGTGTGTGTGAAGGACACCATAGAGTTTACACTGGCATCATCACTCGGCTTGACTCTGAGTAAGTCAGGTTGATTAGGTCGGCACTGTACTCGTCTTCCCCAACGAATGTCAGGTACTCATTCACAGCTGGGTCGACTGGGGATGCCCCGTATGCGAACTAGCAACTCAAACGACAGAAGAAGAGCCTATTATCCTCTCCGTCACAGCATCCTTATTAATTTACACTTGATGTAAATGATGGAACTGTTATACATCACTACAGGTGAGGGACAGGTGATAGCGGCAGGTAGAAGAGTGTCGCTGCTCAGAGCCCAGGTAACTGAATGTTGTTTACGAGGTAATTACCTGAGATATCTATAAGAGGAGTTGATCAAGGGGTGATTATGGGGACTGGTGGAGGAAGGTGATAAATGAGGGTGATGCTGGGACGGTACTCAGGTAATTAATCAAGGGACGTTCTTATGATTAATGACTGAGTGTCGACTACAAAGGGTGATCCTCAACACACTATAATGGCTCCTTTGTGTCGCTCATCAGCCGCGCTAATGCTTCATCTCTTCTCGAATTAATGAAAAGTTTATAGACAAAAGATATAAATAAAAAAACAAAACTCAGTTGCGAGCATTAACTTTGATCATAAATCTTGATTGCGAAGAAATATTATCGTATTTGCTGAGCGAAAGATTGTGATTGGCGTCTTTACTTTCTTTTAATATTCTTCATTCTCTGTTTTCTTTTTTCCTCTTGCGATTTTTTTCCGAATCATCGTTCCTCCGTGTCTCTCTCTGTATCTCTGTATGTACTAACAGTTCCAGGCCAGAAAACAATCATCAGACACGTACTGGTGAACACGACACACCCCGGGCAGGAAGAACAATAAAAACCTCGCCAGCCTCAGCCAATCTTAAAAAAAGAGCTATTATTAGGTTGCACTTAACGACCTTCTCACAAAAAAGGAACAGCATGATCGAGCCTCAGAGAAAATAAAAAGTCAACAGGAGTCCAATTACAATGGTGCACAAAGTATCAGATTACCATAAGATCTCCTCAGCCTTATCATCTCCTTAGCTGGGCGGCGTCAGCAGTGAGGGACCACATGAGGGTGGAGCCCCGTGGTCAGTGAGGGACCTCGGGAGGAAGGAGCCCCTTGGTCAGTGAGGAACACCAGGAGGGAGGATCCCCGTGGTCACTCGTGGATCACTACTTGCTGGCGGTCGGCCGCCCACCAGGGCCTCGTCTCAGCTGTTATACCAGGCCGGCGGGAGGCACACTCACCCACTCCCACACTCACCAAGAACTCGACTTTATATCACAGCTCATTACTGGTCATAGTCCCCTGTTATGGGTGAGTTGATTGGCACAGTTGGAGGGAATGAAGTGGATAAGAAAATCAGTCTATCCATGAGAGGCGTTAAGAGTGTCATTCCCGTGGCCCGGGTTGGCACTGTGTGACAGAACGCCCTCTATGTGGTTAATACATATACACGCTGCCGTGTTACGCTACACTCTACAACTACTGTGAATTAATTAATCAGAATGACATAGTTGTTATTGAGGACCATGTATCATCCGCCTCTGAGTCGGGACACACCGGAAGACCTCGTAGGAGCAGGGCAGTAAACACCAAACTCTCACAGCTCCCCCTCTTTATAAGATACTTGCAATCTGTGTTAATTTTACTATAAAATTCTTTGATAAAAATTCAGTTTTTAATTTGGAATTAATTTGCTAATAAACTACTTAATTAGTAAGTGAGTAAGTTACATGTTGACCCAGCACTTTTAAAGCATAATGGGTTAAAAAAATCCCAGTTACAGCAAACGGTTATTTTACGAAACTCAGACATTATAAACAATAATGAAAATATGGAAAACAACTCCACCAAGATTTGATTTATTGCACCAAAGTCATGATATTCATGGATATAATTTAGTGTTGGGCGCACTGATCTCTCGTGCCGTGTTCTCGCCCTTTAAATAAAGGATCACCGTTACTATCATCTCCGGGAATGATTGTCTGACATTAGCATTATATTATGATCTGCGTGGCACCATCACACACCCATTACAAAGGTTAACATCATACACCTTAGATTAAGGTCATTCGTTACCCTGGCCAGCAGGGTCGACGAGGGTGTACTGAGCCATTGTCGTCCACCAGTGTAGCTCAGAGGGACGGACAACACCTTTTTTTTCAGTATGATACGAATTTCATGATTCAAGCCCAAAAAATGAATATCGCTTATCTTCAACGTCTTTAGAGAAAGATAGAGGGACGTAAAGAGAGAGAGAGAGAGAGATGCGTCTAATCTTATTTGCATCTTCAGTTAACAGCTTTTCCGAATTTGGCTTCAAATGACTTTCGTGATGAACTCTAAATCTTTTACTTTCTCCTGTTGTGAGTGAGTGAGTGAGCCAGGTGGTATCCGGGGTGAATCAACACAGGTGGTGCTCGACCTCCAGGAGGCCAGCTGCTGGCTGAAGAGGAGAGGCAGAAGTGGAGGCCTCTTAGAAGATGATAAGGAGGGAGGTTTGTAGTGACGAGGGGGGGGGGAGAGGGTAGTGGAGGTGGTGGTGGTAAGGAGGGCCATGGTGTCCAACTGACATTTGCTCCTCGGTGTGAGGTAATAAGTAACCTCGAGGGCTTGTGTAGACAGTTAAGACTAACATCATTTTTGTGCGATAACTTGTCCCAGGACCATTGTCTCTACCCGCGCCACCCACCTCAGCTAGCTTAATCTCTTTTTGTTTTTCTCCCTTACCCAGCCATATGACTCCGCCTCCACACCACACCAACCACCACTACACCATCACCACCACACCAACCACCACTACACCATCACCACCACGCCATCACCACTACACCATCACCACTACACCATCACCACCACACCATTACCACCACACCATCACCACCACACCATCACCACCACACCATCACCATAAGATCACCATTACGAACTTCACAACATAACAAAACAACAGTGTAATATTCGACCCCCACAAATCACGGCTCTACCACATCCTCCTTCCCTTCCTGACATTATATAACTATTAACTACAATATAAAAATCATAATACATCATCATTATGGAATTTTTGGTCATGTCACCACACAACCAAAACATTACAACGTCACCAAGTAGCGTCACTATAATATGAAATCAGTGCAACTTTGAAACGCCATTCCGACAGGCACAGCATCAATCCTCTCCATCTCAATAAATATGAATAAATGAATCACAGAAAATATGGACCTGACTCTGTAATTACCTGAACTAGCAACACACTCAGCCACCCCAAACTAGAACCTGGTGCGCGAGTCTTTCTCACCACAATTGAAGTTAACTAATTGATTCTATGGAAAGATATCGAGAGTTGGTCAAATTTTTCATGGACGGACTAACGGATGGGTGGATGAATGGATGGATGGATAAATGGATGGATGGATAGATGGATAAATGGATGGATGGATGGATGGATGAATGGATGGATGGATAAATGGATGGATAAATGGATGGATGGATGGATGAATGGGTGGATGGATGGATGGATGGATGGATGAATGGATGGATGGATGGACAAGCAAAAGGAGAAACGGTAGCACTGATTTGTTCTCTCAGATGTTCGATGGAGAGTCACAAAGACACACCCATGACCACGAAGACGACATAGAGAATATACCACCAACATCCAGCACGACCAGATCACAACACGGCCTCCCTACCGCTTCACAACAACACAGACACCATAACCCCTACCGCTTCACAACAACTTAACCCCTACCGCTTCACAACAACACAGACACCATAACCCCTACCGCTTCACAACAACACTGACACCATAACCCCTACCGCTTCACAACAACACTGACACCATAACCCCTACCGCTTCACAACAACAACACAGACACCATAACCCCTACCGCTTCACAACAACACTGACACCATAACCCCTACCGCTTCACAACAACACTGACACCATAACCCCTACCGCTTCACAACAACACTGACACCATAACCCCATCAGGCAGCAGGGCCACAACACAACACGGCCACCAAGACCAACGTTGCCCCTGGGGATGATGGAAAGGCCATTAAGTATAGAGGTTACACAGCGGACTGGTAATGATAAACTCTGGGCTGTGATATCCAAGATGGAGGGCTCAATTACTGCTCCTCCCGCTCACAATATTGGCCTGGCCGAGGCTGCTCGCCGATTTATAAGTAGGCGCCACGGGATCCCTGGAGTCCATTACTGGCGCACAGGAGGAGGTCAGGACGCCCCAGGACGCCGCGCCACCACGACGCCCACGCCCGCGCCCTCGCCACTTGCTCCCTACATTACACGCCCGCCACCACCATCCACTGCTCCTCCCTCCTGCTGGTCCTGTTCCTTCTTACCTGCCGCTGCTTCTACTGCCCGGCTCCTCCTCCTTCTTCTCTTCCTGCATATGTTGCTCCAAGTTGCTTCCTCACCTTTCTACTACCTCTTCTGATCCTCCATCTATCTTTCCTGTTCTTTTATTCTCTCTCTCTCTCTCTCTCTCTCTCTCTCTCATCATTGGGTTGTATTCCTCGCGGTCCTCCTCCCCCCCTCCTCCTCCTCCTCCTCCTCCTCTTTCTCCTCCTCCTCCTTCCTCACCTTGTCCTTCTCCCCTTCTCCTCCCTCTGGTCTTCATTATTCACGTAGGCAATTACAACCCTGAAATTTGTCTCTCTCAGGGTCCCAAGGTTCACACACACACACACACACACACACACACACACACACACACACACACACACACACACACACACACACACATTCGTCCTTTACGTCATCCCTCCTCTTCCTCCTCCCTCTCTCCTCCTCACCTCCTTCCTCCTTTCCTTCCACCTCCTCCTCCTCCTCCCCAGCCTCATCCATTCACTTATTTTCACTACATCTCTTATTCCACGTTTCTTTCATCATCATTTTTCTCTTTTTTTTTGCTAATCAACTAAATCTTCTTTTGACTGTGTGATATACTGTTTTATGTACACACAAATATACACACGCGTACACACACACACGGGCACATTTACGGTCGAATGTTCAACTACACGTATACAAACAATCACACACACACACACACACAAGGCCTTAGCCAATCACAGGGGGGAAGGTTTATGAAGCAAGTATGAGGTGGGCGTGGTACACAGGTAAAGAGGGGAGGAGCTTCTTACCACCATTTAAACACACACACACACACACACACACACACACACACACACACACACACACACACACACACACACACACACACACACACACACACACACACACACACACACACACCAGCCTGAGTATCGTTCATCAAACTGACCCACTGAGCTATTCTTCACAGACACACTCCCGGGTTAAGTTTGGTTAGGTTAATGTTGGTTAGGCTAGGTTGGGGTTGGTTAGTTTAGGTTAGGTTAGGTTGGGGTTAGTTAGGCTAGGTTAGGTTAGGTTGGGGTTAGGCTAGGTTAGGTTAGGTTGGGGTTAGGTTAGGTTAATGATGAGTTAGGTTAGGTTAGGTTAATGCTGGTTAGGAAATTTTCATATCTTATTTTTCAGGGGTTATGAGTGTGTACCTGTCATAAGGCTGAATATTGGTTTGGTTTAGCGGGATTAATTAGACTATTCCATGTCAAACTTCTTTTTTCAGTGTCATTCATCCTTCAATCATTATCACAAGATTACATTCGCCCGACTTCACTTTCTCTTGATTTGTTAATTTTCCATTTTTTTTATGCATGTATAATGTAAATTTACGAATGATGACGTCACATTGTTCAAAAATGCCAACAGAAACTCATTTTTTCATCACTTGAACAAAATATATTTTTTATAGCAAAATGATATCTTAGGCGTTTCCTTTAGATCACTTGAAGATTCTCCACCCCAGCTTATTTTACCTAAAGATTAACCACCCTAGCCTAACCTAACCTAACCTAACCCCCCAAATAGTGTTAGGGTGATTAATCTAGTTTAACTTATTCGTCCTTATTGTTTCATTCAGCCTTGGGTAATCGAGTCGCTAGTTTAAGAAGCTCTTATGTAGAACGCTTGTTTGGTTATTGTGGTGCACACACACACACACACACACCACCTCACGCTGGGCTCTGCAATACATATGGTGATTTCCCGCAGAGTTGGTTGACAGCCTCGCACAGCGGCCACCAGGACACGACCACTCGGGGTGAAGCAGCTCCCTCCCAGAGTCTGTCAGCTCGTCACTGTGGAAGAGGAAGAGTAGGAAGATAAGGTACAGGAGGAGGAGGAGGGTGTTGTATTTTCTCGATGTCAGAAAAACTACCGCTGTGCCTCGTTCCGCGCGGTGTACATGAGACCAACCAAGGGGAGAACCTGACGATACACACACGCAGGAGGTCTGACAGGTCCTCCAGGTACAGGGAGTGACCGAGAGTTAGTCTGTCTTAACCCTCAGTCCCCCCCCTTTCCATTTTTCCTTACGGGCGATAAACATTCATCAGTCAAGGCAAGACAGGCGACTGTATATAGGTCACTTTCTTAGTACAGTATATATTACCCTTTAGGACACACACACACACACACACACACACACACACACACACACACACACACACACACACACACACACACACACACACACACACACACACACACACACACACACACACACACACACACACACACACACACACACACACACACACACACACACACACACTTAACCAGGGTGTGTGGAGGAGGAGGAGGAGTAATAGGTGGGGAGGGCACCAGAGGGTTTGTGTTTGGCAGAGAGCACTGAGGTGGCGGGGTCCTGGGGTGCCAGGCAGGGGAGCGCCGCTACCGGGCACCCCAGGGACACTCTCGGGACAATGGCTAACTCCCCGCCCGCACTCCTCCCTCCACACACAGGCGAAGATCACCCCCACTTATGATGATGGTGATGGTGGTTGTGTGTGTGTGATGACCAACCTATTGCATGGATCTTCAGATTTACTTCAGTATGTTTTGGCCACTTGGGTTCAACCGATCACCATCTTTGGACGATTAATTAACCTTCCGTGTTTCAGTTTTTGTAGCCATGCATCCTTCATCGTTTCGTCGACCTATTCTGGCTTACCCTGACCTACCACGACCTGCCCTGACCTACCATGACCTACCCTGACCTACCCTGACCCATTCTTACCTACTCTACCATTACTCAGTTGGTGCTTCAGTTTCGTCCTCTGTTAGTGCCCAAGTTATACCACACGCCAGACTTGGGATCACTGAAGCGAGAAGCTCAGACTGACTGTAGTGTGAGACTGGGAGTAAGACAACCACTACCTCCGCCATGCAGCCTGTGTAACTGAAACGTGATTGAATAGAATAAAGAGGTAGTTACGGGATTATTTGATATCTTAAAGAGCCATATAAGATTATCCTCAATAAGTAATGTAAAGATAATCAATAACAACAACAAATCAAGCACAATCAATATATAAACAATAAAAAAAGCGTACACAAACAACTACCAGCCAGGTTCGGTGTCTCAAAGGCCAGGCGAGGGTGGAAGCGACTGAACTCTGAGACTCCGGAGTCATCCTGAAAAATGATTCTAATATTTTTTCTGGTGATGGACATTTTGCATTTAGAGAAGATGATAAATAATCAATGCATTTGTGAGGAGTTGTAAGTGACTGTGAGCCGTAGTGAGTGTTTGGTTAAAGTCGGCTCTCCCCTCCACCCGGCGTTCACCACCACACAACATTAACCTCCAGCTTCCTGTTCAGCAATTGTTATTTTTACGGCATTAATGAGTTTATTAACACTACGTAATATTAACTCTGATAAACAACTATTGAATTCTTCACGTATGAAAAGTTGGCATTTAACATGTTAATTATTTGGTAGTATACTAACCTGCGCCTCTAAACAAGGAGAACATAATTACAATTGCAAATTACTCCTGTCAATCAGAACAAGAAGCCAAGGCCAACCCATCGACAGCTACTTTATTTTCCTCGGTGTGGGCGACTCCCAGCCTTAAATAGTAGTCCATTAAAGTTGATTTTAATCTGGTTTGATAATGTGAGGTTGTGATCTACTGATGGGCGCCGTAAGCTTCAGAATTGCTTGTACCGTCATGTTTATATCGATGAGATTAATTGATAAAGAGGATGATTTACAGGAGATAAGGTACAGGAGTTGGACCCGTGTACCTCTATAAGGGTGTCTGCTTGTACTAACACCACCCCCCCCCTCACCCCCGTGATGTACAGCCGCTGCCCGTCTACCACCGCACTTCATTGTACAACATTTAATGGGAATTCATTATGGAGTTGTGGAAGTGTCTATAAATTTTCTTCTTGATATAAAAGAAACTGTGAGGTGAGGGTCGGGACTGGGCCTTCCTCGGGAGACACAAACACACATGGAAACTCTCTGATCCACTTTGTCACTCTGTGGGGAAAATTACATAAACCATAAAATCAAGTTTGTGAGATTTACAAATGAGATTTTGAGTTGCCGTATGCCACATGGCCGAGGTGATACAATCTGGAGAATTTCCTTACAAAGTCCTAAAGACAAATTGGCTGAGGGTGGCTCATTCGCTGTCACAGTATGTGGGAGACAGGCGTATGAATCATTGCTGCTGGGAGGGGTGAGGCAGGCCGGGTACGAAGGGGGGTGAGGCGTGAGGAACACCTGAGAATAGGGGAAGGAAAAAAGTGTTATTGTTGGTATACGAAGTAAGTTGTGATGATGGTGGTAAGGTTAGATTAGGTTAGGTTAGTGTCTATAGTGCTATTGATGATGGTAGTGATGATGATGATGATGATGATGATGATGATAACGTTCGCCTTTGGTGATAGTGACAAAGTGAGACATTGTGGTAGAGGATTGAACGATGATGGTTAATAGAAACAAGAAAGGTAATGGTTGTGGTGAATGTTAGTAGTGGTGATAATGGAGGTAAGCAGGGAGGAAGGGAGTGAAGTAAGGAGAGAGAGAGATAAGAAGGGAAGGTGACAAGAGGTGAGGGAGGGAGGGAGGGAAGGGGGAGGGAGGGAAGTACTGAGGGAGGAACTGGGCAAGGAGGGAGGGGGGGAAGGGGGGAGGTAGGCAAGGAGGGAGGTGGGTAAGGAGGAGGGAGGTAGGCAAGGAGGGAGGGAGAGAGGTAGGTAAGAAGGAGAGGAGGTAGGTAAGAAGGAGGGAGGGAGGGAGGAAGGCAAGGGGAGAAGGGGGTAGTAAGGTACAATAGAGGACTTGAATCACTATTCTTTATGCAGTAATTTACGCTGTGTGTGCTACTGCCGCCGCTGGCCTCATTGTGGTTATTATCCGCCTAATATACGGCGGATCAGGTGAATGATGTTGACATTAGGGGCTAAATACCTAATTATCTTATATCACAGCTAGGGTCAGGCATAAAGTACACACCTCCGCCAAGGGTAAAGTGCAGCGCTTGTCTCACTGTTGTATTTTAGTTCATATGGCCAGAGCATGAAGTAGCGGTGAGGACGTGTGTGTGTGTGTGACTGCTGGGACCACACCTCGCACTTAATATTTAATGTTGGTTAATCCGTTCACTGCCTCCTCCTGGTATGTAACGAGATCTTAGCCCTACTTGTGTATGTCGGCTGACTTCCTTATGAACGCAAGACTTTATACACTGTCTCTTTAGCAGTGTAGCCTCTGAGGATACCTATGGAGGAACGAGTGTGTCGAGTATTAACCGCCGGTGTGGAGTACGATAACACGTCCCCCCACCTCGTAGTGATTATGTACAGAACATTTGTTTAATAATTCCCTATATACACAAATGATATTAAAATGAGTAGTAAATTTACATAAATATATTACCTGACGACTCACTTGCCTCCTGAATGTTTATCTTATATTTATATTTAAATGTTATTTTTCGCTATACCGTCTTGAGCCTCTTGCCACATATGTTACCTGTCAGATTTTTTGTTTTCAATAAATATTTTTCAGGTCGAACAACTACGATACGGCTGTCGTGTTCTGTCAGGGTGGTTGGGTAGTTCTTGGTATGGGTGGTGTGAATTATATAGATCTGGAAAGTAAATATATCTATGTTTTCCAAATGTATAATCATATCAACATTATTATGGTCGATAGATAAGTTTTACTTTTATCCTCTTCGCCACTAATCGGCTCGTTAGCCGCTTGGGCGTTAATTCGGTCACGTCACACTGCTGGCAAATACTGGGCATATAATAGGCTCCGTACCTGTACCTGCTACAGTGTTGGTCAAGTCTGGTCTTTAATGAGCTCGCACTCGGTGCCGTCACAACACTCTTTTGGCAGAGTTTACAACTCTCACTCCGAAAAAGTTTGCCCTGACAATTTTCCAAACTTGTGGCTTCTTCAACTTTGAGCTATGTGTGACCCGTATAGGGGCGGTCGTCCGCCAGCTCCAGGTATGAACATTCGACTGAGTAGTGCCCTCTGAGATGTTTATTACCTTCAATTAAGTCACCCCTTCCCCGCCTACAGTATAAGGTAGGCAGCTGCAGGCGTTCTATTCTATCTGGGCAACTGAGGTGCCGTTGTGCAGGCATCAGTCTGGTGGCCCTCCTTTGGACATTTTCAATCAACTGACAGTCCCTAACATATCTCGGGGATCAGACGGGGTGACAGTATACTACGGACGGGGAAGCACCTCACTCTTGAAGTTGCTTACTGTTAGTACGTCCCAGGTAGTAGGCAGCTACCAAACAGGGAGGTACTACCGCCTGGGATGATATTGGAAGCATAATGTGTTGTCTAATGGTAGACCCTGCTGCCATATGGCATCACGGAAATTGTGTCCAAGTCCCAGGTTGCTGATCTGACTTCCTGCCGCATTTACACAATTGCAGGGTCTCAATTGTTTCTCTTACTATTGACAACACAACATACATATATTGTTTCTCACTTTTTATTTTTTCATTTTTTGTAATTCTTTATGGTTCCTCATTATTATTATTATTATTATTATTATTATTATTATTATTATTATTATTATTATTATTACATTTTCGCCCCCCAGGCCCCAAAGTGGGCCAGTGACCTGTGCCTGGGTGGGCTAATTCCCATTAAAAAAAAAGTGCAGCTATTTACACTTTGTGACATTCAATCTCAGCAGTCATTCCTTCAACCATTCTTGAAGTTGGCAGAGATCCTTCTGCAACTCTTCACAGTCTGTTTGGTTCTGAACTACCCTGAATAACTTGGCATCGTCCGCAAACATTTGTATGGAGGAGTGTACAGCTTCTGGCGTGTTATTGATGAAACAAACAAACAAACAAGTCGATACTGTTGGATATAACAGTTTTCCGTAAGATTACTAGATTAGTATTAGTCCTTGACGATACAAGACTGTGCCTAACTGTGACTTTAAGCTAAACACAAATAACAACATTGAAAAATACTCTCACATTTTCTCTGAGAATCTTCCTTAACTGGATACGTTCACTTAGAAGCCATTTGGGGATGCACAACAAAAAACGATTAAGAATAGTTAATAATAATGTGCGAGCTTATAGTTTTTTTTAGTAAAGTCCCTGTAAGTTTAATGATATGTCTATATGTTAGTTTCGTGATTCAGCTAAAGCTTAACCAGTTAGATGCATTCTTGTGTCTACAGTTACGAAGAATAATGATGGTAAGAACTTTAGGGAGTCTGGACCCAGGACATGAAGGACTGGACGTAAACAACATTGTAACTTATAACTTAAATTTATCCATCACACGAATCAACTATTGTTATTTTTATCACAAATATAAACAACAGTACAGACACAAGTATTGCTAACAAAAGTGATGCCATTATACTGTACAATAAACAGCTTCAGTCAAGGTAAAAGTAATCAATATTTACGATAATCTACTTCTCATCCGCCTTGCTGCGTCTACCAGGTGAGGGCGGAGTTGACATACGTAAAGATTTTAATGAATACTAATTTTAATTGATTTAAACTGTTTGCACTGTGATTTATTAACGAAGAGTATCAGTTAACAAGCGAGTTTATATCTGTGTGGCGAGGACTAGGCGGTGGTGTGGTGAGGATGAGGTGGTGGTGTGGTGTGGTGTGGTGAGGACGAGGCGGTGTTGTGATGTGGTGAGAATGAGGTGGTGTGGTGTGGTGAGAATGAGGTGGTGTGGTGTGGTGAGGACAAGGCGGTGGTGTGGTGAGGACGAGGTGGTGGTGTGGTGTGGTGAGACGAGGCGGTGGTGTGGTGAGGACAAGGTGGTGGTGTGGTGTGGTGAGGACAAGGCGGTGGTGTGGTGTGGTGGGGACAGGGGGGGGGAACCTACAGCGGGTAGTCACGTAACAGTAATAAATGGCTAATTAAGGTAACAAGTGCAGGTAATACGTGAGGTCATAATGTTTTGTGGATGGTAAAGTTAGTGTGTGTGTGTGTGTGTGTAAAACAGCCCACTCAACTGCTCTAAAGGCTGGGTTACTTACGACGACAAATCATTCATGTTTACTTTACAGACAAATCATCACAGGGCAACTTCCCACAGTATTAACAATGGGCAGTAAAGTCATCTCGTACCTGGAAAATATTGTAAATCTTTGTTAATTTACACAAGACAAAACCCGTAGGTGGAGTGGAGTGAAAGCTGTATCACCTGTGGTACAATTAGTCGGTGTATTACAGGTGTTGTCCAATTAGTCGTTATATTACAGGTGTTCAGTTAGTCTGTAATAACCAACAGTACAATACAATTTTAAATTTCCACGAGATCATCAACGTTACAGCTAGGTGTCCCTCTGTAACATCGAGACAGCTACAGTATGACCTTCGAGAGATAAGCGTCACTCTGGTCCACTCAACATGATTATCTCGTAATGGAAGACACGAACCTTAAAACATTACCAACACTCGCATTAATTACAGGGCTATTTGTCTCAGATTCTGTGGTCATGCTGATGAAACGTAAGAATTATAAACACTCAAGGAACAGGAAAGAAAACGACGATGAGAGAGAGAGAGAGAGAGAGAGAGATAGAGAGAGAGAGACTTGCACTTTGATAAATTTTCTCTAACGTTTTAGTTATAAGTTTAAAATTCAGTATCTAATAAACACAAACTGCATCGTAATTTGGTAAACAAACATATAAATCAAAGCTCTCTGTCTACTCGTGTCTCCCGCCGCGGTAGATCCAGATGTTGTCACTACGGAGTCATTATAAAACAAACTGTCCTAAGTGTTGGCAACTGTTCTATTTGAATAACACCTGGCTCGGACACGTCACCCACGGGAGTGCTCAAAAGTCATGGCCGTCTTATGGATATGAATGACGAGAGTTTCGGATTAACTTATTGCTCGTTTTAAAATGAGAAAATGGATGCAGGAGGAACGTATTTCAGGGTGATGAACTGTTGTGATTATGGTGAAGACACTATGGTTCACTCAATCATCACTCTGAGTTATAAGATAAACAGTCGGTACCATAAGCTTCAACATTGGTGTGGTGTGGTGGTGGTGTGGTGTGGTGAGGACGAGGCGGTGGTGTGATGTGGTGAGATGAGTGTGAGGACGATGTGGTGAGGACGAGGCGATGATGTGGTGTGGTGTGGTGAGGAGGCGGTGGTGTGGTGAGGACGAGGCGATGGTGTGGTGTGGTGTGATGAGGACGAGGCGGTGGTGTGGTGTGGTGTGATGAGGACGAGGCGATGATGTGGTGTGGTGTGGTGAGGACGAGGTGGTGGTGTGGTGTGGTGTAGGCAGTGGTCACCGTGTAATACCATCAACACAATGGCCCCAGTGAAACACTTTGGCAGTTTATTTTAACTTTCATGAGTAAATGGTTTTATAATGCCAAGCCTCTCACCAGGGATAAACAAAATTTTTGTCGTGTTTTGGCCTTCCTTCACTAGGTGACCGGCCACAGGTTCCTGCTGTCAACACCACGACGTTACACTGTGAGCTGAGGTCTTTCACACATTACGATACTCCATGCAAGACAACTCCAGCACGAGCAGTCACCAGTGCCCGGGGCTCCTCTTCACCCCGCAGTGATACGTTTTTGAAGGTTATTCCAAGGGCTCCTGACCTACCTTCTGCCTCTGGTGACGCTCTGTCTTTTTTCTTCTTCAGAGTTCCCCCTTCGTAGGTGAAGAGCAAAAGGATTACAGCTCTCACCAACAAAGGAAACATAATTTAAGGGCGAAATTACCCGAGGAGCCATTGATTGTGGCTGATACCTTCAACAGCTCAACACAAGACTCGGCTTAGACTACCATCCTCTAACAGGGAATATGACCCTCAAACAACCAGTGCCCCCTCAGGCAGCGTCTCCCAAAAAGAAGTTTCAGGCCGTGCAGGATAGCCTTCCACCTCACCTGGTTAAAGTTAACACGGTAAACAATATTAGGGTCATTAAGGTGTGACGTGGACCAGGATTTCACCAGCGGGTTATCACATGTATAATCACCTTATGCAATTTACTCTTGGATGACTTATGGTGTCGCGTAATTAATACAGAGCATCATAAATACTGGTCTATTCACGCCCGGGATGGGGTAAGTGTGATACCCCAGCCCCCCAGGGTGCCCCCTGCAGTGCCTCCTGAATGTGCCCCTTCTGGCTCTGACCTTCTTACTGTGCCGCCAAGTCTGGGAGATATGTTTATGTTGTTGTTTTTTAAATATATTTTAACCGATTTTTAAATAAAATTAATAAATAATGGTTATACGACAAAAGTACATTTCATCCACGACCTTCATGTCAACCACTGAGCGTGGTATCTCCTCACCAGTGTGTGTGTGTTTCTATTGATATTTCTTTAAGGGAGGAGCAATTTACATTCTTCCTGGAATGTACAGAATAAGACACAAGACAAAATAACCATTAAAGGTGTCCTCTTTATGCGGACCGGTATGTAGTGCCCCGTCATCTAAACTGGGCGACAACACACCATGAATGTGGCAGCAACATGGCTGGTGAGTGTTGTCTGTACCCTTACCTAGTGCTGCGGCAGGGAAGTACATACACCTCGCCAGGTGACCACCAGTAATCATGATGTACTGTATTACTTTTGATATATATTGAATGAATAAAATATGCGGTTGAGGCCACAACAGAACTGATATACACATTAATGCTTTAAGACCCCCCCCCCACACACACACACAACACACACATATACACACACACACCACAGGTCCTGCTGGGAGGGGAAGGGATGCACCCAGGTGCCACAGCTGGACCACTAACGCTCACCACTACCGCCATCATTTACCTCACACACCCTGGTAGTGGCCTCACCCCAGTAACGGTCATACCCCGTTGGTGGCCAACATTCCGCTGACGGTCACACCCCAGTGGTGGCCACACCCCAGTGACGGTCATACCCCATTGGTGGCTAATATTCCGCTGACAGTCGCACTCCATGTGGTGGCCACACCCCAAGTGGTGGTCACACCCCAAGTGGTGGTCACACCTCAGTAGTGACCACACCCTAGTTTTTGCCACACTCCCTCATCTCCGTCAACTTCCTTCAGTTAACCTCAAGTACCTAAAAACCAGGTCCTCTGAGTATGTCAGACCGTGAACTTTTAGACTCACGAAAGATTTGGTCATAGCTGCAGAAGAAAAAAGTTTAAAAGATCAGTGAAATATATGATACTTATCTCTTCTCTCATACACAATCTCACAATTTAAAAGAATAATCTTAGTGTCAACAAATTTAAATCAGATTCCACCAAGATACAACAGCAGGGCAGAGTGACCCATCATCCTGGCGACGCTAGTGAGTCAGGGCCCATAACGCATCCCCTTCC
The DNA here is from genome assembly GCF_018991925.1 of Homarus americanus. Lineage (NCBI taxonomy): Eukaryota > Metazoa > Arthropoda > Malacostraca > Decapoda > Nephropidae > Homarus > Homarus americanus. The sequence continues at coordinate 2,255,216 of NW_024733231.1, forward strand.
CTAAAAGCACTGTGGCGCCTCACTTAAAAAGAATCTATTTAAAAGCCTGACAGTGTTACCATTGATTTATTTTCTTCATCAGTTTACACAGAGACGAAATAAGTTTATGCATGATAAAACCTTATGAAGATGTTGACTTTGATTATTATGAAGCTGGATATAGGAGAACGGGCTAAAAGACCCAACTGATGCCTGACCCGTGTGTGGCTGCTGCCCAACCACTGCTCCACCCGTTACTCGATCTCCCGACTCGATGTTCCGGACCTTGAGTCATGGAGCGTTTATTCATGGGATGCTTCATAGCTTGGGCTCATGGTTAGGTATTCTGGAGCTCCGTATCTGTGATGTTCGGATCCCGAACGGAGGTATAATGAAGCAGTGCGTGAGGGAGGAGGCTCAGGAGGTCAGAGCATTCCTGGATGGATGAGGGTGTGGTGCTGGTTGGTGGTCGGTGGAGCCGGTTGTGGTTGATAGCAAATTGTGCTACTCTTAGATTGTAATGTAAGTGCCTTTGTATGTGGTAGGATTGTGGTGATTGTTAGCGTATTGTTTGATATTTATGTAACTACAGTATGCATGTTGCTCAAAACAAGGCTGACAAAGTAATTGGGTTTATACAAAATATATTATTGATATTGAAACAGTTTATTTAGCCAGAAAAATACAGATACAGAGTCGATAATAATAACAATATTAACTTGCCAAATGTGTCTGTATCATAGCCTTATTCTTACTACAGCTATATCACATTGTCTGGTTCTGTCCTTATGCTGGCCATACCGATACCTCTTGTCACAAAAATTTCCATATTTACTAATGCTACAACTACCAGGTCTCTCTGCGTTTCTCAGTTCTTCTAGATCAGAGTTCAGGATTCTGACTTGAATGTTTTTAAGTACAGCATTGGACAGGCCAAGGTCACGGTCAACATTTTCTTCCTTGCATGCCTCATTTGCGAGTCTATCAGCCCGGTCATGAGGAGCGCATGGGGGTTGGTCTTAGCAGTTCTGGGTATCTTAAGTTGTATCTCTGATTATTTTGGAACTGGAAATAATTATTTCAGATTTGTAAACAAATAGGGCACAGTAGTAAGTGTTAATATCCTCGAATTTTAACTTTTCAATTTAGTAAATTGTTCGTTAGTGTGATCAGTAAGTAGGTCATTGTCCGGACAACTCTCTTTTGTGCAGTAACCAGGGATTGTGTTTTTGTAGAGCCAGAGGCCCCCCATAATGTGTGACAGTGTATCAGTTGTTGGTAAACAAGATCATGATAGATTTCTTTCGTTGCTGTAAGAGTGAGTGACTGTCGAGTGTGATACAGGCTACCGTACTGTGTATTGACTTTACTGTGAATGGCTTGTATGTGGTTTCTCCAGCTTAGTTTCCCATCAACAATACCCCCAAGGAATTTAGTATTTTGTACACGTTTGAGGACTGTATTACCAAGGTACAGGGGTCCAAGTCTGGGGGTAAGTTTTTCCTTCTGTGAAAGATCGTGTAGTTGGGGCTTTCGAGATTTAAGGTCAGTTTATTTCGTGTTACCCAGGTCCTGACTTATTCAATTCAGTGTTCACAGTTCTAATCAAGGAATTTAGATCTGAGTTGCTGGCATAGAGATTAATATCGTCTGCAAATAAATTGTATTATATGAGTGTGCTGGAGTGGACTATATCGTTTATGTATAATAAGAACAGTACAGAACCGAGATTGGAGCCTTGAGCGACGCCATACAAAATTGGTGAGGAGTCAGATTGGTGATTATTATAGTAGGCATACTGCTTCCTATTAGATACATATGAGGTAAACCAATTGTGGGATAAGCCCCTAACGCCGAAATGTTCAAGCTTTGACAAGAGGATGGTATGGTCAACAGTATCAAAGGCTTTAGGAATATTCCGACTGTGAACTGACTGTCATCAAAGGAGTTTAAGATGTCCTTAGTAAAGGATAGCAGAGCACTCTCAGTTGACCTTCCAGCTCTAAATCGAAACTGAGAGTCTGTAAGGATGTTATTGACACTGTAGAAGGAATTTAGTCTACAGGTACATGTTAGCTTCTCCAGTATCTTACTCAAGGCTGGGAGGACTGATATGGGGCGGTAATTTTTTAAAAGACCTTTGTCCCCAGATTTTTTATATTCTGGGTGAACTTCGCAATTTTCAGTTTATCCGGAAAGAGTGTTAGTTACAGACTAGCGAGGTCACCCTAAAACTATATCTTGAGCTTGTGAGACCTCACCTGGATTACGCAGTTCACTTTTGGTCACCGAACTACAGAATGGATATAGAATCCCTTGCAAGAATTCAGAGGAGAATGACAAGACTAATCCCAGGCATTAGGAACCTTGAATACAGAGACAGATTAAAGCATCTTAATCTGCACTCCCCCAAGAGATAGAGTGAGGGGCGATATGATCGAGGTGTATAAATGGAAGTCAGGGTTAAAAAAAGGTGATATAACCAGGAACGAACTCTTAGCAATGGTTTTAAATTAGACAAATTTAGATTTAGGCGCGAGAAAGGTAAACATTGGTTTGGAAATAGAGTAGTGGATGAGTGCAACAAGTTACCAAATATCATCATTAACTCGAATACGCTGGATAGCTTCAAACATAGGTTGGTTGGATATATAAGCGATAGGAGTTGGGTATAAATAACACTGCCCAGTATGGGTCAATAGGCCCGCTGCAGTTTTCTCCAGTCTTATGTCCTTATATGTAACAGTGTGGCGATTGTTAATGTTAGATTATTGTTGGTTGTTGGTGTTTCTTGTCTATATATTTTATACTCCAACATCGTCTTGACTACTCCTCTCTATAAATATGTATGTGTGTATGTAAGTATGTTTGTATGCAATCTGTTTATATACTGTATATATACATACATATATATATATATGAAAGTTATCATTTGTTATATGAGTGATTCAAATGAACAAAATTTAACCAATAAGAGTTCATATATGCAGTGTTGGTTACACAGACATCTCGCAGTACATGACATTGAGACGGTTCCCGAGTGTGAAGTGTGAACCCCACAGAGTTTTTGTGTCGCCCTTCAGACCAACACCACCTGGCTCCTGTCGTATCATTTATATTTTCCTTCAGACAACAGTACAGTATATAAGTTTAGTAAGTAAAAGGAATCAGGAGATTTTTTACCAGGAGTTTATCTAAAGACGTCGTTAACAAAAGTATTATTTACGAAGAATCAAAATATAGGAAATTGTCACCCAAACTTCTTTATACATTCATTTATATAAGAATTAACCTGTTGCACCTGGGCTGGAGTTAAAAAAAATAGCAACACGATAGAGAAAAATATTTAGTAGTTATTAATAATAAGGTACTATAGATCATGTTTCCTTAATGTCAAAATCTATTGATATCGAGAGATTAATATAACGAGTTTGGAGAGTCAGGTGCAGGTCTTGTGCTGTATTGGTACATAACTCTAAAATCACTGTTTTCGATTTTTATACAACTGACTTTACGACTTCCAGTGATGTTGAGGTCCCCGCAGTGGAGTTCAAGTTGAGGATTTATGGCAGCGGGTGTCTCAGTGCAGGCCGCCCATAAACCACCCACATTTGGGATAGATAGAGGCGATGGGTGAAGGGAGTTTGTCTTGTATCACAGAATGTTATGTTAGTGGGGTGTGGCTCTGAGTAAATACAGACATATAACGAAAAAACACAATTTACATAATTTTTGTCTCTATGGTCAATTCAATAATATATAAAATGTTGTAATGATGGATCTGAGTGACACCTTTACCTGCCTGCCTCTCTTATTGCATTCTCTCTCCCACACCTGTTGCTTTCACACCTTCCTTACCTTACTTATACCGCCCCTGTGAGTGATTAGAACTTTGTCTTTATGCAGAATCTATATAATAGTTTATTACACCAACGCTGTTTTTTTTCTCTCCAACACAACCCCCAGATGTACTCCTCCTGGTCACCCGTTCAACACCCCTTCAAAATACACCTCATTACCTCCTTCAACACCCCCTCAAAAGTGTACACCTTATCACCCACTTCCTCCTTCCCCTCCCCCACTACACAATGTCCTCCCACCCATCAACCTCACTACCATTGCCTAGGTTTATTGATTTGCTCTTTTGTTCTTTATCTACTTCCCTGTTTTCCTTCTCTCCACCCAGACATGTTTGTGCCATTATTGCTTCACTGTGTCCACCTCTTTATCGTTCATGAAGTTTTATCTATATGTCGATTCACGTTTTTTTTTTAAACAATAATTTTGGGTTTGTTTACGTTAAGGCAACTCCAGGGAAAATTATACAATATTACTGAGTGAACGTGATACCGTACTGTACGTCTCTTAGTGAGTCTTGGAGATGGAGATTGTGAGCCTTGGAGATAATGATTCTCTGAGATAATGAGCCTTGGAGATGGTTAGCCTTGGAGATAGTGAGTCTTGGAGATGATCAGCCTTGGTGATGGTGAGCCTTGGAGATAATGATTCTCTGAGATAGAGAGCCTCTAGATCGCTTAAACTAACGATACAGACTACACAGGCCATCAACCTCTGCACTTTTATACGAGTTATATTAATAAGTCAGTGAGGATGGTGTGTTGTACCTACAGGCAGGTATACAGGTTGTCCCAGAACAATCTCCCTTCCTCCCTCCTTCCCTCCCTGCCTGCCTGTTCCCTGCCTCCCCCCCTGCCTGTTCCCTGCCTCCCCCCCTGCCTGCCTGCCCCTGCCTGCCTGCCTCTACCTGCCTCCTCCTGCCCTCCTCCCTGTCTGCCTGCTACCTGCCCTCCTCCCTGTCTGCCTGCTACCTGCCTCCTCCTGTCTGCCTCTGCCTCCCCTGCCTGCCTGTTCCCTGCCTCCCCCCTTCCTGCCTGCTACCTGCCCTCCTCCCTGTCTGCTTACCTGCCTCCCTCCCTGCCTGTTCCCTGCCTTCCCCCCTGCCTGCCTGCCACCTGCCCTCCCGCCTGCCTGCCTGCTACTTGCCCCCCTGCCTGCCTGCTACCTGCCCTCCTACCTGCCTGCCTGCTACCTGCTCTCCTCCCTGCCTGCCTGCTACCTGCCCTCCTCCCTGCCTGCCTGCTACCTGCCCTCCCCTACCTGCCTGCCTGCTACTTGCCTCCCCCTGCCTGCCTGCTACCTGCCCTCCCTACTACCTGCCTGCTACCTGCTCCCTCCCCTGCCTGCCTGCCACTTGCCTCCCTCCCTGCCTGTTCCCTGCCCTCCTCCTGCCTGCCTGCTACCTGCTCTCCTCCCCTGCCCTGCCTGCTACCTGCCCTCCTCCCCTGCCTGCACCTGCCCTCCCCTACCTGCCTGCCTGCCACTCCCCTGCCTGCCTGCTACCTGCCTCCTACCTGCCTGCCTGCTACCTGCTCTCTCCCTGCCTGCCTGCCTGCTACTTGCCCTCCTACCTGCCTGCCTGCTACTTGCTTCCCTGCTGAAGATTAAATCCACCTACAGTTTATTTCAGCTGTTGGTTAACTCCCCTAATGCTAACCTGACTTAACCCTAGCTAACCTAACCTAACCTAACCAAACTTAACCTAACCTAAAACCTACTCGTCATGTCCCTAAGAGTGTTTAATCATCAGGTGAAATAAGCTGTAGGAATGGAACTAATCTTTAACTGATACCGATATTTTTTTTCAACTTGCATAAACTTACGTCGCAATAACCTAAAGCTATACTAAACTGTTTGTGTATTTTCCATAGAGTTTAATACAGTTTAGCGTCGCAGTGAAATGTGATGTTGGTATACCGGAGACTTTATGTTTTTTGTGTATGTAAAGATAGGAACATCAGTGGTACTACTGTATATAAGGAACAGGTAGGGAGGGAGGTAGGGAGGCAGGCAGGGAGGTAGGGAGGCAGGCAGGGAAGGAGGGAGGCAGGCAGGGAAGGAGGGAGGACATTTTGTTGTGATATTTTTTACTCGTGGAATGTTAAGTGAGAATTTGTAGAATAATTGTAATGAGAGAGGTGATAAAGAGGATACAGGAAAGACTTGGTTAAAAAAGTTGGAAGAAGATTAGGAATGTGAGGAGGAAGAGAAAGAAGGCGTTAGAAGAAGAATGGAGAAAGAATGTGAGAGAAAGGTGGAGGTAAGAAGATCATTAAGAGATTATAGAGAAAAACAGAAGAAATAGAACTGAATGTTAATGTAGTAAAATGAAGAAAAGAAGAAGGTAGTGATGATGGGAACTAAGGAGCCAGCCGTCACCAGAGAACATAAACCAGCGGAGGAGGTAGTGTCTGGCCCAGTAGTAGGGGGACGGCTACACCCTTGGCTGTACTCGGGGTAAACTCACACCCACCTGCGCACGATCTAATTCCCTGTACAGAGCATCTCTCGCCCGGTACCACGCACCACCGACAATCAAGCAGGAACAAAAAAAAAAGAAACAAAAAAGCGGTGCGTTATGAGCGCGGGACGGCAGAGTGTGGGAACGTCCACGCGCGACGTCCCTCAGTTAGTCTTAATTTTTAGACACTTTTAATTATTCATTGTACGTCTCTTAATATATCGTTGAGTATGGACCTCGGTCATCTCCAGGCTGGTGGCCACGTAGCTCGTCGTCTGCCTCTTCTGTCAAATATTACTACTGTAGATATCATTAATTACCGACTGACAATGATTTCAAGAGTAAGGAAAGAAGGTAGTGAAGGAGCTTTAACGGGGTTGAGGTGAGCATCGCACATAGCAGATTAGTTCCGCTGATAGTTCTCCCTGAAGGTGGCGGTGGTCCCGGGCAGCGCGGCGTGGGAACCCTCGCCCTCCACGCCCCCACGCCCACAATGCTTACTCAAGGGGGGCGCTGCCAAGGTATTGTTGTGGAGCGAGTAGAGGAACGTGTCATTGCATGTGGTCTTGTAACAACAAACCTGGAGTGAGAATGTTTTGTCATAAATAAAAAAAAAGTAAAAAAAGCCCCGTAAGTCATGCGTGTCGAGACTCGAAGATAATAATCCACGTGCACTTCTTCGACAGGGTCAGTAGAGCCTCCTACACGCCCAACTGCCAGTCACGAGGCTCCTACATCCCCTCCCGCTTTGTGAGTTCCACCAATCATGGTCGCTGTTTCATCGTTGCTCCGCCCTCTTCGAACCTGAGCCAGTAGCACTGCGTCTCGGCAGCCAATAGTCGGCCCCTTGTGCCCCCGGCAAGACTCTCGCCTATAAAACCAGGCCGATCTCGCTCAGCGATCAGACCCACTACCTCAGCAGTATGGAGCGTACATCAGTGTTAGCGGCACGGCCCGACCCGTCTACCCTCGGTGCCAAGTTTACGCCTGGAACTCTGGGATCAGCGTTTACTCCATTATCTCGAGTGCCACCCGCCTTCCCGCTGTTCCAGTCATTACCATTTTTGCATCAAGTGCCACCTACCAGTGCTAAACAACACGCTCCCCTTGGTCTTGAATCAAGACTGATGGGGATGCTGCAAAATTACGGATCTATGCCTCTGGGTCAGCTGCCGTGGGCGGCTCTGGGTGCTGGCGACCTGGCCCTCAACCGTCTCCTGTTGACTCCTGGAGGCCGCCTCAGCCGACCCAAGAAGCGCTACATCTGCAAGTATTGTCAACGGGAGTTTACCAAGAGCTACAACCTGCTGATCCACGAGAGAACACACACGGACGAGCGGCCCTTCCCCTGCGACATCTGCGGCAAGGCCTTCAGGAGACAAGACCACCTCCGCGACCACAAGTACATCCACAGCAAGGAGAAGCCCTTCAAGTGTGAGGTGTGTGGCAAGGGGTTCTGTCAGGCGCGCACCCTGGCCGTCCACAAGGCCCAGCACGCCCACGACTCCACCCCGCCCACGCCCATCCTCACACCCACTTCACCACGTATATCTCCCGCCCTACCTACCTGTGACTCCCATGATACTGACGAAGTGGTTGACGTGCTTCACTGTGACGATGACGACGTGGTAGAAGACGACGTGATGCAAACAGTGACAGAGGAGGACGAGGAGCTGCCTGTGGTAGTGCCACCTCCCAAGAGACTCGGCTTCTCCATCGCCGACATCATGAGAAGATAGAGGTAGTGCACCCTTTCTCCCCCCTACCCAGTGCCATGTCCCCCACCAAGCTTTAATTATTATGTACAACTGCTGCATATTGTGGCTCTTATTATGTTGAATATTATGTGTATTAAATTTGTATGATTTATGTTTATTAAAAAATCTTGAATGTTTACGTATTGTATTGTTAACCCCAAGTAACTGATGAATGTTAACAGTGAAAATAACCCAATGCTTCAATGTATACAAATGATATTTTTATCTTTGTTAATAGAGGAGACTTGAGTTGATGGTGAATAACTGGTGAAAAAGGTGAGAAAAAACATGATAAAGGAGAATGAAGACAGATTACCACACAAGAAACTTAATTATAACTAATAACACCTCGGAAGATTATTAATATATCCAATGAAGGTTCAACAAAACGCCTCAAAAGATGTTCTATTGATTGAAAATGTTGGTCAGACTTTTCCTGTGCATAAAGTTAAGTGTTATTGAAAGAGAAGAAATATTCCTGACCATAATGTTGTCAGCAGCCATGCTCACACAGCTAACACACACTGCTGGTTGGTAGATATAACAGTAATGATAACATAATGCAATGAAAAATAGTTGTAGCAATAATGATACGATCATTGAGCTAACAGTTATAATGACTATATTAATGCTAGTAATGATGACAATAAATCTTAACAATGATGATGATAATAATACCAGTAATTATAATATAACAATGGAAGTTCAGATCACTAACAATTGCTTATGGTGATAATTATGGACGACGTCACGTGTTGTTGTGTGACAAAAACATCACCACCTAACCTCACTTCTCATTACCAGGTCTTGCATATAATTGAAGCATGTCATATTAATAATGACCCTAATTTAATTATTTTCCCATTTAATATTAATGAAAGACATACAGGGTATCTAAAACAAATATATATACACACTGCTTCACATATTTTCATGGAGTTCTTTTGTATAACTTCAAGATTGTCCTCAAACGTCATGGGAGATGTCGCTCAATGTTGACTGTATTCAGGTGATCTCCACGAAAGTCTGTATTGCAATGTGTATCATCCACAAGGAGTTAATAATTTGTTAGCTGGTTAAGTACATCTAAATACTGTAGAGAGGTTGGGAACATACTTTATAATGTGGCCATAGAATACATTTGCTAGACCTTCAACTCGGACAACAACACACATAACTTTCACTCGCTTCATCACATAACACCCAGTGAGTGATCAGAGAACCAGGGCACACTAACTCTTAACTCTCCTTCTGCCTGATTATCCATGAGCACCGAATCTTGGTGTATATTGACTCACCTGACACTCCTCCCTACCTCCTGACACACTTCCTTACCTCCTGACATCCCTTGACATTCCTCCTTACCTCCTGATATCCCTTGACACACCTCCCTACCTCCTGACATCATTTGACACACCTCCCTACCTCCCGACATCACTTGACACACTTACCTACCTCCTGACATCATTTGACACACCTCTCTACCTCCTGACATCACTTGACACACCTCTCTACCTCCTGACATCACTTGACACACTTACCTACCTCCTGACATCATTTGACACACCTCCCTACCTCCTGACATCCCTTGACACACCACCTTACCTCCTCACATCCCTTGACACACCTCCTTGGCACACATCCTATCATCCCTTGGCACGCCTCCTGACATCATGACATCACTTGTCACTCCTCCTTACCTCCTGACATCACTTGACACACCTCCTTACCTCCTAACATCACTTGACACACCTCCTTACCTCCTGACATCACTTGACACACCTCCTTACCTCCTGACATCACTTGACCCACCTCCTTACTAACATCACTTGTCACTCCTCCTTACCTCCTGACATCACTTGACACACCTCCTTACCTCCTGACATCACTTGACCCACCTCCTTACCTCCTAACATCACTTGACACTCCTCCTTACCTCCCATCACACTCCTCCTTACCTCCTGACATCACTTGACACACCTCCTTACCTCCTGACATCACTTGACACACCTCCTACATCACTTGACCCACCTCCACCTCCCATCACTTGACACACCTACCTCCTAACATCACTTGACACACCTCCCACCTCCTTCCTCCTGACATCCACATCACTTGTCACTCCTCCTTACCTCCTGACATCACTTGACACACCTCCTTACCTCCTAACATCACCTGACACACCTCCTTACCTCCTGACATCACTTGACACACCTCCTTACCTCCTGACATCACTTGACCCACCTCCTTACCTCCTAACATCACTTGTCACTCCTCCTTACCTCCTGACATCACTTGACACACCTCCTTACCTCCTGACATCACTTGACCCACCTCCTTACCTCCTAACATCACTTGTCACTCCTCCTTACCTCCTAACATCACTTGTCACTCCTCCTTACCTCCTGACATCACTTGACACACCTCCTTACCTCCTGACATCACTTGACACACCTCCTTACCTCCTGACACCCATTGAACCAGTCCCTCACTAGTGCCATTACATACTGTTTCCATCTACTCATTAAGAAGCAAAAGTCTTGTGAAATTGAGAAAAATAGTTAAAATTTAAACTAAAAAAAACCAGTTCTTCGGTCATGACAGAATCCGGTGTTGGTGAATCATGGGGCAAAGAACCTGTCGATACCATCAGTTGACCTTTTTGCTTTGACTGTCAGAACTCCTTATCGAATCAGCTGTCAGAAAAAATGCCAGTTTTCACAGCGTCATATACTAATGGAAGTCTTATATCTTGTTCTTGTTAGACTTTGTTGAATAATAGAGAGGATAAATACTCAGGTTGTTTATGACCCGGCATTAACCTGGGAAAATTCTCTCCACTGAGGCATATTTATTTATAATATTGCGTCTGGAAATCGAGGAAGAATACTGACAACCACTTGAGACCCAATGAAGATTTTTAGCTTATTATCTCAGACTCAAATGTTTATTAATCAGGATCTCGTTTTTATTGATGTAAGGCGGATAACGCTAAAATTAATGAGAAACTTTGTAAAGGGTTATATAAGGGAGTTAAGAGTTACGTGTGAACAGGGATCGCTACCGCCGCGCCACAAGGACAACAAAAGCAATCCTACGCTTTTTTTTTATTCCACACAAAGCCTGTTCATTCGTCTTTGTTAAGCAACGTTTGTATATGGAAGTCTGCGTGCTATATGGACTGATGAGATATACTGTACAGTGTTTCCTAGCTGGACTCGGTAATATACTACTCCGACCACATAGTTGGCATGGGCAATCCCCAATGGAGGTTCAAGTTGCTTAACAAAAGACGAGTGAACAGGCTTTGTGTGGAATAAAAAAAGCCTAGGATTGCTTTTTATTGTCCTTGTGGCGCGGTGGTAGCAATCCCTGTTCACACGCAGAGGTCCAGGGTTCGATTCTCGGCTAGTGAGGTATTGTTTATATATGGATGTCCGCGTGCTATATATATAACTTATTTTTTGTAGGTAAACACAAAGTACAAATTATCTTTTCGCACACACAAGTATACGTTCGAGAACCAGTATCGTGTCAACTGTAAACCTCGACTATAACCCCTTGAAAAAATACTGTACTATATTATTCATAAATTATGTCACAAGAAAGACAACAATGCACCACAGCACTATGCTGCATTCCATGTCCCGAAGAGATCTGATATTATCACTCTCAGACGATTTTATCCAGCATAGAGAGGACCCGTACAAAATTGCTTCAGTATTTTTCAATCCAGGTGTTTACTTACTGTACAGTACTCTACTCACTGTATGTTTAAGTTTAAGGTACCGACTGTTTATCTTATAACTCAGAGTGATGATTGAGTGAACCATAGTGTCTTCACCATAATCACAACAGTTCATCACCCTGAAATACGTTCCTCCTGCATCCATTTTCTCATTTTAAAACGAGCAATAAGTTAATCCGAAACTCTCGTCATTCATATCCATAAGACGGCCATGACTTTTGAGCACTCCCGTGGGTGACGTGTCCGAGCCAGGTGTTATTCAAATATAACAGTTGCCAACACTTAGGACAGTTTGTTTTATAATGACTCCGTAGTGACAACATCTGGATCTACCGCGGCGGGAGACACGAGTAGACAGAGAGCTTTGATTTATATGTTTATATCGTCGTTTTCTTTCCTGTTACTTGAATGTTTATAATTCTTACGTTTCATCAGCATGACCACAGAATCTGAGACAAATAGCCCTGTAATTAATGCGAGTGTTGGTAATGTTTTTAGTTTCGTGTCTTCCATTACGAGATAATCATGTTGGGTCTCTGTATTGATATTGATACTAAAACAGTTTATTTAGCCAGAAGAACACAGATACAGAGTGGATAATAATAACAATATTAACATGGCTGAGCCAGTTGAGAACATGAGCTGTCTTGCAGGCACCAGATATATACTGTACGTTTATCTCAAGGAAGTATTCTGTAACATTAAGTGTCATCTGGAATAGTACACATAGCATGGTGGTGATAAGAACATTTCAGAATGTTACCACGGTTATAAACATCGATATTTATTTTTATATATTTTTATTTTTTTAAATTTATATTATAAGTATATACATACTTTACAGTGGAGTTGATATACATAAATATGATAAGGGAGGGAAGCAGTACAACATGGGTTGTATTAAGATGGAACAAGAGGACAGAGCTGTCAGGATTATGTTTAGTTGGCAAATATATTTATTGCAATGGTAATTTCTATCTATCTACATGATAAGTTTTGATAACACGGTGTTTGGTGGTACAATAAAGGCAGGTATATAAGATAGGTATTATAAAAAAAACATTAACTCTTAGACAACAGATATTTTTTAAGAGATGATTTAAAGGAAGGAAGCGTAGACTTTGCTCGGATGGGTGGAGGTAAGTTGTTCCACACCTTCACACCATGATATTTTATGGAGGTCTGGGACTGAGAGGAACGCATGAGGGGTGGTCTTAGTAGCTCTGGGTGTCTTTAAGTTGTATCTCTGATTATTCCGGAGTTGTAAACAAATAGGGCACAGCAGTAGGTGTTAAAATCCTCGAATTTTAACGTTTTCAATATAGCAAATTGTTCGATAGTGAGATCAGTTTTTTCAAGGAGGTACTACCGCCTGGGAAGATATTGAAAGCATAATGTATTGTCTAGTGGTAGACCTTACTGCCATATGGCATCACGAAAATTGTGACCAAGTTCCAGGTTACTGATCTGACTTTCTGCCTCATTTACACACAATTGCAGGGTCTCAATTGTTTCTGTTACTATTGACAACACAACATACATATATTTATGGTCCATTATTATTATTATTAGTAGTAGTAGTAGTATTGTTATTATTATTATTATTATTATCCCTTCTTATATTTGTATTTAATGTTTTTATATTTAGTTATTATTATTTGGTATTGTGTTATTAATATTATTATTATAATTATTATTATTATTAGTAGTAGTTGCAGTATTATTATTATTATTATTATTATTATTAATATTAATATTATAATTATTGTTATTATTATTTTTATATTTTTATTTAATATTCTTATATTTATTATTAATTATTATTATTATTATTATTATAATTATTATTATTATTTTTATTATTATTTCGCCTCCAGGCCGAGGTGGGTCATTGATCTTTGCCCTGGTGGGCTAATCCCATATATATATATATATATATATATATATATATATATATATATATATATATATATATATATATATATATATATATATATATATCTTGATAAAATCACAAGGGAAACGGGAAACAACGGAGCACCTTAGCTTTCGTCTTTATTCAAGACATCTTCAGAGGCAACTGAAGTTGCCTCTGAAGATGTCTTGAATAAAGATCACTATCCTCTAACTACCGCCCAATCAGTCTAACATCAATAGTAGGCAAATTACAGGAAGCAATCATTTCAAACTCTATTCGAAATCACCTGGAGAAGCACCGATTGATCAATGATTCCCAGCATGGCTTCACAAGCGGACGTTCTTTTCTAACTAATCTATTAACATTCTTTTCATCAGTTTTCGAATCGGTGGACGAGGGGCACAATTATGATGTGGTATATCTCGACTTTAGCAAAGCCTTCGACAGAGTCCTCCACGAAAGACTAATTAGAAAGGTAGAAGCTCATGGCATCAAAGGTAACATCCTTAAATGGATTAGGGCGTGGTTACAGGACAGGAAACAGCGAGTGAGCATTAACGGCACTAAGTCCCATTGGAGCAACGTCACATGTAGAGTTCCCCAAGGCTCAGTACTTGGACCATTATTATTTATTAAATACATAAACGACATAGATATCGGCATAGACAGCAACATAAGCAAATTTGCTGATGACACTGAAATAGGACGTGTTATTAAATCTGACGAGGACTCCGCAAAACTACAGGAAGATCTAAACAAATTTTCGAATGGTCTGAAAAATGGCAGATGAAATTCAACGTGGACAAATGTAAAGTACTCAGTATAGGAGATATAAACGGGGAAACCAGATACCAGATGAACAACGATGCCATAGAGAAATCCGACTGCGAGAGAGATTTAGGAGTAATGATAAGTAGGAACCTTAAGCCAAGTAAACAATGTGTTTTTGCTCTTAAGAAGGCAAATAAAGAACTTGGGTTCATACAAAGGAGACAGGTTAAAGCATCTTAATTTGCACTCCCTCGAGAGACGTAGAGCGAGGGGCGACCTGATAGAGGTGTATAAATGGAAGTCAGGGCTAAACAAAGGGGACATTACAAAGGTACTCAAACTATCCAACCAGGAGCGAACTCGTAACAATGATTTTAAATTAGACAAATTTAGATTTAGGCGTGAAATAGGTAAACACTGGTTCGGAAACAGAGTAGTGGATGAATGGAAGGTTGATGTTGTTAAGGCTGTATACATTATATGAGCAATAGGGGTTGGGTGTAAACAGGACTGCCCAGTATGGGCCAATAGGCCCGCTGCAGTTTCCTCCATTCTTATGTAAAGACGAAAGCTAAGGTGCTCCGTTGTTTCCCTTTTCCCGTGTGATTTTATCAAGATTTATTTTATCCACGTTTTCATTGTGGATCTACATGAAATATATATATATGTATATATATATATATATATATATATATATATATATATATATATATATCTTCCCTGTTAGGCGCTGTAGCTTTTGCGCTACCTAACACAAGGATGTGGGGAACTGGATTACATGGACAGAGAGGCTTAAATATATAGGTGACCTTATAGCATGAGGTCAGGTCATAATGATGTCATCCACTAATCCCCAACAACGTAGAGGAGCTTAAGGAAGGGGTGACGTGACTAGTCAGGTCAGGTCAAAATAAGGGACCCACTAAATAACTATCATACATCTTGATCAAAGGTTTTCAAAGCATATTTTAACCTTAGGCCACTGACAAATAAATTTATGTAACATATTATCAGTTTTGAACTGACCATCACTAAGGTTTATTGATTTTAATTCCTTAATCAAACTAGCTTCAACCAGAAGTCTTTCTGTGACACAAGATGATTTAAATACTTCAAAGCTTTTATCAAGATATATATATATATATATATATATATATATATATATATATATATATATATATATAATGTGACTCTTCTTAGCATTTTTTTTTATTTTTCTGTAATATTTTTCCTGTGATTTTTTGTTTTTCCACTCATCGAGCCTCCTCACACCCCATTATGCACCAGAGCCTCACAGAATACCGGATTTTCGGCTGCGTCCTGAGGTGAAGGGTTAAGTAGGGTGTCTTATGCCTATCTGCGGCCACGGGTATACACTGTCCACACAGATAACTTGACAGATCGCATTACCTCGCTTTTCGCTGCCTAGTCTCGTCGTTGTCGCGGCAGGTCGTCGTCAAGTAAGGTCACATTACAAGGACAACACCTTCCGCTGCCAGATCAGACAACCACCTACAACACACTCCTATTTCGTGTACATCGCCGGCCTCTGTGTGTGTGTGTGTGTGTGTCTGCGTATTGATGAAAGTATTGGAACAAAAGTCCTTATGATACGGTGATGGTCAGTGAGCAGCGCGACAGACGGCTGCAGCTCCTGTAGTAGTGATCACCAGGCCTTGCGCTAATGGTTCACCCCCACACCCTTCCTAACCTATTTTGCACTTTACCTGAGGGGCTTTTGTCTTACTTTGTACTTTAACTCGTGGAGTTTTGTCCGGATCCCGTTGTGGGGATGACCTGGTCAGTTTGTCTGTTTAACTGTATTACCAACACAGCTCTAGTTTTTAGTATTTCATATACAGTTTGCTAAACATGTCTCTCAGTCACTAACTGTTTTATTAATTTCCTTGTTCTACAGTCAGTTGTTTACCGTCTACGGATGAGCAATTTTTTTTTCTGGTGTCAGTGTAACATTTACCGTGTATTCCTGGAACTGACAGTTATATATTTTTTTCTGTGATAAATCAACTCGTAATACTTTATTTACTGATAAAAGGAACAAATCATTATCACACTTCGACGTAACCTGACACATCAGCGACACCCTAAACGCTTTGACCTCTTTCGTGGGTGTTGACCTGACCTCGCCTGTGTGCTCACGAATATCCTAACTTATTTGACCTCGACCCGGAAGGCGACCCGACCCGAGGTGAGAGACATGTTAGTGATAAGAGTTAAGGGAGGGAGAGTGAGAGCTGGTTGTGTGGGTCGGCGTGTTTATCGGTATAGGATAAGTTGGCATTATAACGTTATTACTGCGCTGTGGATGGCCTTTTAAGCACGTAACAAGATTGGGGATTTATACTAGTCCATCACTAATTAAAGAATTATTAGTAATAAAACTCTTAATTTGGGTCAGTAGTTTTTAGTTGTATGTGTGAAGGGTGAAGATTGGTTGTTCTTTTTGGTAACTGTATAATTATTATTATTATTAACAAAAGTGAAAAAATATATACTCTTTTTTAATGTTATTCTCAGGGTTTTTTCTGTATGGCGACGTAGTTACTGGTTGGTGTTGTCTTGGCGTTGGTGAGTTACTATTTAGTGTGTTGATATCAGCGAGTGAGTGACAGTGTGTCCTTAAATGGCTGACGGTGGTGAACGAGGCTCGGGTAGCTGCAGCACTTGTGAGCAACAGACGAATCGGACAGCGTCAAACTGAAGGGAAGTTGATAAATCTGGATAAATCTGTCCATCATTGTAGGTCCAGATAACATGGAAAGTGCATTACAACTGTCGAATTGACTCGGAGTTTCGAGGTTGGTTCAACATTTCCAGCATGTAGGTATAGACACTAGTGGTGGTGGTGGGGGTTATAGTGGTCCCTAACCTTGACTCACCTCACGCATCACAATACTTTACCATCACCCATCTACACCATTCTCGACCCCCATATTTTTGTCTTTCGTCACGCCCTCTCTTCGTGTTCATCAGCTGTTGAAGTTATTCCTTGAGAGATCACAGGTGTTGTTTTCATCTACTCGCTTGTGAGGAATTTTTTTCTTTTCACTTCCCTTGTTACGTGTCATTTATCCATTGGTTGTTTCGCTTAACCCAGTGACTTATCTTCTCCGCTCAGTCTGTCTTATATTCCTTTTCTTCATTTGTTATTTTCCTCGTAAACAGTTCCGTCATCCTTCTTTATGGGTCTCATTTAATGTTCGCTATCAATAACTCCACTATCCCTCCCTCACCCACGTACAGATATGGGCGTCGTCCCTCGCGCGTCCTCGACTCGCCTTTGGGCGTGTGTAGGGTCAAGTGGGGTCAATCTGTGCAGGTCAAATAAGGAAAGTGGACTGGAGAGAGTCGGTGAGGCAGGATGTTTTGCCCTTTTAGTTGGTCGCAGGTGATTCTGCATGCTAGCCTCGCTCACACGCACGACACACACACGCACGACACACACACACACACACACACACACCTCACCTTACTAGAAAAATTAAATACATTGTAGTTTTATCACATCTATAACTTAAGGCATTTCAAGATGGTTAAGTCTTAATATATGTTACGACGAACCTCAACCCAAAGAACAATTCTTACCCCGATGAGCTGCACCCAAGTTGTTGTCCTGGCCGCCGCCTCCCTCCTGTTGGCCTGCCGCTGTCTCCCTCCTGTTGGTCTGCTGCCGCCCCGAAACAGCTGCTCCTCCCGGGGTGTCGTGATGGCGGTCGTGTTTACTGGCCCCTCCATCCGTCGTCGCGGCTGCTAATTCACCACACTTTCTTAGATAGTTTTGTTTACTCACATTAACCTCTCTATCATGCTTTACAAAGGTTCAGAGAGACAGACACACTTAGTATTCCAGTTAACGCAAAATCTGATGGTTACCAGACGGAGCGAATATTCAATATTCTTTTCAAGTTTATTTAAAGACTTGTTTTGGCGTTTATCTGACGGAAAGCTTTCCAGCAGAATAAAACACAACTTAAGATTAAATACCGTGTGTTTTATTTGGAGGAGGTCGCCCACACGGGAGATATCGGGCAGTGACAAATTAACGAGCAGGGAGACAAGTTGTCATGAGGCAGGTGTCAGCAGCATGGAACAGAGCCACCCTACACTCACAACTATCCTGTACTTTGTGTGTGTGTTGCTCTATGGATGAAAATTAATATGAAGAAGAGAGAGAAATACCAAGTTTTATAAGCCACGGGTTATGCTTCAGTACACTAGGTGAGGTTTAAGGTCTGGGGTGTGAGAGGGGCCCGCCTGGGACCATAGTACCGTGTCACCACCACACAAACATTCTCTTACACACACACTCCTGTTTTATCTGTTGTTCTGCTCTCTTTAGTTATTAACGCGACGACATGTTATAAACGATCGTCTTGGTTTACACTTGTTTATCAATCACGAATTAAAAGAAAAGATGTATAACAGAACACTGAGACCATCGTGTACTCAGGCCCACTTCACTATGTTATTGATATTTTTTTTTAATATTTTGTTAATAGTAAATATTCTTTTCACTAATTCACTCTGACGTTTGGCTGAAAACCGCAACAAATTGGTAGGGCAACTGAGTTTCAATAACACGTCAATAGTGGTGCTGTGGTTGGTACTGGTGACGTGCAGTGATGGAGTGAGGCGGAGTAGAGGGCAGATGACACTTGATGGTCGAGTGATGTTGCCTGCTGGCGTGTTGTTGATTTAGTCATCCTGCAGATCCACCACAGTCATAAACAAACAAATTATCATGCAAAAACAACAAAACAAAGTGATAAAGTAGAGTACTGTATCAAATTCAAGGTTTAGATATACGAAAAAAAAAGATGTGTCAATTATACAGGTAAATCTAGCCATTAAATATCGGTACCTGTCTTGATCATCACAGAATATAGTAGGATCCGTCTGGTGGAAGGTAACATATTTCTACAATATATATAAAAACGTTCGTCAGCATTTATATTGAAATCAGCGAAAGGGCGTGTGATATTAAAGTGTACATGTTGTCCAAATATACCGAAATATTATTAATCAATAAGCGAGAGTCTCATGATTAAACAACACAGGATAAACGAAATATTCCATAATGGTCTTTTCATGGTGTAGCGATCAGTTGGGTTTTCTTTTGCAACAAATAAGTTAGAAAAAAGACGAAACTATCCAACAGAATAATACAGTCACTTAAGAGGCCAAAATATTGGTTAATAAATATAAAGTTATTGAAACAAGAAATATATACTAAAATATATTCCACAAACTTCACTAATATGTTGTGACAGAACACCTTGAACCTGACAACAATACATCTGGCCTCTTTGACGGACCCTCGTCTGATTATCAATACACACACTAACACCTGTGTCTCCTGGAGGTACTTGAGGGCCCCAAATCTTACCTGTGTCACCTGGGGGTACTTGAGGGCTTCAAATCTTACCTGTGTCTCCTGGGGGTACTTGAGGGCTCCAAATCTTACCTGTGTCACCTGGGGGTACTTGAGGGCTTCAAATCTTACCTGTGTCTCCTGGGGGCCCCAACCCGGTTCCTGGGGTCCTGAGGCCCCAACACCTGTGTCACGGGATACCTGAGGCCCCACTTTTACCTGTGTCTCCTGGGGCACCTGAGGGCCCCAAATCTACCTGTGTCTCCTGGAGGTACTTGAGGGCTTCAAATCTTACCTGTGTCTCCTGGGGGTACTTGAGGGCTCCAAATCTTACCTGTGTCACCTGGGGGTACTTGAGGGCTTCAAATCTTACCTGTGTCTCTTGGGGGTACTTGAGGGCCCCAAATCTTACCTGTGTCACCTGAGGGCCCCAAATCTTACCTGTGTCTCCTGGGGGTACCTGAGGGCCCCAAATCTTACCTGTACCTGAGGGCCCCAAATCTTACCTGTGTCACCTGGGGATACCTGAGGGCCCTAAATCTTACCTGTGTCTCCTGGGGGTACCTGAGGGCCCCAAATCTTACCTGTGTCACCTGGGGATACCTAAGGGCCCCAAATCTTACCTGTGTCACCTGGGTACCTGAGGGCCCCAAATCTTGCCTGTCTCTCTTTGGGGTACCTGAAAGCCTTTCAGGTACATGGCAGAACCCTTAACCCCCCTCAATTCTCCTTGTATGTTCCAAAGGCCCTTGAGTGAACTTCGGACTCACTCGGGTCCAACCGACTCCTGCGTCCCACGAGACATGTTAAGGAACCCTCAGCCTCATTTTTGTCGAGCGAGGTATTTTAAGCCTTTAGAGGACAAGGGTTCCTCTCAGCTGACAGATTAAAATACCTAAGTGTGAAGCTGCTCTATAAAGGGTTAAACGGGATAGGTCCTAATAGAAAAAGGCCCTCAAAAACCTGACTTCCTGCCTTTTTGATAGGAGACCCGTGGGGCTTCCTGACTCACTCACACAAGCTGGGTCCTCGTGGGGCCCCTGAATCCTCAAAGTACCCTAGAGGTAAGACTGGGGCCCTCCATCGTCTTTTTAAGCGAGTGTGAGAACAAGAAAAGGCCGACGTGAAGGGACACGACCTGGGGTTTGATAGGGTGTTATTACTCTAAATGATGTGGCCAACTGGAGACGGCCAGTGGCGAGGCATCTTGCTATGTTATACTTGTACACACAGTTTACACACACGTGGGGAGAAGAGGAGCATCCTAGAGTCAAGACCTCTCACAACCTACTCATATTGCTACTTAATAAACTAAATGTGACCAAGAGGAGGGAGGTGGGTAACGTCCTAGGACCTAGACCATGAAGTAAAGATACTAACGACGAAATAAACTGACAGAGGTCCTTGACAAGCAATCTGGACAGAGCTGAAGATCAAATTATATCTTTAAGTCGAGTTTACTAGTAGGAATGTTGACAACTCTGTGATTAACCGCTAAAGGGAGAGGACTGCCATGCTGGGGCAGGAGTACACTATTTAATAAACACATCCTTGTGTACATATAAGTTTTATTTGTACATTTTCTGAATGGCTGTTGGGTTACAACAAGGGAATATAATGAACTTTATTGGATTTCAAAGGTTGCGACGCACAATACGAAAAGCGAATAATTAGTAGTTGGCACCTTACAGGATGCCGAGAATGGTCACAGGTAACTGGCCACAGTTGCCATTACAATACTTAGCATTTAAGGTCCAATTACATATTTCTGCCAAAATTGGCAATTATAGTCGTCAAAACGTTTCGTCTCGCAACCGAACGGTCAGTTTACCGAAGAAAGATCATGATCTTCAACTTGATAAGAAACGAAACGTCCGATAACTTTGAAGAAATAACACACAACTCGGAATCGTCATTACAGGGCAGCTATATCGTGGCTAAATGATACACCGGTAAAGGCTTAGCATTTAACCCCCGTCAAATGTGAATTGGATGATTGGGGGAAGAACGAGTGGAACTGTGTTCGTCAAGATGGCCCAGAAATACTCGCTCTTCAGTCCTAATTTCACCCATATGGCCGGGATTATGTAAGACAATCACGTAAGAAGGACTCAATTTCGACAGTGTGGTTCACATGAAAACTGGTCATCACTGCAGAGGCCAACAACCATCTCAACTATGGTTAATTATCCCTTATTGTTTTTGATGATTACTGCTTAGCTAAACTCGGCTGTTTCTTTAATTCTAGTGATGATGTGGTTCTGTGAAGCAGCCGTCATAACCTGGTCATTGTGGACGATGCTTCATCATAATAGATTGAGGGTTGCTAATCTAGATTTGATAAAAGGTTAGCAGGTAAGATCGAGTGTGGTGACCAGATATGTTGGCGACTTCCTGGCACGGTCAGTCGTGTACACCTGAGGATTTTAATGCTACAAGTCAGTGATAAAAGATATGATGTGTTATATTCTTTAATAAATAAACGAGTAGCTTGCATCTGCTTAATAAGACACCAACAATGATATAAATATTAAGACATAGACGCTGACTCATGTAAGGTTTTGTTACATGTGTGTGGAGTCAATGTAGACTATTATTAAGTTAACAATTACAGTATAGATGTTTTGATGTGTTTCTGTGTTGATGTTTGGATGTATTACTGTGTTACAACAAATACACATCTTTGAGTTCGTATACTAGGCGTAAAATACACTAGTCATCAGCGATAAAAATTAAGATATTCGCCTCTGTTGATTTACGTGCTTCAGTGGCTAGGATTCTTAGACACGTGGCCTTAGTTTCTACACAGGACATTCTGAAGACTAAGACAAATAACAGAACGTGCATCAATAACAGGGTGTAACAGAACATGCATCAATAACAGGGTGTAACAGAACATACATCAATAACAGGGTGTAACAGAATATGCATCAATAACAGGGTGTAACAGAATTTGCATCAATAACAGGATGTAACAGAACATTCACCAATAACAGGGTGTAACAGAACATACATCAATAACAGGGTGTAACAGAACATGCATCAATAACAGGGTGTAACAGAACATGCACCAATAACAGGGTGTAACAGAATATGCATCAATAACAGGGTGTAACAGAACATGCCTCAATAACAGGGTGTAACAGAACATGCATCAATAACAGGGTGTAACAGAACATGCACCAATAACAGGGTGTAACAGAATATGCATCAATAACAGGGTGTAACAGAACATGCATCAATAACAGGGTGTAACAGAACATGCCTCAATAACAGGGTGTAACAGAACATGCATCAATAACAGGGTGTAACAGAACATGCACCAATAACAGGGTGTAACAAACAACATGAGCAAATAACAGGGTGTAACGAAGTACGTGAACAAATAACAGTGTAACAGGGAATTGAAACCTTGCTGGGAATGACACACGTGTTATCAGGTAACAGGGAGACGGCCAACACTTTTTTGTCGTGGGTCAGTCTGAGTTTTTTTCCGGGGGTCGTTCCAGACATATTTTTGTTGGAGAATTAAAAAAATAAATACTTTATTAATTATATGGAGCATTATAAGACGGAAAAGCAGAAAATAATTTGGTGTTTTAATTTCTCGTCATAATTGTTCGGTCTACATAGATGATAATTTGCTTTTATTTATCAACACAAAAACTTTACTCAACAGAATCACAAAATAAAGTAAAAACAGAATGCCTCTTGGGATTACATGTTAGTGAGGGTAAATTACATCTTCTCTGGCGGCCGGACACCGCCAGCCTTGGCTACACGTCACACCTCTCACAAAAAAAAAGTTCTCCTCGCCACTCGACAACCGGCATTACAACTGAACAAAAGCCTTACCCTGGAATCAAAAGCCAAAGAGGTGAGTTCAACTAAAGAGCGGGCGTTTGACGGGTCTTGTGTGGCGAGTGACAAACAGGTAACAATTAGGACACAATAGTAAGTACATCGTGTCTATTACCTATGACAGCTGTGTGACGTAGTGATGACACTTGTGTGACGGCCATAACGCGTGCTGTAATTCACTCTGTGGTTGGCTGATCATTTTGGTTGGAGACATACCCACCTTTCTTTCAGGATCATTAGATAAATTCCCAGTTCTTCAGAGACAAAAAATATCACTTGAACAGCAGGGTTTTTTTTTTATCACACGTCTCTAAGTGTTAGTGTGTTGAATTAATTCATCTTGTACTAGCCGATAGGAGGAGTCACAGCGACATAACATTATCGGTTTTTGTTCTTTTATCCAGATGTAAGATTCATTACTGGGAAATAGAGGAGCGTAATGTTCAATATAATTATCACAATGTTCCGGGTATGATATAAGTCTCGCCCGCCATCACACAACAGGCGGCCCTCCCTCCTCCCTCCCTGCCTCGCTCAGGAATAATTATTACCGTTAATTATCCTTGCTCAAGCTACTCTGGTGATAATAAGGAGACTAGTAGGGGAAAACTATCATGGTGTATTGTTTAGAAATACCGGATCACTTACGATTAGACACCCTGGGTTAATCTGTCTAACCTTATCCCCCAAGGTAGCGTTAGGGTGTTTAATTATCACGTGAAATAAATTAAGTCTTAAGTATACAGAAGTATGTCCAGTGATACTTACAGTTATTGTTTTAACTGAGTCTTGTGTTACGACAACTTTGGATAACTTAATGAAAAATAATCCGTTAAGATTTATTCATGAATACCTGATACACGTGGAGCACACTGCCATAAACTTATCACGGTTTTCCTTAAATGCTACAAAATTCGTGTATGATTCACTGTTTCATGTACCACGAAACTCTGTACATTGTCCCACCCTCCGGAACAAGAAAACATTTAACTGTTTTCTTGCATGGGTATACTGAACCAATTACACTTGTACTGATTGCTGCACGCTCATATTTTACACCGCTGAAAAAATGGTGACCATTCGCTAATATTACCCATTTCTCTTTTGTAGTGATCAAACCAAGGCACGTAGTTTTACATATCAGAAAATTCTTTGAGACGGACCTGTCCAGTTATGTGTAAAAATCACATTAATTTGATCAGTTTTTTAGGAAGTGATCCGAGAAATTCAGTTCGTTGTTACCATAAACACGCAGACCATTCTTACGTTTTGTACTAGGAAACTATTTTCTTTACGTTGAAACAAGGGGTACGCTTTCTTATCACGATGATGCAACCTCTGGCATTTCACAACGGAGCTAAACTATTAATGATGGCCGACGGCACGAAACCAACCCCATTAAAATAAATAGTTTGAGGTTGTTAGGTTAGAGAAATTCGTGTTGTTTTCTCTCAATGTCTTAGTTACGTGATCTTTCAGTAGCAACACGCCCTAGTTCCTTATAGCACCAATATCGAAACCCATCTCTGAAAGCAGGAAGGTATTGCGCGGAACTAAAGTTTGCTCAAATAATCGCTATGCGGAAACATCACGGGATCTTTTCTGTTTGATGAACCGCAATTTAGTTTTAATAAAAACATTTATCTGACGTACTGTACTTTTACATTCTTATTAAAAAAAATATGATTTGAAATATTTCACTTAGACAGATCGAGATGTGCTGTGGCAGGTAACGGTCATATTCTGATCACTTGGTTGTATCGCAGAGTAAATTTATGTTTGCCTGGATAAGTATAGTTATATGTGATCAGTACATTGCTAGCAAAGCAATGCGTCAAAAGATTGTCATATTTTAGGAAGTAATAAGAGGAGGAGGTGGAAGAGTAAATAAGTGGTTGGAAGATTAAACACTGTATCGGTAACATTAGCGCCTATAATATTTATTGATCCTCAATTTTACACAAAGTGTTTTAGAAAATCAAGAATACAACTTAAAAGTAAACGTATAAAAAAAATTTCATGGTAATTTCCCTCCTCTATTTTGAGCCCAGCGGCGTTATAGGTAAAATAGAACTGCTTGTTTGCAACCGTGTTCGTTCCGGAACAGTGGATGATGAAAACACGAGAAATTGAAGTTAATATAAGTATTTGTTCGTATTGTCTATAAGGAAAAATACGATAACGTAATTATATTTATATGACGTCTTTTTATCGTGTTTTTTATGACCGAAGTTAAAAGATGTAGAAATAATATCTGGAAAAAATCAAAATACGACGTTAGATTGAGACAAAAATTGGAGTTCGCCGCAGGTTGAAATAGACAAGGATTTGTGTTCGAACGGCTGAACACTCTTGTTAAACGTGCACGAAATATAATATGTAATTGTTTAATAAGTTTCCAAATTATAAAAAATTACTATAATATTATTTTTATAGATTTTATAAGTTTATTTGTGTTTATATATTTATAAAAGATGATAATATAAATAATAAAGTCTCGTTAAGGCAATGAAAGAAAACATTGCCAGCCAGATGACGTCACCACTTGCAACCGAGCTTCCTGATTGGTGGAGTCAAAGTTTGAGGGGCGACGCCATCTTGGCCAAGGCGACGGGCAGGTTGGCAAGTTGAATTTTGCTCGTGCGAAAAAAAGTGTTACGCTCGAATTAGGAAGGCTGCAATTATTGGACAGGTAAGTAAAGTAAAGAAATAAGACAATGCTATTATTTAATATTGTTATGGACTGATATATTAGGGAGATAACATGCATTTGCGGTTAACAATGTACATGTGACAGTTGGCTCAAAAATTGGGTAAATTTTCATAATTTTTACGGTTTTAGCCCACCAGGGTACAGGCCAGTGACCCACATAGGGCGCCCATCTGGGAAGCATGTAACATTTTAACGTGGTCAAAGTGAGTCGCAGTATTGTGTGTAATTCTAAAGTTATTAATAATTCTCCATTCGTTCCAGTTCAAGGGTGTTCTTGTTACCATGTATTAATTTGTACCGGTTGTTTCTTCAAGAGGGTAATGGTCTGAGACAGTCAAGTTAACCTATAGATGCACCGGTATTATAACCATTAGATCTTATTTGGAGTATTTCTAACCCCATTTCAACCCGGGGGTGGTAACGTCAGAAATGAATATTAAAGTTTTCCATACTTTTGGTGGGTGAGGGGGGGGACGTCGACTCTAAAACGGACACATTCACCCGGAAATAAAGGTCAAATTCCATTAAATCACACCAAAATACACAGGATAAACTAATTTCTAAACTACTATTTTTTCTTTTATTTAAAATTTTACAATTTACATACATTACATATTAACATATTTGTAAGTGAAATATTTGGATGACTTAAAATACACTTGATCATCCATTTATTATAATATATCCTGCCTTTAATAAAGGCGATAGTCTCCTTAACACTACAGTATAATTTTCCTTCCTACTTACCACATACAGTAAATATAATCTGACATTAGCATGATCATTGTATTTTATCCTTATTATCACTACAGTTAATATTAAACATTAAGAAATGCAGAAATAAATTGCTATTGACATTGCAGATTGTATTCAGGAAATTTTTAAGCCATTTAATTTTCTCTGTTGTGGAAACAGAAGTAAAATACATGTAATGGATATTCTACTTCACCACATCTTACACAACTCTCATCTTGTTTTGTTTTGACATTTTTAGTCTGATTTGTTGGTAGAGTTTCATGAATATACCTATATATGAAGCCTCTCTGGTGAGGATCCATATATTTACAAGTAATATTTTCCCAAATAAAAGGGCATTTAAACAGCGGATAATTTTCTTCAACTGCAGGTTTAGTCCATATCATTAACATATTGTATACATCTTTATTCTTGACATTGGGAAAGTTATAATGCCTTGCTAACCTTCTTAGGGTATTGATTGCATCACTATAATAAGGTGGAGACAAGTAGGAAACATTATCAGTAGGCTTCATTTCTAATAAATAGCTGGTCCTTATACTTGTATAATATGGAGTTAAAGATTTCCTCTTTCATGGTCTGAAGCAATTTTTATGAAAGTTGTACATATTATAGCAGCTGCTTTACAAAACACATTAACTACTTCAATACCTCCTTGTTTGACAAGTAAATACAGAGTTTGTCTTTTAATTGGCTGGTACTTACCACTGCATATGTATTTAAAAATACAGGATTCAATTTTCTGTGAGTACATTTTATTTAATGTATGGGATAGGTACCATACCTTGGACAAAACTTTTGAGTTCACAATAATTGCTTTTTTGGTACAAGGATAATTTTCTGTTTGATAAACAATTAACAGTAATGCTTATATTTTCCAAGACTTTGTTCCAATTCATATTAAGCGTGTCCATAATTGTCATAATATATAGTGTCTAAAATTCTGGAATATTTTGCTGATCTCATCCACAGCACAGGCCATAAATCTCTTCCACTCACCCAAGCCCATAATACTTGTTTTATCTTTGTTTAATTTAACACCTGTTGCTTCTTTAAACCTTTCTATTTCTCTGCTAACCTCAATTATGGACTAGTTTGTGACAAAGACTGTAGAATCATCAGCATATCCTTGTATGGGAATTTTTTTTTTGTAATGGGAATTATTCTGGCATTGCTGTTTACTGATAAATAAAAAGGTTCTTGGGAAAAAATATATAGAGAATCATAGAAAGAGGACATCCTTGTCTTACTGATCTTTCAATCCTGAATGACTTCCTTTATATGCCATTAATCAAAACTTTACTTTCACAATTTCCGTACCTCATTTTAATCCAGTCTACATAAACATTGTTAATGCCTAATTTTTCCATTACCCTAAATACAAATTATATATCAATTGTGAAATGCTTTTGACCAATCTAAGTTTATCATGGCACATTTTCGGTTCTCACTAACAAATTGCACTATATCCCTAACCATGATATTACAATCTATTATTGACATTCCTTTAATACAACAGTATTGGTCGTTTGACAATATTGAATTTAAAAAAGGTTTAATTCTCCTTGCCAATATTTTTGCAACTACTTTATCATTACATTTAGGAGGGTTATTGGTCTACAGTTTTCAATTAAATTCAGATAACCCCTTTTTAGGCACTAGGTTTATTATTCCTGTATTTTGTGACACACTTAATACTTTATTGCTCAAGATAAACTGAATTACCTCCATGATCTCGACTCTGATAAATTTCCACATATGTATATAAAACTCTGCAGGTAGACCATCACTACCTGGGGATCTACCAAGGTTGAGATTATTAATTGCTTCCCATATTTCCTTCTCGTTTACTGGTTTTATTAAAGAGTCATTTTCCGATTCATTTAGTCTTGGTTTACAATTCTATATAAAGTTTTCCACAGTATTCATCATTAGTTTCAACTCTTTTATATAGATTCCCCCAAAAATCTTTAATTACATAGATTATGCCTTCTGTATTCTCTTTCTTCACCATTTTCTCTCTTAACCTTAGCAATTAATTCCTTGTTTCCGTTACTTTTTTCTTTACAGATCAAATGACGAGAAAGCTTTTCTCCTTCTATTGTCTTTTATTCTGGATCTTATTTAGCACCTTCACAAATTTTATTCCTTAATTCATTTATTCTGGGTTTCAGTGCCTTTATTTCTTCATAATTCACATCAAAGTATTTAGCTTCTTCATAAAGTTCTCTTAACCTAATTTGAAATAAATTAGTCCATATTTTTCTTGCGACATTCTATTACATATTTTTTTTTAAAGTTCCTACATTCTTGTTTAGCACATTGTTTCCACCACTGTAAAATATTCTGGTATGTGTTTATTTTCTCCTTAACATGTTTCCAAAACACTCCAAAGTTTTCCTTTACCTCATCAGAGTTTAAAATATTACAATTCAGTTTCCAGAATCCTCTACCTACTTTTACATTTTTGTTAATGTTTACTTTTGACAGAACCATTGAATGGTCTGGAAAACTGACTGGAACCGTATCACATTTTACTATTTTGTTCTCAAGCCCCTTAACATAAAGCCTATCAATTCTTGACCCATATTCATCCCTAACATGTAAACTCAGGTTGATAATTCTGTATCATGGCAGCATCCTTAAGTTTTATATCCTTTATAAGAGTTGTTAAAAGTTTTGGACACCAAACCTTTGTCATGATTGCTGTAATCTCTCATGCTGGTAACAGTTAAAATCTCCCCCAATCATTATATTTTCAATATTATTGCTGATGTAATATAATAAATCATCAGAAAACAATTCTTCTCTCCCTTTTCCTTGTATTCGCTGATGGGGCATAAGTATTAATAATGGGAATTATATGGTCTAGCACGGAAACTGATACATAAAATTTGGCCATTCTCATCCATCACATAGTTAAGTATTTTGAAAGTGGAAGTTTTTCTAACTAATAGTGCAGTTCCTCCTTTTAACAAATGTGTACTGTTTATAATAATTTCGAAGTAATCAGTCAGATAAGATAATTTCCCTGGATCCTTAACATTATGTTCCTGTATCATAAGGATGTCAATATTTTTATACTCCACCACAGATAATAGTTGCATTTGTTTACCTAAACTATTTAAACCATTCTCATTTAATGTTGCAAACATTATATACATCGTAATTATTATAATAATGTAATAAAAAAATTATTTATTTACTTTTTTCCTCTTTACGTCTCTTTTTCCTTCTTCATCTGTACTATTATTCCTGTTATTCGCTTCTTTAGGCTATTTCTTTTCCATCCCTCTTACTTAACATCACCTTACTACCACTAACTGCTCGTACTGTCCAGCTTTGTACATGTTCAACCTTTTCCCTCCATGAATCATCTTTTCCAATTGGATCCATTTTCTTCCTTTCCCACATTCTAATCCATTTTCTGTCTGGCTATTCACTTGACCACTCAAATTACTTTGGTTTTCATTTTTTTTATTTTGCTTCGTACGATCCTTTTTTCCAGAAGTTTTTGAATTATCACCATTCGTTCCTCCCCCCGTTTTCACTTTTACTTCATTTTCATCTTTACTGCCGTTAATTTCTAATTCATTTTTCACCGGTTTGTTCTGTTCTTTCTTGTTTGCATCATACTTGTTTCTGCTTGGTGACATAATACAGGTAGCCTCTACAATTTCCTCCATTTTATCCATGTTTTCACCTCTTGCCACTTCACACACTGTCCCCTATTTTTTTTTTTCTTTCTTCTTCTTTCTTCTCTTCCTTGTCATTGCTTTATCATATTCCATATTTTCACGATATTTTACCTTTAGTTTGATCCACATTATTCCTCTGTATGTATTTCGGCCTCACATGTAGGTGAGGTTTCCTGTGCTGCATTTTCTGAACAATCTGGGTGTGTGGTACCTTCTGGATCCACAGCATCCTGGGATATAGTCTGAAAAAGCACTTCTTCCCTTTCTACCCCATGCCGGGTTGTTGCTGGAACCTGACTTACTGTGACATTTCTTCTCCTTCCTTATCTGCCCTTGAGCTGTGGATCTCACCAGAAAGTTGTATCGCAGGGAAGTCTTCCTCATTAAAAACGTTCACCTTATCTACTTCCTCGGTGTGACAATCAATTGCCAAATGACCTTCATTATAACAAGTTTTCCTCTGTCCAGCATAAAGGAAAGTTACACTATGGCCACCTACTGTTACTGATGGTGGAATGTTGTTCTTTAAATTTACCTTGAAGGTTCTTGTTCCATTCAACATATTTACTTATGATGTTCAATATAATTTCATATCCCATTTCAAAGGGAGCAACTTTAACTTAATTAAGTTAAAGTTTTACTAAAATTCATCACTTTAACAGTCTCATCACTGTTAGGAATTCTTAGTTTTATATTCATATTCATCATAAATTTTTTTCTAAAACGGTGTTTTCCCCAAATTTCACCACCACCTTATTGTTTCTCAAGAGTTGAAAGCCAACTATTTGTTCTGGTTTTATTTTCAGTATGTCAAAAATTACCTCACATACATTTTCATATTTAGGCTTATAGGTAGTTCTGCTATAACGCGATAATTGTGTTCTTGTAAAATATCGTGTTATAGAAAATCGCGTAATAGAAATAACAGGGCTTATGGAGAAAATAGGGTTAGGTGCAGATTACTCGAAATCGAAAAAATTTAGTAGTTAGCCTAACACAAAGGATAGCACAGTCTAAATAAATGTTACATTCATATCTAATAATGAAATCATACAGTAAATGTAACACTTTACTTGATGGGGGAGAAGGGTGATTTTGAGGTTGATAAAATCGAGCTTCTCTTCAAGTGTTATATCCTTTCTTTTACGATCATCACCAGGAATTCTATCACCAGAACGCTTCTTGTTGATATTCTTCTTTACTATATTCACAGTTAATACAGTACCACAAAATTGGAGAAATAGTAAGCAAAAATCGCGTTATAGCAAACAAGCGTTCGCGTTATACAAATATCGTTCCTAATTCATAAATCGCGTTAGAGCAAATTCGCGTTATCAAAACATGCGTTATAGCAGAAATCACTGTACCTGAAAACAACAGTCCGATAGTCTTTTCTTCGCATATGGTGTTCTCGGCTTGGTGAGGTGGCCGACTAATGCCACAAGTTTTCCGAAAAAAAAAAAACTGGCAATGTCCACCACCAGAAAATTCTTTTACACCTACTAGTGCACTATGACTTCATGGACTTTGTAATAAACTTTGGGCTGTCAAAGGCAGCTGCAACAGCTGTATTTCCACGAAAAGAGAGCTTCACGAATTTCTGCTGTGTTGACTCCCGTTTTCTATCCCTCCCTTGCTAAACTACTAGGGCATATTGGCCGAAAACTGCAATTTTACCGATGCACCATAGCTATTCAACCCAAGGATGCCACTTTCAGTTTCAACTGTTGATGCGCTTATCAGCAACCATCCTGTCTATACGAACCTTAATTAACCTAAAATAAATTTAAATGATATACTTCCATCCGAGGATAGCAAGATTTTTTGGGGGTTCATTATATTGTATCTATGATAAACCAGAACATATAATTCGCCGGAAGTGTTCGGTCTGGAAAAGACGCTGGTGGAAAGCTTTCGTGATTACAGTATTGGATCGCCATTCGCCAAACTATAAAAAAATAAATTAAATCCTTATCCGTTTTAGGGGTGAAATATTCATAATTAACTATACGAAATGTTTGCTCAAGTTGGCTTGTTTGGGGATTACTGGCCACTTCGCCTTTCGGCTATTTCGGCCGGAGCTTTCGTCTTTCTTCTGGATCATTGAGGCTTTTTTCTTTCTTGGTCTTCATTCTTGCACTATATTACTTTGATGGTATAACTATTCTGGTGGTGGGCTTTCTTTTTTCTTGATGCTATTTTGGGATGAGTAATGATATGGATAGGTGATGGTGAATCAGGCCAGATAAAATGGCTAGTCAGGTGACATTTTTTTTATTTTAATGGCGGTGTAGCCCGTGTCTGTATGGTGTTAGCTGTCAGTTTTACTTTGCATGTGCGTGTTGTATGTAACGGGAAAGTCTGTGATGTGTATTGTTGCATGTTCATTTCTTTTATTTATTTATTTTAAAATTATTTAGGGCATTTTTACATATACCTGTATTATAAAAAGCACATGCGTGTACCATTCACATCATGCCGATAAGACAGGTCTCCGATAAGACGGGTCTCCTTGAAGGAGAGTATTACAGCGTCACTTATTGATATCATCTTGCAATAGGTTGGGTACAGTCAACATGAAGCGTCGTTTGGTCGCTAGCATCACCAGCTGCCGCCGTTCTGGTTGGTACTGGCAGCACTGTCAATGTGTTTAATGGACATAATTGTGTTACATATTTCTGAGTAAGAATGAAATGGAAGCGTGAATGTCTTATGGAGTGTTCCAGCTTATTTAAAACAGTTAACGAGCAAAATATTTCCTCCACCCGAATTGGGCTACCTTGAAATAGTAGAAGTTTTCTTTTACAGATTTTGTATTGGGTAGCTGGTAAGCCAGCTGTCTCGTAGACTTGATGAAAACAGAAAAATTTGATGGATTAAGATTAGAGGACTCAAATGGATTGAGCTGACAAAAGCCACCTGTTGATTAGATGTTTTAAAAACCTGTGAATGCTGCAATAGTGCATAGTCGACTGTTGCACGTAGGTAGTAGGTAGCTACCAAACGGAGGTACTACCACCTGGGAAGATATTGAAAACATAATGTGTTGTCTAATGGTAGACCCTGCTGCCATATGGCATCACGAAAATTGTGACCAAGTCCCAGGTTTCTGATTTTACTTTCTGCCTCATTTACACACAATTGCAGGTTCAATTGTTTCTCTTAATTGACAACACAACATACATATAGCATTTCTCACTATTGAATTTTTTGTTGTATTTCTTTATCGTTCTTTTTTATTATTATTGTGTTATTATTATCATTAATATTTTATTTTAATTTTTTATTATAAATTTTATTTACGATGACTGATTATTACATCCCCCCAAGTAAAACATTACATTCCTTGCAAGGAACCTTATAAATGCAGCCACCTGTGTTGTTGGGGGAGTTCTTGATTAACATTTGTTTAACAGCGCATGAGTTTTTAAATGCCGCATTGACGTTCCAGGTTTTTAGTTGTAAAGAAATTTGAGATAAATTTTTGTGAAATGGTAATACTAAGAGATTATTATGGTCATGGGTGGGCTAGGGATCGGTTCCATAGAAAGATTTCTTAGTAATGTTAAGGCATTTGTCTATGAAAGATCTAGGGTATGTATGTATGTATGTGTATATATATATATATATATATATATATATATATATATATATATATGTATATATATATATATATATATATATATATATATATATATATATATATATATATATATATATATATATATATATATATATTATATATATATATATATATATATATATATATATATATATATATATATATATATATATATATATATATGTATATGTATATATATATTATATATATATGTATATATGTATGTGTGTGTGTGTATATATGTGTGTATATATGTGTGTGTGTAAATATATATATATATATATATATATATATATATATATATATATATATATATATATATATATATATATATAAATAAGGAAAAATGTTGGAGTTTTGAAAGGAACCGGCGGTATATATATTAAATTTGAAATTTATAGCCAGTAAGTCATGGGAGAAGCATTAAAGGTCTGACTTGGCGATCCGTTAGAGGCATTGTGGACAAAGAACACTATAATGTACATTGATACCACAAGGAGGCATCGTAAACTGGCACTGCACTCTTATTCCTCAACTTCTCTACCTTAAGTCAGATACACATTTACAACTGGGTGTGCCCTCAGCGATCTTTAGGACGAGGTGAACACTATGTAACCATACATATTGGAATAACTGTTAGAGGATTTTATTATGTTAATAAAAGTAGATTTGCCTGTATCAAAGAAATGGGTACTGTAGCATTATAGAATAAAGTTTTTTTGTTATTTCAGGTACAGGGATATCCGGTCAGTCCCACAAGCAGTACCAAGTCTCGACTAGTGGTCAGAGCTGCCTCTTCGCCAGGATAAAGGTGAGCATTGTGTTCAGCATTACACACCTAAGGCCAGTTTTGAAGTATGAGTTATGTCTGAAGAACTCCTGTGCATATAATACTGTTGATGCTCTTTCTAGACTGAATGAGGACTTGGGATGTGTTGGATTTAGCTGATAAGTTAAAAGTAGGATGTGTTGTATTTGGAAGTTAAATATAAAATAGAGATGCTTCATACTTGTTTCTTATAAATTGCAGGTAAGTGAATTCACAGCTCATCGAGACAGCGTACACACCACCCTTCAATTTCAAGGTACGTTCATAATTATCTCGCCTGTTACTGATGTTCCTTTCCAGAGACTTACTAATGATGTTCCTTTCCAGTGACTTACTAATGATGTTCCTTTCCAGATAACTGATATTGAATTGCAAAAATGTAAGGACCTCTAATTCCCCCCGGGTCACTGTTTAAAGCCTCAGTCCCCCTCTCCCCATTTGGCTATGGAGCCCCTTAACCTCCCCTCCCTTGTCATGGAGACCTTTAACCTCCCTCCCCAGGTCATGGAAGGTATGGAAACCTTAACCTCCCTCCCCTGGTCATGGAGATCTTAACTTCCCTCCCCTGGTCATGGAGACCTTAACCTCCCTCCCCTGGTCATGGAGGTATAGAGACCTTAACCTCCCTCCCTGGTCATGGAGGGTATGGAGACCTTAACCTCCCTCCCCTGGTCATGGAGACCTTAACCTCCCTCCCCTGGTCATGGAGACCTTAACCTCCCTCCTCTGGTCATGGAGACTTAACCTCCCTCCCTGGCCATGGAGGGTATAGAGACCTTAACCTCCCTCCTGGTCATGGAGGGTATAGAGACTTAACCTCCCTCCCCTGGTCATGGAGGTATGGAGACCTTAACCTCCCTCCCCTCTGGTCATGGAGGGTATGGAGCCTTAACCCCCCTCCCCTGGTCATGGAATAACCTCCCTCCCCTGGTCTTGGAGGGTATGGAGCTTAACCCCCCTCCTGGTCTTGGAGGGTATGGGACCTTAACCTCCTCCCCTGGTCATGGAGGGTATGGAGACCTTAACCTCCCTCCCTGGTCATGGAGGGTATGGAGACCTTAACCTCCCTCCCTGGTCATGGAGGATGGAGACCTTAACCCCCCTCCCTGGTCATGGAGACCTTAACCCCCCCCCCTGGTCATGGAGACCTTAACCTCCTTCCCTGGTCATGGAGACCTTAACCTCCCTCCCTGGTCATGGAGGGTATAGAGACCTTAACCCCCTCCCCTGGTCATGGAGGGTATGGAGACCTTAACCTCCCTCCTCTGGTAATGGAGGTATGGAGACCTTAACCTCCCTCCTCTGGTCATGGAGGGTATGGAGACCTACCTCCCTCCTCTGGTAATGGAGGGTATGAGCTTAACCTCCCTCCCCTGGTCATGGAGGGTATGGAGCCTCAACCTCCCTCCTCTGGTAATGGAGGGTATGGAGACCTTAACCTCCCTCCTCTGGTCATGGAGGGTATGGAGACCTTAACCTCCCTCCCTGGTCATTGAGGGATGGAACCTTAACTCCCTCCCTGGTCATGGAGGGTATGGAACCCTAAACCTCCCTCCCCTGGTCGTGGAGGTGGAGGACCTTAACCTCCCTCCCGTGTGGACGGTATGGAGACCTTAAACCTCCCTCCTTGTCATGGAGGGTATGGAGACCTTAACCTCCCTCCCCTGGTCATGGAGGGTATGGAGCCTTTAACCTTCCTCCCTGGTCGTGGAGGTATGGAGACCCTTAACCTCCCTCCTGGTAATGGAGGGTATGGAGACCTTAACCTCCCTCCTCTGTGTGGAGGTATGGAATTAACCTCCCTCCCCTGGTCATGGAGGGTATGGAAGCCCCTTACTCCCTCTTCTGGTCGTGGAGACCTTAACCTTCCTCCCTGGTCGTGGAGAGGTATGGAACCTTAACCTCCCTCCTGGTCATGGAGGGTATGGGGACCTTAACCTCCCACCTTGGTCATGGAGGGTATGGAGACCTTAACCTCCTCCCTGGTAATGGAGGGTGTGGAGACCTTAACCTCCTCCTCTGGTAATGGAGGGTATGGAGACTTAACCTCCCTCCTCTGGTCATGGAGGTATGAGACTAAACCTCCCTCCCCTGGTCATGGAGGGTAGGAGACCCTTCACCTCCCTCCCTGGTCATGGAGGTGGAGAACCCTTCACCTCCTCCCCTGGTCGTGGGATTTTTAATTTTCCTCCCTGGTCGTGGAGAACTTTAGTCTTCCTCCCTTGGTCATGGAGGTATGGAGACTTTTAACCTCTGGTCATGGGGTATGGGACCCATAACCTCCTCCTGGTAATGGAGGTATGGAAACCTTAACCTCCCTCCTCTGGTCATGGAGGGTATGGGACCTTAACCTCCCTCCTTGTCATGGAGACCTTTAACCCTCCCTCCCCAGGTCATGGAGGGTATGAAACCTTAACCTCCCTCCCTGATCATGGAGACCTTACCCCCCTCCCTGGTCATGGAGACCTTACCTCCCTCCCCTGGTCATGGGACCTTAACCTCCTCCCCTGGTCATGGAGGGTATGGAGACCATTAACCTCCCCTCCTGGTCTGGAGGTATGGAGACCACTAACCTCCCTCCCTGTTCATGGAGTATGGAGACCAATAACCTCCCTCCCCTGGTCATGGGTATGGGGCATTAACCTCCCTCCTCTGGTCATGGAGGGTATGGATACCTTACTCCCTCTCTAATGGAGGGTATGGGACCTTAACCTCCTCTCCCTCTGGTAAAGGAGACCTTTAACCCCTTCCCTGGTCATGGGACCTTTAACCCCCTCCCCATGTCATGGAGGTATGGGAAAAACTTCTCCATCCCTGGTCATGGAGACCTTTAACCCCTCCCCTGGTCATGAGACCTTAACCCCCTCCCCTGGTCATGGGACCTTTAACCCCCTCCCTGGTCATGGGGCCTTAACCCCCCTCCCCTGGTCATGGAGACCTTAACCCCCTTCCCCTGGTCATGGAGACCTTAACCTCCCTCCCCTGGTCATGGAGGGATATGGAATCTTAACCTCCCCCCTGGTCATTGAGGGTATGGAGACCTTAACCTCCTCCCCTGGTCATGGAGGGTATGGAGACATTAACCTCCCTGGTCATGGAGGGTATGGAGCATCTTAACTCCCTCCCCTGGTCGTGGAGGGTATGGAGACCTTAACCTCCCTCCCTGGTCATGGAGGGTATGGAGACCTTAACCCCTCCCTGGTCATGGAGGGACATTTAACCTTCCTCCCTGGTCATGGAGGGTATGAGACCTTAATCTCCTCCCCTGGTCATGGAGGGTATGGAGACCTTAACCTCCTCCCTGGTCATGGAGGGTATGGATCTTAACCTCCCTCCCTGGTCATGGAGGGGAGACCTTCCCCTCCCTGGTCATGGAGGGCATGGAGACTTCTCTCCCGGTCATGGAGGGTATGGAGACCTTAACTCACCTCCCTGGTCATGGAGGGTATGGAGACTTTAACCTCTCTCCCTGGTCGAGGGTATGGAGACTCTAACCTCCACCCTGGTAATGGAGGGCATGGAGATCTTAACTCCCTCCTCTGCAATGGAGG
Organism: Homarus americanus; assembly: GCF_018991925.1. NCBI lineage: Eukaryota > Metazoa > Arthropoda > Malacostraca > Decapoda > Nephropidae > Homarus > Homarus americanus. The sequence goes on from NW_024733231.1 coordinate 2,294,130, forward strand.
GTATGGAGACCTTAACCCCTCCCGGCAGGTGAGGGTATGGAGACCTTAACCTCCCTCCCCTGGTCATGGGAGACTTAACCTCCCTCCCTGTCATGGAGACCTTTAACCTCCTCCCTCCCCGGTCAATGGAGGACCTTAACCTCCCCCTGGTCATGGAGAGACCTTTAACCTCCCTCCTGGTCAGTGGAGACCTTTAACTCCTCCCTGTCTGGAGACCTTTAACCTCCTCCCTGGTCATGGAGACCTTTAACCTCCTCCCTGGTCATGGAGACCTTTAACCTCCTCCTGGTCATGGAGACCTTTAACCTCCCTCCCCTGGTCATACCTTTACTCCCTCCCCTGGTCATGGAGACCTTAACCTCCCTCCCTGGTCATGGAGACCTTTAACCTCCCTCCCCTGGTCAGTGGAGACCTTTAACCTCCCTCCCTGGTCATGGAGACCTTTAACCTCCCTCTCCTGGTCATGGAGACCTTAAACTCCCTCCCCGGTCATGAGACCTTTAAATCCTCTCCCTGGTCATGGAGACCTTTAAACTCCTCCTGGTCATGGAGACCTTTAACCTCCCTCCCCTGGTCATGGAGACTTTAACCTCCCTCCCTGGTCTATGGAGACCTTTAACCTCCTCCCTGGTCATGAGACCTTTAACCTCCTCCTGGTCATGGAGACTTTAACCTCCCCTCCCGGTCATGGAGACTAACCTCCCTCCCCTGGTCATGGAGACCTTAACCTCCCTCCCCTGGTCA
>NW_024733231.1:2294973-2431402 GCF_018991925.1 Homarus americanus
ACAGACGGAGAGGTGTGAGGGATGTGGTAGAGAGGTTATATCGAGAATCCGTTATATCGAGGGTTCTTTATATCGAGAATCCGTTATAGCGAGGGTTCGTTATATCGAGGGTTCGTTATATCGAGGGTCCATTAATATTGAGGATCCGTTATATCTAAGATCCGTTATATCGAGAATTCGTTATATAGGGAGTCTGTTATGTCGAGAATCCGATATATCAAGGGTCCGTTATATCGAGGGTCCGTTATATCGAAGATCCGTGATATCGAAGGTCCGCTATAGGAGGGTCCATTATATCGAGGGTTTGTCATATTGAGAAACTTTTAAATTGAGGGTCCATTACATCAAAGATCCGTTATATCGTAGGGCCGTTATAGCGAGGGTCCGTTATAGCGAGAGTCTTATAGCGAGGGTCCGTTATAGTGAGAGTCCGTTATAGCAAGGGTCCATTATAGCGAGAGTCTTATAGCGAGGGTCCGTTATAGCGAGAGTCTTATAGCGAGGATCCGTTATAGTGAGAGTCCGTTATAGCGAGAGTCGGGTTATAGCGAAGGTCCGTGAATTAATGAGTTGTAATCATAATAATGGATGGGCAAATTCAACTATTTAGGAACATAACATTACAGACCAGCTTCCCCAGTGAACCTTCGATATAACGGATTTTCAATATAACGGACTTCCATCTTCATGTAGTCCATTAGTTGGAGATGTTTCATTGGTTCTAAAACAAATTATTTAGTTCGTCATTTTTTTTTTTGGTAGAGAGAGAGAAAAACAGTCTCTCTCTCTCTCTCTCTCTCTTATTGTTGGTAGAGAGAGAAAACAGCCCCTCTCTCTCTCTCTCTCTCTCTCTCTCTCTCTTTATTGTTGGTAGAGAGAGAAAAACAGCCTCTCTCTCTCTCTCTCTCTCTCTCTCTCTCTCTCTCTTTTTGTTGGTAGAGAGAAAAACAGTCTCTCTCTCTCTCTCTCCTCTCTCTCTCTCTCTCTCTCTCTCTCTCTCTCTCTCTCTCTCTCTCTCTCTATCGGTCTGTCTCTCTATCTGTCCATTCACCAAGAAGGGAAGATAGGGGGAAAATAATAAAAGAATAGCGAACAAGAGATAAAAGAGACGCCAAGAAGAGAATAAGTCTCGTCAACCTCAGAGAGTCAACTGTATTGGCTTAGGAGTACAGAGTCTGGGCGCTCTCTCAGACGTTCCAAACACCAGCCAAGTCTGAGTGAATGAGAGAAGGTTAACTAATGTGTGGTTTTTTTTTTCTTTTACGTCTGAATATATCACAGAGACACCCATTCAAGGTACACTTACATGGTCACTCAAGGTACATTTACATGGTTACTCAAGGTACACTTACAGTCACTCAAGGTACACTTACAGTCACTCAAGGTACACTTACAGTCACTCAAGGTACACTTACGCAGTCACTCAAGGTACACTTACACAGTCACTCAAGGTCCGCCATTTTATCGACGTCTAACCCGGGAGGTAAACAGAAGGGAAGAGTGACTTACCCCCGAGTACTGTTCGAGTGTCAGCGTCAACATTGTGTGGTGGCTGAAAGTTTCGTCACTGTAATATTGTATTTTAACACCGGACGTTTAGTGTTTTTCTCCCCGTTAACAAGTATTGTGTTTATTTCTATTTTTTCTTGTTCATTAATGTGTTTGTGTGTGTTGTACGTATTTCCTATCCGGTTTGTGTACGTTTTAAGGGTAAATTACACAACTACGCTTCAGTCTCTTCTTGGCCTCTGTGTAGGGAAAACATAAGAGCATCTGGCCTTACACTGCATTTTGATATTGTGTTTACGAGTAAGTTTCATTTGTTTATGATTTTAATGTGATTATCGTTCATATTTTCTCAACGCATACTGCTGTGAGATGTGTTTTATTTACTACGTCGACAATTTATCCCGTTCTAAGTCTCCATGCAGACCTTCATCTTGTCCTCACCTCCACACATTAAAGGTACAATTTATATACAGCTTAACTCTGTTTGTTCAGCTGTATACAAACCACCTCATATGCTTAAGAAAACGTACCCACGATGCAAGACTCCATAGCACCTTAACTGTGCAGCCAGCCAATCACCTTCTTAGTGCCTAACACCTGGCACCTGCTGCTGCACCCTCATCTACCAACTGATTAGTTCCCCCACCCCTCCCTAGTCGGCACCACCCCTCCCGTCACCTCAACCCACATCTCCACTGAGCCAGTTCCTAACACTTCTTGCCACTCCATCACCACCCCACTCTTTTGTGTGCGTATACCTCTCCCATTCACTCACACATCCCCATCGGTCATTCACACACCCCCATCGGTTACTCACACATCCCCATCGGTCATTCACACATCCCCATCGGTTACTCACACATCCCCATCGGTCATTCACACATCCCCATCGGTCATTCACACATCCCCATCGGTTACTCACACATCCCCATCGGTCACTCACACATCCCCATCGGTTACTCACACATCCCCATCGGTCACTCTCACATCCCCATTCACACACGCAGACAAGATCTCTTATTCTCTCGAGGTGATGACTAGTGTAGAAGACAGACTTAGTAACCGAGGCGTGAAGGTCCCACCTATTGAACCTATTGGATAGGTAGCAGTAGTTCCCTCTCAGCTCCTCTCACTCCTAAGGTTCTCAGGCGCCCGAAGGAGTTCTGGAGATTGTAGCTGCGTCTCGGCCACACATTAGTTCCTCTACCCATTGTCTCGACTTCTCTTTTAAATTTTCCCGCTTATTTTGTTTTTCAAGTGATCGCATATTTTTCTTCTCTTCTCTTTTCCACACAAACTCATTCTACCTAATTTAATAAAGTCGTATTTGATTTATTCACAGTTTATATGTATCTTCCTCTTTATTTTAGTCAATCCTTCGTTCTTTTTCCATGACTGACATAATTTTTTTTTCCTGCATGGATACATTTCCGCCTCCCCGTCTTCCCTCCCCCTGCACTAACGTCACGCACCTCTCCGTCCATCGACCACTCATACCCTAGTTGACGTGAAATATCAAAATAAGCTTTATTTTATCCGCGGCGCCGTTAAGGTCTCAGCTTAAGGAGAGGCTAAGCTGGTGGAGTGACTGGGTGTCTAGCTGCTGGGAACACTGTATGAGGGGCGATGACACCAGTTAATTTCAGCGGGCATCACACAGCTGCTGCCAGACCTGCCAACATTCTTGGTGGTGCCAGAGAGAGAGAGAGAGAGAGAGAGAGAGAGGGAGGGGAGGCAGCGCCCGGTCACGAGAAATAGGGCAAAGATATATAGTTCCTGTTGCAATTTTTCTAACCTGGTTTTTTCTCACAACCTTGATCCGTGCAGTTGGATATACACCGTATACCTGAACCTCCGGATATGCTGTCTGGGTTAAGAGAAGGGTGTGGCTGTGTTTATTAATGATACTAAAGTGACAAACCACAATAATATATACCCAAATGGAGAGTCGACAGCATCCGTGTGGTTAAATGATCAAACTTTTACTGACGTACCCAAACTGGCGTAAGTAAATATACACACTACGTTTCTCTCATCTTCCTTCCCATAACACGAGGAACGAAATATTAGATGGGGTTAATATTTAAGACAACATCTTCAAGGACTGACATTAATTGTTTAGCTGAAAAGAGGTGAGTGAGTGACGTGGCAGCCAGAGTCTAATCCAGGTACACCACACTCACACACACTCTCCCCGGTGCCAATGTAGTTGCCAGCCAGCATCGTTCCTTCCTTCCTTCCTTCCTTCCTTCCTTCCTTCCTTCCCTCACTCCTTTCCTACCTCCCTTTCTCTTCGTCCCTCCCCTTCTTCCCTTCCTCTCCTCCATTCTCCCTTCCCCCATACCCTCTACATAGCCCGGGTCAAGTGACGGAACCTTTATTAACGTGAGGTGTGAGGACAAAAATGAGATTGGAAATGAAAATAAGAACCAGAATAGAGGATAATAAATAAAAGGGAGAAAGGATGGAAGAGAATTGGTAGGTGGGAGAGAAAGTTTGAGGATAGTTACGAAGGCATACATCCAGAACGAGGGAAACAAGGAGATATAACCCAAGATAAGATGTTGAGGAGTGGTTCAGAAGGAGGCATAAGAGGAGGGGGGCGGGAGACTCGTGATCTAGATTTCCCGGGAGAACCTTAATCCCCTGAGTACGATGATTGAAATTCCTGAGTACGATAAGAATCCTCTTGAGTACAATGACTGAACCTTCTGAGTATGGCTGGACCCCCTGAGTACGATGACTGAAGCCCCCTGAGTATGATAAGAACAGAAGGAAATCATCGTACATAAGGGGTTAAGTCATCATACATATCGGTTAAGTCATCATACATAAGGAAGTCATCATACACAAGAGGTTAAGTCACTATACACAAGAGAATTTCATTGTTAGGGAAAGGTTTATCATTCCCACTATAAGAAAGTTAATGGAATGATATACAGAGTACTGGTAAATAACAGCTGCTTAGGCGGGTTATCCCTGAGGTGTGTCTTGGTAGAGTCGACCTGCCAACATTATGACCACATTAATATGAGCACCAGAAATATGAGATGTGACATAATCCCCACCACCACCCTTAAGTCTCTCTCTCTCTCTCAGGAAATTCATTACTTGATTTTTTTTTTCCAGATATTTATTTAATTTTATTTATAATGTGTTTGTTGCTTGGGATAAGTGAACTGTCCTTGTTTTTAATTGTTAGCTTAGGTATCTTATCTTATATACATAGTGTTAAGAAACCGTATCTAACTGACTCACTTTAGGTAAGAGAGAGAGAGATCGACTCACAAAATGTCCCTACGTTAACTCTGCTCATTAACTGAACACATATAACTCAGTCACTTAAGATATTACCTTAAGATTAATTCTCTAAGGTTCGTACATGTAATTTCCTCCCTAACCTAACCTAACCAAACTGGATATAGAGGAAGGCATATGGCTGACTGACTCACATAAGCTACAACGCGAAGATGGCGCCCCGAAAATCATATATTTAAATCATTGTGAAAGACTTTATCGCCTTTATATACATTTCTGTATATCCCAGTTACGAGACAATGACGTAAGAACCATTGATAGTCTTGGGTGTAAACAAAGATGGTGGTATAAACAATGAAGAAAGTGATGTAAACAAAAATTGAAAAAAATATGTAAATGGCAATGTGCAGAGCGTAGAACAGTGTCAATGTTACCCAAGTGATAGATAGATAGATTGATAGATAGATAATTATTTCGTAAAGTCATCATAGAAATTCACACTGGTTCAACATGTACAGTTATGGACAAGATTCCCTGGACACTTGGCAGTAATTGGGACGTTAGTAATTCTGGTTCATCAGGTGAAGGGGACTGGAATTTTAATGTATTTTCTCTGATTTATCTTTGTGTTAAGGAGTGTTTTCTCCATCTGTGGTGCCGACACATTACCCGATGATGAACAACGTTATAAACTAATCTTATATATGACCCAGCAGGGGATGACACATATTACCAAGTGTTTAGGGAATTTTGTCTGCAACTGGACATAGACAGCGCAGGTATACAATACACATAGTTAGGACAGATAAACAAACAATGTACTGAACATTCCGTAGACAATGAAGAGATACAAACAACGGTAAACAGTAAGCCGACTTGACCAGGACTAATCCATGACCACCATTAAAAGTTGATATCATCTGACGTCATGATGTGTCACGGTTGTTCGTATGTATACAAGGAAATATTTGCTTCAGGGACACAGGAAGACATTAGTAAGCAGGGAGGCGTGTGTGGCCGGAGACTTGTGTAAAAGAGTGAACGACACAAACCTGAACGGACACACAAAAAAATCTTTCAGTCCGTCTGTCAGTCAGTCAGTTAAGTAAATTAGTCGGGATAAGGGGGATTTACGGTTGGTTAAGGGGATTTACGGTTGGTTAAGGGGGATTTACGGTTGGTTAAGGGGAATTTACGGTTGGTTAAGGGGGATTTACGGTTGGTTAAGGGGATTTACGGTTGGTTAAGGGGATTTACGGTTGGTTAAGGGGGATTTACGGTTGGTTAAGGGGGATTTACGGTTGGTTAAGGGGGATTTAATATTAGATAAGGGGTTTCGTATTTATCTTTAACCTGCAAGCTCCAATTAACCCCTGTACCGCCCCATTAGACGATATGGCGTGTTGTGTGATGAAGGTAACACACGCCTTGAAGACTTTCTCGTTATACCGTAAGTCGAGGAAGGAATTACTCCACACTTATCACCTCAACTAAGCCAAAATATTGCTTTACTTTATGTGCGTATTACTCAAGTGACGAAATTAGTATTTATTATGAGTGTACTTTATTATTATTATTATTATTATTATTATTATTATTATTATTATTATTATTATTGTCAATACTACAATTATTACTATACATTTACCACATCTTTAGCGCCACAACGGTACTCAAAGTATCGTGTGAATTCATATAGAAACAGATTAACTTAAAAACCACATGTGTGTTTTATTTTTCATATGGCCTGTTATAATAATAATAATAATAATAATAATAATAACAGTGAAAATAAAGAATTAAAATTAAAATGTAAATAATGAGTGACATGCATATCAGGTGTGTCCCTCAACTAGAGTTAACAAATGTCCCACCTTGACTCCCGCACCTCACCTGGACATGTTCGCTATTAGTACACACAAACACACACGCAATTGATTACAGGTAGCTCTTGATAATAGACAGACAGATAGACACACGCATATACCGACAACCCTTTCATCTGTATTTAGTAGAATTTTGTAGAACTACGTATAGACTACATATAGTGTGTATAGATGGCCTCCAGGTACACACAACCCAAAATTTATATTGATTTTGTTTGAGACTTTATGACAGCGTACGAAGATATTTATTTTTATAGTGTGTATTTTAATCGTTCTCATTTATTTTTTCTAATACACTTTATGTTTATTCCTTTTGTGTGTTGGGTGAACGGGGGAGGTGATGAGTGATGCAAGTCAGGAAAAGACTAGATCAAGGAGCAGAGTTACTCCACACACTCACACACTCACTCATATCCTCAACTGCTATGTAAAGTAATCATCATCCTGTATATTGATTTACTGTGCATTCCATTAAGTCACTGATACGATTTTATACATACATACACACACACACACAACGAGGAACACTGCACACACATTAATTCCCTGAGATGACTTGACTGGACCACTACAGTACACACGTTGTAATTCATATATTGTCGTGACTAATCAATACTTGTAATTTGCTGTGTCGTCGTTCTAACCAGTAACATTACACAGCTTGGGAACTGACCCAGCACAAAATTCTGTCGTATCATATTCTCCATAACAAGCAAAATGAGGCAGGAAATGGTACACTTATACTGTAAAAACTCGTGTAGTAAGGTGGGGAACCTCCCAGTAGTTCCGGCTACAAAACAGCTGTAAGAGGAGAGGGAAGGGGAGGGGGGTTAGGAAGAAGGAATGGGGCGTGAGGGAATGAAGGAGAGAGCATGATGGAGGGAAGGGAAGGAGGGACTGTGGTGGAGGGGAGAGTGTGTGGAAACAGGAAGTAGAGAGTGCAGTTGTGGAGGGGAGGGTGTGTTGTGGAGGGGAGAGTGTGTGGAAACAGGAAGTAGAGAGTGTGTTGTGGAGGGGAGGGTGTGTTGGGGAGGGACAAAAATTGTAGGTATACCCCATAGGCATGACGACCCGTAGATACTACACACTACTAACCCTTCAGTACACAAGGAGACAGCGTGATCGGCACTGCACTCGACTGCCTTTACCTCCCAAATTGTAAAGTTAGGTACCCAATTACAGCCAAGAGAGAGAGAGAGAGAGAGAGAGAGATGCCGTGATAATAAAGGTGGTGTGTAATGTGTTCATGCAAGGTGTGTGTGTGTGTGTGTGTGTGTGAGAGAGAGGGCCATAGGGAGGCGTGTGGTAGTGTGGTGGACAACCAGGTGAACCACATCGACTGTGTTCATTATGGCATGACGGAACATTTACCCTCTTACGTGAAAACTGCGAGCACCCGTCACACACACACACACGCACACACGCACACGCACACACACACACACACACACACACACACACACACACACAGCTCTTGTTTACTAACCTGCATTTCATTATTTGATGTTATGATTTGTGAATTGTGATTTTCATTGTCATGCAAAGTTTTCTCCCTTGACGGATGTACTGTTACAGTGCCACGTTACTTCACCAGTCACGTTATCGCACCTTCTGCACGTGTTGTGGGTGGCACGGTGATCCACAAGTCACCATAATGCGGGAACCACTGTTGTATATTACTGCATTTAGTCCTTTTGATCAAGGTTCTGTCCTCCCGTGTCATCTTGCGCAGTATTACTATTATTCGCGTCTTTGTTTTTTCTTTTGTGTTTGTTTTATCGCATTAAACGTTAGGCGAGCGGCACCCACAGGAGCAGTGTCGAACAAGGTGTTGAAGAGGGAAGTTAAGAAGCGACACCAGAAATACCTAACCTAACCTAAACCTAACAACTGCGTTTTTGAAGACTGACTGCAGCGTAATTTATGATGTGGGTTGAGTGAGTAGTGCACTGTATGATGATAACAGATTACGGTGGTGAAATTCCTTGTTTTAGTGAGAGAGGAAAAAAAAATGGGGAACGCCATTTTATCCCCCGAGTCGTCCTGCTGTGGAGATCGAGAGGGCTGACGTTAAAGAACACGACCACAATCATCTCTGAAATACACCACTTAAATTTATTATCCAAGTTGGTGTCTACGTCGTTATGGTGGTTATCACAGTAGCAGTTTCATGAACATAATAAAATAGAACACGATGTTACTTCCTTCCTTCCTTCCTTCCTTCCTTCCTCCCTCCCTCCCGTAAGTCTTTGAAGCTCTGGTCATCTCGCCCTTCTCACAATAGGTTGGCTCTGGTACCTCAACACCACCCACCCCTTATATGAACAAGTCGATTTACCCTTCAGTCATTTGCTGCGACAAGTTGAAAATAAGTTTATTTTTATTTTTATTTTGTTGGGAATTAGTTACTTTTCATTCCTTACTTTTATAGAAAATCGAATACTTTTTACTTTTACTTTTACTTTTGTTGAGAATAAGTTACTTTTTACATTTTACCTACACTTGGAACGTCCCAATGTTATTTATCGTAATTTTAGTAAAGTTCCAATTGAGTGCCAGAACTAGCATTATATCAACGAGGTGCCAGTTAGAGGCATGAGAGAGAGAGAGAGAGAGAGAGAGAGAGAGAGAGAGAGAGAGAGAGAATATCTATGACATCACAAGAAATCTGTAACTCAGAGCCCACCCCCCTCCACCCACAAAAAAAAAGAATAATGCTCCAAATAATAAATATCGCAGAAGGCAAATCTCACACACACCACTATTACAGTAGTGTATGGTAAACCTACTTGTGTATACTCTCTCTGTGTGTTTATCTGTAATCATATATTTGACTTCTTATTTTTTAAAGAAACCGAAATAATTTGCATACTAGAAAAATAATTTACAAAGGTGTAAAGTAAGTTTCATTTGGTTGCTATATGATAAATGTCCTATTTTTACCTGACGTACCTTAATTCTGACGTACCTACCTGACGTACCTTACCTGACGTACCCCTTACCTGACGTACCCCTTACCTGACGTACCTTACCTGACGTACCCCTTACCTGACGTACCCCTTTACCTGACGTACCTTACCTGACGTACTTACCTGACGTACCTTTCAACGACGTTACCTGACGTACTTTACCTGACGTACCCCTTACCTGACGTACCCCTTACCTGACGTACCCCTTACCTGACGTACCCTTACCTGACGTACCCCTTACCTGACGTACCCCTTACCTGACGTACCCCTTACCTGACCCCTTACCTCTCGTACCCCTGACGTACCTTACCTGACGTACCTTACCTGACACGAACTACTATGACTACTCGATGTCACGTACTCACGTACGTAATCGTCAACATTTACTTGATTTAAACTTTTTCTCATTTATGTTTGGTGAATGATAATTAAAATAAGTCAACGTTTCAATAATAGTGCTTGTCGATAGATCCCTCATGTACAGAAGTGAGTATCCATGTACGAGTGATCCCCACAAACTCTGTAAAGGCAAAACTTGCATGCAAACGTCAGCCAACTGCCTCATTATCCGCTCCCTTCCCCCGTGATCTCACCACCTTACATTAGGTAAAATTAAACGCGCCTGGCCTCTGCGTGCTGGCCGTCCACCTCCACCTGATAGCTGGAAAAACAGATGAGGCGCCCCAGCCATTGTGTGGACTCATGACATGTATAATTGCATTTCACGCTCAGAAAGTCCGTGATATTTCTTTCAGGGAGTTTTTTAGAATAGTGAATGTGCGGGAGGCGGCGTGGAGACATTACCGCCCGGGTCCACAGCACCAGCGCTTTTATCCCTGCCTCGGGTAATTGATTCACAACCACGGCAACATTGAATTGTGTATTGCCTCGGCTGGCCGTGTGTGTGTGTGTGTGTGTGTGTGTGTGTGTGGCCATAGTATACTAGGGGCAGGGGGCTGCCAGGAGCTGCTGTAATATACTAGTGGCAGGGGGCTGCCAGGGGCTACTTCAACTCTCTGGAAACGATGTAAACAGAATCTTTCGGTACACATGGAGGCAGCGTGGCCGGCACTGCACTTGATCGCCTTCACTTCCAAGTTTAAATCAGGTACCCGTTTACCGTACAGCTGGGTGGACATGGGTGCCCGCGGACGTAACTAGCGACCCTTAGGAGACGTCTGCTGTAACCACTCCGCCGCTCACCCCTTGACCCATCACTAATCACAACAATATTCTATAAAGGGAAGGCTGCTCAGGTTAGCAGCATTAACGAGAAGGTCCAGGAAGCTGACGTGTTTACACATTCATCACGTTAATTACATTTCTCAAGATTGTATGGATCTATGTAACGTGTGTGAATAGAAGTAGACCTGCACGAGGTACCGGAGCAGATACAGTGCATGAAAGTTACCAGTCTCAAGGAATTTCGAGCGTGGTACAGCGGAGAAAACAATTGGGAAGACTATGGTGGAAGCGGGTTTTAGTAGAGATGGTTAGTGTGGTTAGAGCGTTGTGAGCAGACGACACCGGTGACTGCTCCCACCATGGAGGTATAAAGGGGCCCCACCCTCCTTGTATGCGAGTCCAGCGGATGGGTCGAGTATCCTCATTCCTCGTCCTGCCACCGTAAAGCCTGATTTTGAGGTAGTGTCTTTTTCACCGCTGATAACATAGACTACTGTGAGGCTGGTGGAGACCCTTGTGTAGGTCAGTCAAGGCCTGAGAGAGGAAGTAAATCTCTCTTGGTCACTTAGCTTCTGACATATTATACTTCTGAAGCTGTCATTCTGATCGTGGTAAGGAGGAGGAAGTCATTGATAGGCTCACTCAGTCTTGTGATCAGAACAACAGTAATAATAATGTGAACGTCAAGTGTTACTCACTCAGCTGAAGTACTGAGCGTTGCAGAGGTCTGGGAAGGCGTAGATTGGCTGTGTCTTTAAGGAACTAGTTTGATGATAGTTTGGGGAGGTGACCACGACCCAGAGAGCGGCTGCTGCTAACTGATAATCCTCAGGTAATGCTGGAGTAACGTTGTATGTAAGTAGGTCTAGTCTGTGTACAGTATCTAGCTGCACTTGTGCATCGTGTATATATACTTGAATATTTTTTGTACATATTTCCTTGTGTGTGTGTGTGTGTGTGTGTGTGTGTGCGCCACCAAAGATGGTCGGGTGAGTCATGCCAGAGTCAGCGAGGGTCCCACACTCGACCAGCCGTAGTCAGCAACGATTCACAACACTACTGATTAACCTCCTACAGTTCAGTCAAGGAACTCTGGTGATCTCCCTACCATACAACCCTCGACAAGTCCCCAACACTAAATGATCGATGACATGTAATTGTAAATGACCATCAGCAGTGCATGATGTTATTCACAGCGGTGCCGAGGACTTAAGCTGAAATTCCATTGACGAAATCAATTGAGTGATTGTGATTCATGTTCAAGGAAAATAGGAGCGGATGTTAACAGTCAGAAGGAGAAATAGTGAGGACGTGCTTGAAGGAGATCCAGTAGAGACAACTGTTTGTGTTCGTTCAGCACCTCCCCCCACACCCCCCACCTCCAACATATTCCCCCCCACCCTCCAACCATATGTTCCCCCCACACGTCACTTTTCAAAACGAGTAAAATTTTTGATCTAGATAACTTGGTGTAGACTATTCTTAAGAGGTGTACACGGTAGTAATATAATTTTTAGCTTACAATATAAACCCCCAGTCAGATTAATTATTCATTTAATAACAAAAATACAAATATAATTGTATCTTACTATTGTATAATGAGTGTTTTTGTTTAATTTACTAACCGATAAAAAAAAATCATTATTTGATCAAAGGAATGTAATTATCTCACGTTATTTGATTATTTCTTACCAGCATCACACACGAAGGAGTACCAAGTTCACATCTGACTTGCAAAGCGGCTCTAGTAGACCACCACTCCTCGGTGTCACTGTCCTCAAGAAGTTATGTCATCTCACTCACGATTAACTTTGAATATCTTCACATATTGGGTTAATTCATTGTACTCAGTAGGCAGCCATCGTACTCAAGATGCTAAGATGTCTAAATCAAGAGACATGTACTCAGTAAGTAGGCATCGTACTCAAGATGCTAAGATGTTTAAATCAAGAGACATCTACTCAGTAAGTAGGCACCGTACTCAAGATGCTAAGATGTTTAATTCAAGAGACATGTACTCAGTGGGTTAGCACCGTAGGCATCGTACTCAAGATGCTAAGATGTCTAAATCAAGAGACATGTACTCAGTAAGTAGGCATCGTACTCAAGATGCTAAGATGTTTAAATCAAGAGACATCTACTCAGTAAGTAGGCACCGTACTCAAGATGCTAAGATGTTTAATTCAAGAGACATGTACTCAGTATAGGTTAGCATTGTATCACAGAATGAATACAAAAAACACAGTCATGGTCTAATAATGCTGTACTCACACTGACACATTCCTTCCCCCCCCCCCAAAAAAAAAATCCACCCTGAACACGAGTACAGCTCTCCTAACAGTGACTAAACCTTTCGTACTCAGCCGCTAGGGAGGGATAATGAGATTTAAACACTCCTTTGCTTATCTGTGAGGACTAAGAGTCACAAAGTTTTCATAACCGGATTAAATTTCCAACTCTCTCTCTCTCTCTCTCTCTCTCTCTCTCTCTCTCTCTCTCTCTCTCTCTCTCTCTCTCTCTCTCTCTCTCTCTCTCTCTCTCTCTCTCTCTCTCTCTCTGACTCACTGTTTATTTCTGAAACTCCTTTATTCGTCTCCAGATAAGAGCGAGTAGAGAGAAGCTGTACACGCGTTGGTAGCGAGATACAACAGAGATGCCGCCACCCTCTTAATGCACTCCAGGATAACACAGAATTGGATAACATAAAGTAGGGTAACAACATTCTTCACCTCTAATGAATTAACATGAACTAGGATAACGAAAGTTGTATCTGAGCTCCATGATCAGAGACCTCCAGGTATTTGTTAAGTAGAACGAACCTAACCTAACCCAACCCAACCTAACCCAACCCAAATTAACCTAACCCACGTGTGTGTGTGTGTGTAATCAGGAAAATTTCACCAGAGGAGGGAAGGTAGGTGGGGGGGGGGGTGTTAAAATGTCCTGTGTCATATCTGCTGTCAGCTAACGTGATGACAGGTCAACCAGACATATGTTCTCCTGTCAGGGTCATTGTGAGGTCAGTTCAGAAGACAAGTAGTTGCTGATGGCTGGGGATCTGTTGGGATGTGTGGTTTTGGGATGTGCTAGGCCTGGGTGCTAGGTGTCTGGTCGTACGCAAATTTTATCTATACAGTGAAATTTCCATATAACAGACTTTTATCTACATATAATCCTTTATATGGAGGTTTCACATCTAACGGACCCTCGATATAATGGACAATCCTCTTCATATGTGGTCCATGGCTCCAGGTTACTGTGGCTCTCATACTTCAGTTGCACGGGGCTGGCTCATCATAAGACCTTCCCGACGACAGCTTTACCTTGTGTTTCCCAGAACTCGTAGTGTCGCCATTCTTGCCATCTGGACCTCATTTAGCGTCGTCTACTTTAACGTCGTCACCTCACCTAACTCTATCTACCTCCTTTTTTTACGGGGAATAGCTCACCCGGGCTCAGGTCATTGACCCACAACGGGGCCTGAGGGGTGAAAAAATATGAGTAAAAATAAATTAAATTAGAAAAGAAAAAGATTATATTAATCTACACCACGAGGATGCCGGAAAACCAGCTTTTTGAAGTGAGACAGATTGTGTGAGTTTGGATACACAGAAGAAGGTAGAGCATTCCACAGTTTGGCTGTGTGAGGAAAGAAGGATGTACTATAACGGGTTATACGAGTGTGACCGACATCCACAAAGAAACGGTGGGCACCGCGGGCAAGACGAGTGTTACGAGCCCAAGGCCTTGCCGGCGGTACACAGGATGCCAAATCCACCGAACATTGCCCGTTAAAGTACCTGTAAAAGAGAGAGAGTGAAGCTATCTATCTCACTTAACGCCATCTACCTCACTTAACGCCATCTACCTCATTTAACAGTATCTACCTCACTTAACAGTATCCACCTCACTTAACGCCATCTACTTCACTTAACAGTATCTACCTCACTTAACAGTATCTACCTCACTTAACAGTATCTACCTCACTTAACGCTATCTACCTCACTTAACGCCATCTACCTCACTTAACAGCATCTACCTCACTTAACAGTATCTACCTCACTTAACAGTATCCACCTCACTTAACAGTATCCACCTCACTTAACAGTATCTACCTCACTTAACAGTATCCACCTCACTTAACAGTATCTACCTCACTTAACAGTATCTACCTCACTTAAACAGTATCTACCTCACTTAACGCCATCTACACTTAACAGTATCTACCTCACTTAACAGTCTATCCTACCTCACTTAACGCCATCTACCTACCTCACTTAACGCCATCTACCTCACTTAACAGCTAACAGTATCTACACTTAACAGTTATCCAGTATCGCCATCTACTTCACTTAACAGTATCTACCTCACTTAACAGTATCTACCTCACTTAACAGTATCCACCTCACTTAACGCCATCTACCTCACTTAACGCCATCTACCTCACTTAACAGTATCTACCTCACTTAACGCCATCTACCTCACTTAACAGTATCCACCTCACTTAACAGTATCTACCTCACTTAACAGTATCTACCTCACTTAACAGTATCTACCTCACTTAACAGTATCTACCTCACTTAACAGTATCTACCTCACTTAACAGTATCTACCTCACTTAACGCCATCTACCTCACTTAACAGTATCTACCTCACTTAACAGTATCTACCTCACTTAACAGTATCTACCTCACTTAACGCCATTTACCTCACTTAACAGTATCTACCTCACTTAACGCCATCTACCTCACTTAACAGCATCTACCTCACTTAACAGTATCTACCTCACTTAACGCCATCTACCTCACTTAACGCCATCTACCTCACTTAACGCCATCTACTTGTTCCAGACTCTTTAGTTCTGTCTGTGTTTTGAGTCATATTTTCCGACCGAACATAAATTATTGTCTTTATTAACAAACTCGCCCGAACCCCCTTTTTTTTTGAGGGGGGTGGGGGGGGGGATCTGACTTGTTGTTGTTGTTGTTGTTGCAGAATTATATATGCAAATGTTAACTTCCTATTATCTTTAAGAAATAAATTAAGTTATAAATATATTTTTTTTTAGTAAATATGTTTATGAGATGTTAAGAGTAAACCATCTAGTTATTGTGGTTGTTATGTGTTTGTTTTTCAATTACCAGGGTCGTTAATCATTGTTTATGTCTTCAATTACCAGGGTCGTTAATCACCGTTTACGTCTTCAATTACCAGGGTCGTTAATCATTGTTTATGTCTTCAATTACGAGGGTCGTTAATCATCGTTCATTAAGTCTTAGCTTTTACAATGGATAATAAATAGATTCAGTGATTTAGTTCAACTTGTAACATAGTTGAGGTGTTGTAACTTATGTAAATATCAACAAAATCAAATCAGTCTCGTGTTGATTGTTATTAAACATTATTAAACATATTATCGTTAAAGCAAAATATTACTTAATTACTTAGTGTGAGTAAAGTAAAACAAATTTTATAAGTACACGTAATAAATTATTGGTTGACAGACTTTCCTAAAAAATTCACTTAAGTCTTACTACCAAGAAACATCAATGTGACGTCATCCAAAGTGTGACGTCATCCATGAAGTGTGACGTCATCTCATAAATATGACGTCGATATTGATAAATGGCCAATAAAAAGAGCCCACAAGGAGGTACAGCACAATAGACATCCGCCTGTACCCATTATCCAGGGACCATATTGAGGGTTTACGATTTTAAACCTATTTTACGCCGTTGTTGTTGTATGTTGCTATGTACTGGTACGCTTCAACAGTTAAAGGTTAGGTTAGGTTAGGTTAGGTTAGGTTAGGTTAGGTTAGGTTAGGTTAGAGTTTATTCTGTGTTATACTGTAATCATAGACAGTTCAAAGTTGGTTCGTCACAAGGCCATTGAGGGAGAACAGCTAAGGTGAGGTTGATTATTAGTCTTTTAATTTATATAAGGCTTAAGTATTATGTTTGTGTAAAAGTAACAATTATTAGTCTTTTAATTTCTCAACAGTCAATAAACATTTGAAGTGGAAATGAGTCCTCGTTAGTTAAGGGCCAGAGACAGAAAGACTAATGACTATAAACCTGGGTATACACAAGGAGGTACCCATTCACAACTGGGTGGACTGGGGGTACCCTGGCCACCGCACACCAACCATTAAACCTCAACAAACACCAACTCACCCATAAACCCTACCTGTGAAGGACCAACACTTGAACACCACATAAAGAACCAATTTTACGACACACCTGAAGATTTAGTATTTGTGTAAATTTGTAATAAGTGAGTTTATGTGTTGCCGCTTACAACAGTGAACATTGACGATGGCTTTAATGAATGTTTTAACCATCTAGCAAGTGATTCAAGGTGTCGGAATGACTCAAAGTGACACTCCTCAGCGGCGAGTGACATTTGTACTTGTTATCGGCCTGGGACTGATGACAGTTCACTGGTAATTTCAACAAGGGAAGAGGGATGTACCGCCCCACACAACACCTTCATGTAGTGACTCAGGCCAGGTGGTACCCCTTCATCACCGAGGAGTGCCAGCTTGAGTCATTCCTGCTACTTGAACCACTTACTTGGTGGTCAACAAACTCCTTTCATTCACCTCAATGATTTAAATATATTTGGTGATTGTTATTGATGAATGATTTCCCCGTTATTTAGTACAATGACAGGGTCTTTATCTGTAATTATTTGTTATTTCTACAGTAAACAATAATTAATAAAATATGTGATCAAAGGAAGGTATATTATTATTGGCCCGTAATAAATCTTATATTATGTTCACAACGGCCAACATTATCGCTCTTAGATCCTTTAAATTTCCTTAATCTCACAAAAAGAAGTTCGAGTCTGGTTTTCAGTCCATTTTGAGATCCTTCGTCCTTCAGTACTGGGAGCGTTGAGTTGATCTTTCCCACTCAACAGTATCTGCCGCCAAACACGACACGAGTGATTGATATCGGTCTGAAGATTTTCGAGGTCTCTGCAAAAACGAAATAATTTTTGATTCTGGTGTATTGTGAAAATTAAATCCTGATGCAGAGATAAGTGTTATTAGTAAGAGTGTAGAGGTGAGAACAGTATCTAGGAGAACACGATGAAGAACATTGTCTTAAGTGTAAGTGTTCTGTTTGTTCATAAGATATACAGAGTCAAGTGATAGTTTTAAGTTGCGTTTGTGTTCTCAGTTCACCTGCCAGAGGAGTTTGATCCACACCCCAGTAGTTATAGCAATCGGTGTTTTTTTTTATATAATTCTTTACGTATTGTTGCTGAGTCATATTCCAGCATCATCTCACGTAGTTTTACCTTCCGTGACATCACCTCAAGCGAATGACGTCTTAACACTAATATTTATGACTATTTCTCAACAAACTTTAGTGATGTAGATATACATTACCTCAAAATATTACACTAAAACACAAAAGGTTTATGACAGGTAAATTGTTGGTTATGACATTGAGTAATTATCGGGAGAGAGGGAAATCAAAGTTATAGGCAGTAAATAGCAAAGTGCGGCCACACGAGCGGGAAACTAGGAGAGTGGTGGGAGTAACGCGGGAAGACTTTACGCTGTCGGTAGGGAGCAACGGACGATAAAGAGTAAGTAATAAATGAACTAACATCATGCAGTAATTGAAGAACCAGGCAACGATATAACCCACAAGACAAACTAAACTAACCTAACCTAACCTAACGAATTTAAGTGAACAAAACTCTTAATTGTTTGTTAGTATTCATGACATAATTAGAAGTATTTAGAACATCACTACAGAAAACTGGTCCATGTATGACTATGATCCACTGAGCAGACAGATGGTGAGTCATGTCGGGCCAAGGTTGGTTGGTTAAATTACCTGAACACATAGTAAAAACTCTCAGCGGTGACTGTACTGAATCCAGGAAAAAAGTTCACAGGAAAAAAGTCACAGAAAAAAACCTAACCTAACCTAACTTTTTTTTCCTGTGACTTTATTTCCGTTGACCGATTATACTGTACGTTAGGACCTGGTATATATGTCCAACACCTGGGCTGGTCACGGTCACCCACCAACGAGGGTAAAATTTTAATAGTTCCAAGCAAACTTAATGTTAGAACACAAACAGTAATATTTATAAGTATGTGTACAAGGGTCCGCCAGGTACTGTATCTCTGAATCTCGTTAACAAAGGAAACGACCGTAGGAGTCCACACACGCCACCTCAAACAGTGCTAATTTAATGATAACTCTTTGATGGAACATTCGCGTGTGTATGAATGAATTCCCGGCGATGTTTCCCTTGTAATGTAGAGGATACATTGTCAGGCTCTGGTCACGACAACACACAAACACTGGTACACTAGGGAGGATTGTCGAATAGCGGTCATTTTTATATAGCCTATTTTTTAACATTCTGACTTGTCGGTATAGAAAAAAATAAAGATAATTATTAGACAAAGTAGATAATGATCATCGTCATTATCTGTAAGTTACGATATGTTAGGTTAGTGATGCGGATTATTTATAGTGTGTGTTGCTGTAAGATCATCGTCCCTTAATATCTCACGAGAATGTCTGATGCCGGAGATATTATTTTTAATATATCTTGTTACCGTTTAATAATAATAATAACCATTATTATTATTATTATTATTATTATTATTATTATTATTATTATTATTATTATTAGGCAAGTGTAGTAACCTCCTTCCCGCCTTTTTAGCAGTAATGAATCCTGAATTGTATCTTTCTAATTCTCACTAAGGTAAGTACTCCGTCTTAACCTAACCTAACCTAACCTAACCTAACCCTAACCCTAACCTAAATATTGTTCTTTGGTTTGTGTTAAGTTATGTTGGTATTTGGGGTTGGTCAGCGGTGGTTAGGTTAGGTTATAGCAGAATAGATTATGATACACCAAATCAGATCATACTAGGTTAGACTAACGTTAGATTAGATAAGACAGGATTACGTTAACTTGTTTTAATTTAGGTTAGGTTAATTGAGTTCATATTAGGTTGGATAAAATTGCTTATATTTGGTTAGATTAAGTTAGATGCGAATGAGGTCTAATACTTATTAGTTTAGATCCGCTAGTTGACGAGGTACTGTAGGGAACGCGGTGTGTGTGTGTGTGTGGCTCTCCCTCCAGCACACAACACAACCTTACACTTTAGCGAACATCGTCTCTGATTTAATCCCGGACATTGTGTAAATATAGCTTCCATTGTTTCCTATACAAGAATGAAAACTGTCCTGTGGTCTATGAGTTCTCTAGAAATAAAGAATTTTGTTTTACTCTATACGGAGAACCTTTTTTTTTATAAGGTATTGTAACACTGAGAAAACTTATTAGTTTTTTTTATTCTATATGACCTTTGCTGCTTATACCTTACCTCACATTAGCTAGTTTATGAGGAAACGTTTTGTTTGGGTTGTAATAATGGATTTTGTATTGTTTATCAAGCTAAGTGCACCTCAGTCTTGTTTTCGAAAAGTACACACACACAGACACACACACACACACACTAATCACCCTAAAAAAAATCGCACCTAAACCCGTGAACCAGATTTTTTTTTACCTCCCTTCATCTCTCCCTCTCAAAAAATAATCCAGGAAAAATAGAAAAAATCACTTCATGTTGAGACATACAAGACTGGTGTAAAACTTAGCAAGATCCAGTTAAAGGTTTGGGACTGCCAGGTGAGCGTCCATCATGGCTATAACACAAATACTATACATTATTATTCACTTTACTACACTATATTCACTATATTATATACACGTCTCTTAATAATATATTTTACGCCATAGTTTAGCTGTTTTTGTTCCTAGTTTTAAATGATGGGAAAAAATAAATCATTATATTTGGTGAAAATACTCAAGTCATAGACCTTCAGTGTATCCAATGAGGGGACTAATATTTCTTACGGGGGAAATTTAACTATATTTCCTTAATACGTTTTCCTTTTAACACGGGATTGACTTTTTCACGAATTACCGTATTAATTCTGAGGTTTAGTTCAGATTTTATGTAATTTTCGCACGTCATTTGTATCATAAGAACAAAAAACAAAAAAACTGATTAATTTATCATGTCGGAATATAAATGCCAGAATATTGTAAACTCGGGAAATATCGATGCCAGAATATTGTAAACTCGGGAGTGTGTTGTTACTCCTGGAGGCTATATTACGGTCAAATAAACAGGTTATATTGCGGTCAAATAAGCAAGCTATATTACGGTCGAAGAGACAGGCTATATTACATTCAACAAACAGGTTACATTACAATCGAATAATCAAGGTATATTACGGTCAAATAAGCAGGTTATATTACGGTCAATTAAAGAAGACATATTACGATCAAATAAACAGGCTATATTACGGTCAAGTAAACAGGCTATATTCCTGTTAAATAAACAGGTTGTATTACGGTCAAATAAATAGGCTATATTACGGTCAAATAAACAGATTATATTACGGTCAAATAAATAGGCTATATTACGGTCAAATAAACCAGTTTATATTACGGTCAAATAAATCAGGTTATATTAGTCACTGTTAAATAAACTAACAGACTATTTTACCTCACTCGCGTCTTTTGCTATCATGTGTACAAGGGAAATATCTTATTTATATTTTTTCATTTCATAATTTTTTACTTTTTTCGAATATTGTCAAGTTTTTAATAATTGAATTTTTAATATATTCAAGAAGCCATGATTTTTTTTTTTGCTGCGAATTAAATATAAATGCTGGGCTATTTTTTGTATATGTCACCACATCAGATAATTAATAATGATATAAAATACTCTAGTTAATATATTGTATAAATTATATATCTTAGTATAATTAGCGATGGGGTTGAACTTACAAATTAATTAATCTGACTTTTTTATTTATAATACACAAATAATAATAGTTATATTACTGGGGGTATTTTTGTCGATTGAAAGTAATTATTAATCAGTTTTTACCACAATTATTAGAATCAGTTTGGCCAGATTACCAGATTTGTAATATTTATTTTCTGAGATTTTATTTTATTTTTTTTTTTACAGCAGCGATTATTATTAGGCTTATAATTATTAATATTGGTACGGTAATATTATTAAAGTATTATTATTATTATTGTTGTTGTAATGGGTCATACAAAGTCCTGATAATAGGCTAATAAAATATAATAACCCAGCATCTACCTCTTCTGTAACTATTAATTATCCAGGTAATTCATTAACCTATTAATAGTTGTTAATAGCCAATGTTGTGACCTGTGTTATCTTTGGGTTAGGTCAGGTCACAAGTTGTTAAGAGGAGACTTACATGGTGTGGCTGGTTGACTGGGTATTATCTCAAGTGCTTCAGCATCTGGGTGAAGCTGTGTGAAGATGTTGTTTCTCTTGTCTCCTCTTGTTAAGTTGTTGTCTCAGGGCAGGTGAAGGTGTACAAGTCACCCACGGGTATGGTAGCCTACTGTGCTGTCGTCACCTTTTATTTACATCACGTGAACAATGGGACTCTTAAGCGATATATCTTAACGGTGGTGACATGTTGAATATATCGCCCCCAATGCGTATTTTACAAATAGATAAGAACAATACTTTCTAATAAACTTTCACCCACTCGATGCGACTAAACAACTCTTGTGTTCTCAATAATCACGATTCACTGTTATCACTGGTAGTTTTAAGTCATGGTTCTGGTACACTATCACAAAGGGAACAATAACTACGTGTGGCCTGTTCAGTGGCTACTAGTGTAGTGCCATAGAGTTCGGGGGCGGCACTGTGGCCAGGCACTGGGTCTCCTGACCTCATGATGAAGATGTCAAGAAAGCAGCCAAGTGCCAGGAGGCGGAGTCAAGCTATCGCTCAACCTGAAACATTCGCTCGACTCACGGGGCTAATTTTTATTTATTTTTGTATCAAATGTCTTCTAGAGTAAGAATATGTGTATGCTACTGCTTATTACATCATGATGTTCCGCATCCAAGAACCTTACGTTAGATTACACGGGAGAAAAATCTTTTTTATCAAACAGAAATATAAGAAATGCGTCGCATTAAGGATAGGGAGAGGCTGCTCGGGGCCATGGAAGCCTCCCATTGGCTGAATGTGAGCGCGGTAATTGGTTTAACTAGCCAGTATGCGAGCTAGACCAATCACAAGAGAGTTGGGCGGGGCATAAGATTTACGAGTTCCTAAGTTTACTGTTGTAAGAATATAATTATTTTCGTAGTATTTTCTTTAGAAATTTATAGCGTATATCGCTTACATTTTTACTGTTATGTGATACCTGAGTAAAAATGATTTACTTAAAATGTTTGTTTTCTCCACCGTACTTGTGACTCGGTGTCCGAATAACGCTTGTAAGTAATGTAGGTATTGCAGAATAAATTTTATAACTATATAATTACAAAACAAATATGATTGTCTTGTGCGTGTATATAATAATAATAATAATAATAATAATAATAATAATAATAATAATAATAATGACTGCGCTGTACCGATATTCTCACAATATTCATGATTTGTATCGAAAATCTGTACTGATTTAGCCATAGTACGGTTTAGTACAGCAGTAACGCTGCAAATTAACAACTTCACTACAAACTACAGCAAGTCACCGTCAGTCATCATCAACTAACCTTTCCTGAAATAATTTAGGAAAAGTTTAATTTTGTCAAGATAAGGCAGTGCACTAATTACCGTGACGTCATAACAACAATAGCGAGAAATTATCCTTATTTTAAGAGTTTCTTCTACTGTAGAAGTATCCCAGCACCACTACTCTCCCCCCGCCATCTCGTCGCGTTCATAACAGCACCAACAAGAGCCTGGCATCAACATCATCATCTCCTCGTGGACACAAACACCTGACGGACCAGACGGAGGGCAGGTGTGTTAGGTAGTGTTTCTATGGTAACACCTATATACTCACCCGTTTCTTGACTTACCTTTTATTATTTTCTAGGATGTTAAATTAATGCCCCCCTAGCTAGTAATAAGCGCACCTGTGTCAAAACAATCAACCAACCTGGTGTATGGGTGGTGCTCGACCGGGTTAGTCTTGATAATTACCGTCGCTTAATCTACTACCCGGACCAAACTGGGTGACAGAAAGGGCGGCGGGTGTTCAGGACTATATACACAAGAAGAGGAGTTCCTTCACTGTTTAACGTCAGACGAAGCTTTCATTTATCTTGGGAGTCAATGGCTCTTCTTTAGCCTCCCTCACCATCCCATCCCCCACACCACTGCACCTCCGCCATCACTGTGTATATTTTTAACTTACATTTTATATAATTATATCCTGTTGTGGTCTAATACTTGTCCTCAGACTAAATGGTGATCAAATCTTTTTGGGGATGTTCTTTAAAGCAGTGTGTTTGTTTGGTTTGACTTGTGTTGTCAAAACCACTGCTTGTTATGGGGGGGGGGAAGATAATTGTATACTTCTTGGTAAGTGCAGACAGCGTTTAAGTGTTAAATTTCTCTCTCTCTCTCTCTCTCTCTCTCTCTCTCTCTCTCTCTCTCTCTCTCTCCATATTACTGCTATCATTCTGTATTCTTGTATCAATGAACAAGTATCGTATATGAAATAATTGTTATTGTATCAAGAAGTAAACTGTACTCTCATTGGCCATGATATACAGGTAAATAATACAGGTATACAAACAATACTAATCCTTGGATCACCTGAAGATTAGTCCCACCTGCTTATTTCATATGATGATTAAACACCCTATCGCTACCTGGTTGGGTTAGGTTAGGTATATATGAGGTTAGGTTAGGTTAGGTTAGGTTAGGTTAGGTTAGGTTAGGTTAGGTATATATGAGGTTAGGTTAGGTATATATGAGGTTAGGTTAGGTTAGGTATATATGAGGTTAGGTTAGGTTAGGTTAGGTATATATGAGGTTAGGTTAGGTATATATGAGGTTAGGTTAGGTTAGGTATATATGAGGTTAGGTTAGGTTAGGTTAGGTTAGGATAGCGTTAGAGTGTTTAATTATAAACTAAAGAAGCTTATCTTCACGTGATGGTAAACAATGAATATACTCAACTTAGGATTACACCAAAGAAAACCATTTAAAGTTTATTTCCATTGTTCCTCTACAGACGATAAACCTGGTGGAACCTTCTTGTCACTTTCCACCTTTATTGTGTGTCAGTGAATTATTTTTTTATTTTTTTTTTTACCATGGTTTTGTATCTCTCTCGGGACTCAGGTTTTATTTTAATTCAACCATATCAATGTCTGCCTTCCCCTGACACTCCAACTCTTATCTTTGCCCATTAATATTTCTGTTATTATCCCCTCAGCCATAATTATTTAACTAAAGTATCTATTTTTCCATATTGTATAAATTTCAAGTATTTGTCTTCCGGTTTTTGTCAGTTTTAGTCCTACTTTTGATTTCCTGTCAGTGTAACTTACTTGTAGCATTCACCTATAACACAACATTTCAAGGGCCTCCAACCTCTTTCTGGTGTCTGCTGAGTGTGTCCACGCTCCTCACCCAAACATCAGTCCTTGCCCTATAAAGCCTTTCAGCAGCCTTTCTTTTTTCTCAATTATAATTCTCTTTCCATTAAGTCTTTACGATTATTAAATGTTGTTTTTGCTTGACCAATTCTTGTTATGATTTCTTTCACATATCTACCATCACAGTTAATATTACTTCTTAAATACATCACAATTATTCCAGTTTTTTAAATTCCTGTTGCCTACCATAATTTTTATCTTAGGATTTATTTACAATTTAAAAACAACAAATACTTTCGTCTGTACAGCCTTAACTCTAAACCCACATTCCTCACCTTTTTCCCTCAGGTATCGTCAGGTGTGGTTAATCATCAGGTGCTTCCTGTGTTCTTCTAATAGTCATCCGTATATACCTGTAAATGATTACCTAATTAGTTCGTGTTACCTGGTAGAGCATGTTAACTTTTGGTTCAGTGTACGTGAGGTTGTCGATTAAAGGATGATAGTACCAGTGTTTATCCAAGATGTTCGGCTGGTATAGTGGGGTCCAAACCCTTAGCCCCTTGAGTACGATGATTTAATCCCACGAGTATGATGATTTAACCCCTTGAGTGCGATGATTTAACCCCACGAGTACGATGTCTTAACCCCTCGAGTATGATGACATAACCCTCTTAGTATGATGACTTGATGACTTGAGGGGTTATGTTATCGTACTCAGGGGGTTCAAGAGTCTTATTAGGGACTCAGAGTAGTCATGATATTATATTCGGAACCTTTCAGTATTTATACGTAATTAAGACGTTTATTTTGTGTTTACGGATTAAAATAATCTTGATTTTTTGGTATAATCAACTCTGTACTAAAGTCTGTTCGCCTCTCACACTGAACCACGAACCCCGAGATTCAGACTGGTGAACCCGAAGCAGTAGACTGATATATTATTATCCATAAATGCTTCGGATTCATGAGTCTGAATCTCGAAGCGAATGGATGTTAATAGTTGACTGACTGTTTAGTGCAGGGGTTCTCAACCAGGGGGGAATTCCCCCCAGGGGGGGAATTCAGGTTTTCAGGGGGGGGGGGGGAAACTGATTCGGGAGCAAGAGATATGTTCGATGAGAAATCAATCACAGAATTTTGGCCCTTGATGTGCGATTCCTACCCAAAAGTGGCAGAAAGAGCTATCCGTGCATTGCTTCCGTTTGTGTCGACATATCTTTGTGAGTCAGGCTTTTCAACTCTGTTGCAAATTAAAACGAAGCAACGTAGTAGATTAGAGGTAGAAAATGACCTGCGTTGTGCCCTTTCAAGCACTCCTCCGCGTATCCCAGAATTGGCGAAGAAAAAACAATCACAGGTTTCTCATTGACTGTAATCTTCATCTGAATAAAATTAATTACAAATTTACAATATCCTGGTATTCTATTGAACTTTTTGTTTATTGCATTATGCTTCAGTTTGGTCTGTTAAGTAATTCATTATAAATATAAAAAACTATTTTACTTTTATTCAAGTTTTATAAATCCATCAACATTTTCAATTGGCATTTAATTTGTAAAACTCCACTATAAAAATAATCCATGTAAAATTGTAAATGTATATGTACTAATATGGAAAAAATAAAGGATTTTCAGTATTATATGCATATTATTTGGAATGCACTTTTTGAGGCAGACAATCTTGGAAAGGAGGGGGGAATGACATTCTGACATATGGTGAAAGGGGTGCATGGGGCAAACAAGGTTGAGAACCACTGGTTTAGTGCTTAAATAATTTCTTAAGTTCGAAGCTTTAGTGTAGTCGAGAACAAAACACTCGTATTATGAATCACCTGAAGATTAGCCCTGAAGTACTCACCTGAAGAGTTGCCTCTTAGCTTAATTATCCTGAACTTTAACCATCCCGAAATTATCTGGTCTGGGTGGAGGAGGATTAATCTAAAGGTGATTCAGAGTTTGTTTTCTTGGTCTCGACTACACTGATTCAAAAGTCGCCAAGTTCCACTATATACTGTACGTCTTCTATAGTTACTGACACATGTACTGGGTGAAGTGAGAGTCATTATACATACTCATTATGCTCTTTATATTGTGTGATGTTTTATTTTTTGTTTTTATTGTTTTTTGTTCCTGGGTGAGTAAGAGTGGCCACATGTACCGCTTAAGATGGATAAACACGACATTATTATTGCTGTTGTTGTTTGAAGTATAAGTATTATTATCATTGTTATTATTATTACTGTAGTATTTTTATTATCATTTTTATTAGACTTCCTCTGGCAACACTGTGGACAGTATATGAGTCGAGCATATTAACAAGAGGTGATCGCTATTTGGCCTCAACTATAAGCTAACTCTTTAAAATTGAGATCCAGTCCTAATGGTTAGATTATACTAGGGGTCTACATCACCCACGTCCTGTAACCTAAGAAATACGTCCCGTGTACAGCGTGAAGGCCAGAGACTCTCCCAGTACTCACACAACCCCTGCAGCTCATAAGACTCTTAGATCAATAAATCACGTAAATATCAGATGACTGTCAGAAGAGGCTCTCAGAATGTTGACTGCATCTCCACTGTTAAGTCACAACCGCTTAGGAAATACCGACTTAAACGCTTTGGTCGTCATCCTCAGCTCACTCTCGCGTCCTGGCCTATGCCAACCCACGGTCCAACCTTTAGTGTAAACGCGGTGACCTCTTGAAACTGGCCAGGGTCTGCACATTCCTTCTCCACCATGATACTGTAGCTTGGACGAGTGAGATATTAGGTAGGAATCAGTTACGTGAACTTGCTGGCTATGTGAGGAAATTTGGGAATATATCGTGTGCTCTATACCGACGATCAGTGCCATTCAATATTTTGTTCACGATTTACTTGGACAAATTAACGAACTACTTGGTGTGTTTTCTTCTTTTTTTTTGCCATAGTAATAATGAATTTGCTTTCAACAATGGAAATCAGGGTTAAACAAAGGTGATATAACAAAGGTGCTTAAACTATCCAACCAGAAATGAACTCGTACCAATGGTTTTAAGTCAGACAAATTTAGATTTAGGCGCGAGATAGGTAAACACTGGTTTAGAAATAGAGTTGTGGATGAGTGGAACAAGTTACCAAATATCATCATTAACTCGAACACGCCGGGTAGCTTCAAACATAGGCTGCACGGATATATGAGCGATAGGGGTTGGGTGTAAATGGGACTGTCCATTCTTATGTTCACACAAATATTTACCAAGTACGGCTATATATTTGTAGACTACGTGTAAAAGAACAATAAGATTTGCGGTGTGAATAGTGAATACATTGGCACTGAAGGAAACACGGCTAGGAGATGGAGCTTTATTCCTGATGTTTCGTCACTGGACCATCTGATACTTTACGTTATGTGTATTTTAAGTTTTACGATAATCAAATGATGTTTTACGATAACCATTTAATGTTTTACGATAACCATCTAATGTTTTACGATAACCATCTAATGTTTTACGATAACCATGTAATGTTTTACGATAACCATCTAATGTTTTACGATAACCATTTAATGTTTTACGATAACCATCTTACGTCATACGATACCTAACACGTGTAGGCTGCTCAACTGTGACATCTGGCAGCTTTATATTTTTACCCTTGTTTACTCTCATGACCGATTGATGTTTGTTATGGAGGGCCGTGATCACCAACCCTCATAAGGCACTTTGATTAACTGATTAAGCATTACACACACACACACACACACACACACACACACACACACACACACTACCTACCCAACGTAATAATTCCTCTTCCTCTTACCTACAGCAGAAAAATTAACGATAGAAATGAACACAATGACGATAAAGAATGACTTCGGTTGATAGCCAATTGTGGGTGTGAGTGTCTGATCAGCGTATTGTGGCCAGCAGTCATGAGCGCCCATAATCAACAACAGTGCATGACGAAACGCGGCTCACTCATGCAAGGTGTGTGTGTGTGTGTGCGTGTGTGTGTGCTGCTTCTACACCTGCTACCTGATGGCGGTGTAGGTAAATATACGGCACGTGTTTGTGTATGTATGTGCAGCCAACACATGGCAGTCAGAACACATGGCAATCAGCGGGGTACTGCCATCACGTGGTAGTCATTTATCATTTTTTTTTACATTTTATTTGCAATTTATCCCGCGAGGGGGCTAGTTTATTGGGCACCCCCTTGCATCATGTGCAAGGCGAAGCGCAAAAGCGTTTACAGCGGCCAATAGGGAAGGATACGGAGTTCATGCTTGCCTTCTGGACTCATACATTTAAGGGCGTAAGTGCCTGAAGGGCCATGGATTTTATCGGCAAGTTACATATAGTGACAAGATGAGTGTGTGGAGGAGGAGGAATATTTGGTCAGGATGAATGGGTGTTGGTGACAGCTGGGGACTGTGCTGTAGTAGGATAGGCCCGGTGGGGATGGAGGGAGGCACGTAGGTATTGACAAACCTTTTAGTGTGAGTGTGATGACGTGTACGTCGGTAGTTGCAGCGACGAGCAGGAGTTGGAGAGGCTGATAGGGGATGTCCTTTATGACGGAGATAAGTAGTCCTGACCTCGCTCAGCTGTTATCTGACCTCGCACGAGGAAGGGTCACAACAAATCAGCTCCCAGGGATTACCAGGTAGTGTAATCATGTCTAGCAGCTGGGAACAGCTTTATGCCTCCCTGAAGGCTGAGCTTGAGAAGGTCAGGGGCGAAAATGTGTTGACTGAAGGAAGAAGATATTGGGAGGATGAAGGAGGAAGATGTGAGACAAGGAGAGTCTGTGTCTGACGACAGCACAACCAGTGGAGGGTAGTGAGGCTGGTGGTGTAGAAGGTAGTGAGGCTGGTGGTGTAGAAGGTAGTGAGGCTGGTGGTGTAGAAGACTATGTGTACTAATTCTTTTAGTCTTCTGGAGGACGAAATGGACGGTAAGACAGTTAAGGATAAAGCTGGTACGAAAACATTAATTGTCGGCGTCTCACAGGTAAAGTACCTAGCTGGATAGTGATTTTTGAAATAAAGACAGAAACATGAGGAGAGTCTGTTTGGCAGGAGCTGGAGTAGGTGATATAGTAGACAGGATGGACGATATATTGTCTGGTAATGGGAACAAACCTCAGTGCAGGAGGTAACGGCTTTGGCCGGTGTAGGAGTGAGGAGCTCCTTGATAAGTTCAAGGCAACTGTCAAATGTATTAGGATGATGGGAGGGATTCCTTATCATGTGGTGTCCCGCCTAGAAGGAGAATTGGCAGACAATGAATGGTTATCAAGGGCAGTTGGTGTCAACGGCCATCTTGACAGATATTGCAAGTCAATGTCAGTCCCATTCACTGACAACTGGGACAATTTCTATGGTAGAAGGGATGGGGTGGCAACACTGGCTTGCACTCTTGAGAGGGCAGTTCAAAAGTTGTCAAAGTCTTTAAACTGCAAAAGGAACATGAGAGCACATGATTATAAAGCTATATTAGTTTGAGAGTTATGTGACAGAGAGAGGACTCAGATCATGACCAACCTAAATGTCTGCTACACAACAGTATAAGTTTGAGAAATAAAATGGATGAACTTACTCACGTGAGTTACCTGTTGAATACTAATTAAAGGTTATAAATATTTTCATACTGATAGGCAGATTAGGAAAGGAAGCGGGGTAGCAGTCTATGTCAGGGATAATATAAAGTGTGGAATCAAAAAGGGAAATAAAAACTGAATATAATACAGGAACAATTTGGATAGAATTAACCGATGGAAGAGAAAATTATTCATAAGAATAATATATAGACCTCAACTTGGTACAGTTGGTTGGCAACTTATTTGGGATGAAATACGCAGGGCATCCAGACATAGCAAAGTCTGTATAGTAGGCGACTTGAATTTAAGTCAAATAGATTGGATTGGACCTTCCCTGTAACTCAGATTCAGAGGATTTCCTTAAAACAGTTCAGGACTGTTTCCTAAGTCAGCATATAGAAGACCCACCCGACGGAATAATAAAGTAGATATGGTTCTGTTTAACAGAGGAAACCTCATTAGTAGTGTCGAGGTGGGGAACGAACTAGCTAACAGCGATCACAAAGAAGTGAGATTCAAAATAGAACATAATGTCAGTTCCAAATTTACGTAAAGAAAACTTCAATAGGTTGAAAAGACAGCTGAGAGAAGGAGTGTTACATTTGGGGGTGAACTACATGACCTCACGAGAGGGTGTAAGTAACGTGGCCTCACATAATGTGCCCACAGAAGGTGACCTGACAACGATAACCTAATAAAATATGACCACTGAGGGTGACCTGGCTGCGAGATATGAGGTTGACGAGTACCAAAACAATTTAAATAATGAGTTACTTAATGCACAAAGGCAGAACATACCACACAGAAACTCAGATAAAATATTATTGGACAAAGGAAGGCCATATAGGTAGGAGAATCAATCATGGTGAAGTTTACCTCCGATATTATTATAAATTATTGGCCAGTAGGGTTAAGACCGAGATGAACTGAAGGTAGCAAGGGGGGCGAACTTAAACCCTCAGGGATTCTTCCAAATGTATCAAACTAAAACACGAGACAAGATTGGAACAATGCAGTTACCAAACACCATCATTAACTCGAACACGCTGGGCATCTTCAAACATAGGTTGGATGGATATATGAGCGATATATGAGTGTAAACGGGGCTGCTAATTATGACCCAATAGGCCCGCTGCAGTTTCCTCCATTCTTATGTTCTTATGTACCCAATACGTGGTAGTCAGCGGGGTACTGCTAACTCATCCTAAGAGAGGCTGTGGTTGTCTGAATGTCTAAACCATTTTTTTCCTCACTTAATCAAGATATGTTACACCAGGTGGTTACAGACTGCCACAACAGTCGATTGTAGTCAAGACAGTCAGTTACGTGAGTCAAACAGAGGATTCTAGACATTTAAGGCGTGTCGCTGTTCACACAAGGACGAGTTTTACAGATGATACTAAAATTGAAACAGTTTATTCAGCCGGAAGTAACACCTGATAAATTGAAACAGTTTATTCAGCCGGAAGTAATACATATAAATTGAAACAGTTTATTCAGCCGGAAGTAATACATATAAATTGAAACAGTTTATTCAGCCGGAAGTAACACCTGATAAGTACAATACATTTATCTAAGGTAATTATTTTTTAACATAAAATATTACCTGGATTATAACATGTCAAAGGGCGTTAGTTTAGGTTAAATATAATTAAAGTTAGGTTATATAAAAAGGTAATGTTGGCTTGTGTCCGGTTAAGGGTAAGTTAGGTTAGATTAGATTAAAGTTAGGTTAGGTTAAGCTTATGTTAGGTTAAGTTAAGTAGATGTAGATTGAGTTATTTTAAGGGGGATGAGATATTTAGTGAGGTTAGGTTAAGATACGGTTGGTTAGGTTAGATTTGGTTTGATCAGGATAAGCTGGCACCAGAGAAGCTTAGGTGACCAGCTTGAGGTAGGTGAGCCACTGTCTCGTGGAGCAAACGCTAGGAGATGGACGGCCAAGAAGTGAGAACAGCAACTGGTGTTATTCCTCGTTACTTTTACACCTCCCAGCACTGAGAGGACGGTGTAAACTGTGTCGTTGTCCTAGAAATAAACAGGAAAACCACCCCTATCCCTAACTTATCCTACCCTAACTTACGCTAACATTATCTAACCTAACTTTACCTAACCTAACGTAATCAAATCTAACATAGCCTAACCTAACGTAATCAAATCTAACATAGCCTAAC
Organism: Homarus americanus; assembly: GCF_018991925.1. Taxonomy (NCBI): domain Eukaryota; kingdom Metazoa; phylum Arthropoda; class Malacostraca; order Decapoda; family Nephropidae; genus Homarus; species Homarus americanus. Next base: position 2,328,018 of record NW_024733231.1, read on the forward strand.
CTAACGTAATCAAATCTAACATAGCCTAACCTAACGTAATCAAATCTAACATAGCCTAACCTAACGTAATCAAATCTAACATAGCCTAACCTAACGTAATCAAATCTAACATAACCTAACCTAACGTAATCAAATCTAACATAGCCTAACCTAACGTAATCAAATCTAACATAGCCTAACCTAACGTAATCAAATCTAACATAGCCTAACCTAACGTAATCAAATCTAACTTTACCCTGCAAGACTTAGACTATGAACCAAACAACCAAACAATATGTAACACTTAACTTGTAAACAACTTACGCCACCACAAGGATTGCATACACTATTTTGTTACAGGGTTCCTGGGTATCACTTGCAGGAGCGGCTCCCCCGGGGAAGCCCTATATAAATACACTAGACAATGGTAGAGACATCGGCGGAGTCGTTACTAGTGGTCACAGCCGCCTGCCAGCCACCACTCACTACCACCAACAACACAGAACTACTCTTCTCCTTTATCTCCTCCATCGGTTAAACAATATGATATTTATGATAAATTTTCATATATTATGGCAGGGAGAATAAACATGAGGAAGATGGAGGAGGAGAACTGTAGAGATAATGAGAAACGTAAGAGAAGAGAATTGAGTGCTCACGCGAGGGTAGTGTGGAGCGGTAATGAGTTGATGACAGGCGGGCGGGCGTCTCAGCAGCAGGGGGCCACAAAACCCGGCGGGGCCCACCCCTGCCGCCGGCTCCTCTTCCACGGGTTTTTCTCCCTCCCACCGGACTCACCCCAGAGCTCCTGCTGGGCTGAACATGCCAGCTATGTCGAGGATTAGCGTCGACTCTTGTTGGACACTCGGGTGAAGAACCACTTACGTCAAACAGTCTTCTGTGTTACGTGTTTATCAGCGCTTTGGTTTCAAGTTGTTAATTATGGTATTATTGTTTGGTCTTGTTATTTCTTTACGGCATTTCTTACTTTGCTATTTATTGAACCTTCCAGAACAATAAACTCATACTTACATTAAAACAAGTTATATGCAGAAAGTATTGAAATGTTTAAAGTTTAAACAATGAGTAACTATACAGACAGTTGTATGTTGTGGGGAAAATCAACTAACTATGTCTTAAGAATAACAGTGTTTTTGTCACCACTATATTTCACATCTAAGGAAGATATTGCCATTGATCTGGACCTCAAGGAGCTCGTTAAGTAATAAGTCTGTGTTTCTCCACTTGTCTGTGCTGACGTCTAGTGTGTCAGCTGTCAGTGCTGACGTTTATTGTATCAGCTATCTGTGTTAACGTCTAGTGTGTCAGCTGTCAGTGCTGACGTCTATTGTATCAGCTATCTGTGTTAACGTCTAGTGTGTCAGCTGTCAGTGCTGACGTCTATTGTATCAGCTATCTGTGTTAACGTCTAGTGTGTCGGCTGCCTGTGCTGACGTCTAGTGTGTCATCTGTCTGTGTTGGACGTTTATGGGTTCTATAGCAACGAGTAGCTGTGCTGAGACCTCAAGGACGTAGGGAGGGGAGGGCGGGTAGATAGAGGTGTGAAGAAAAAACTCCTTACGTGGATCAGTCAACCAGTCAGTCAGTCAGTCAGTCAGTCAGTCAGGAAATGTGTTTATTAATCTTCGAAACTCAGCAAGATATTAATCCTTTACTGTAGTTAAAGTTGCTATAGATGGGATAAGACACATAATGGAGGACTGTAGGAGCCACAAGTAGCTAGCTCACTGGGGGTTGGTGTATCAAGTCCACTGTGCAGAAATGTTCACGGTGTAAATGGCAAACTAATGAGGGAGTCACATCCATGAATACTGAAGCTCTCGTCAGCCAATGATTGTTTCCGAGAGATATTACATGATCTTTAGTTCTCTATGTTAGTAATGGAGAGTATCAAGCTCTGTCATGGACACTCTCATATAACACCAAGAGTTATCATTGGTCTCACTTAAGGTCACCAGCTGAGACTAAAGGTTGTGTTCGGTGTGTTGGTGCAGCTGGTTGACTCCGCTGCGGTATGTCACACACTTAGATTTTACGTTTAAATTTAATGTCTATCGTATCTTCACTCACAGAGTACCATAAAGTTACTGGGTAAAACTAGCTATCACAGAGTACCATAAAGTTTCTGAGTAAAACTAACTATCACAGAGTACCATAAAGTTTCTGAGTAAAACTAACTATCACAGAGTACCATAAAGTTACTGAGTAAAACTAACTATCACAGTTTTGGGAACATTTCTATAATATCAGGTTAAACACTACCACTATTATAGGTCTATTGTTTGGTTTAGTGAGTTTGAGAATATATCTGAATACCTAATAGAAGGCATTAATTTTAGGATATCGCCACCACAGGTAATTATTATACCTGGTCTACAGTATACACCTGAGCGTGCACCTGTACCCGTGCTTTTCATTCATCTATGAACATGGCCACCCTCTGAGGACGAGGCAGGAATAATGGCCAGACGGAGACAACATGGCCACCCTCTGAGGACGAGGCAGGAATAATGGCCAGACAGAGACAACATGGCCACCCTCTGAGGACGAGGCAGGAATAATGGCCAGACGGAGACAACATGGCCACCCTCTGAGGACGAGGCAGGAATAATGGCCAGACGGAGACAACATGGCCACCCTCTGAGGACGAGGCAGGAATAATGGCCAGACGGAGACAACATACACCCTCTGAGGACGAGAGGCAGGAATAATGGCCACGGAGACAACATGGCCACCCTCTGAGGACAGAGGCAGGAATAATGGCCAGACGGAGACAACATGGCCACCCTCTGAGGACGAGGCAGGAATAATGGCCAGACGGACAACATGCCACCCTCTGAGGACGAGGCAGGAACAATGGCCAGACGGAGACGGCACCCTCTGAGGACGAGGCAGAATAATGGCCAGACGGAACAACATGGCCTCCCCTCTGAGGACAGAGGCAGGAATAATGGCCAGACGGAGAAGACATACCTCTGAGGACGAGGCAGAATAATGGCGGGAGACAACATGGCCACCTCTGAGGACAGAGGCAGGAATAATGGCCAGACGGAGACAACATGCACCTCTGAGGACGAGGCAGGAATAATGGCCAGACGGAGACAACATGGCCTCTGAGGACGAGGCAGGAATAATGAGCCAGAACGAGACGGAGAGGCAACATGGCACAGACCACGGCCAATCATCTGAGGACGAGGCAGGAATAATGGCCAGACAGACGACAACATGGCCACCCTCTGAGGACGAGGCAGGAATAATGGCCAGACGGAGACAACATGGCCACCCTGAGACGAGGCAGGAATAATGGCCAGACAGAGACAACGCTACCCTCTGAGGACGAGGGAATAATGGCCAGACGGAGACAACATGGCCACCTCTGGGACGAGGCAGACAAATGGCCAGACAGAGACAACATGGCCACCCTCTGAGGACGAGGCAGGAATAATGGCCAGACAGAGACAACATGGCCACCCTCTGAGGACGAGGCAGGAATAATGGCCAGACAGAGACAACATGGCCACCCTCTGAGGACGAGGCAGGACAATAACGAGACAGACAACAACAATATGGCCACCTCTGAGGACGAGGCAGGAATAATGGCCAGATAGAGACAACATGGGAGGACAAGGAATAATGGCCAGACGGAGACAAATACCCCTGAGGACGAGGCAGGAATAACAGACAGAGCAACATGGCCACCCTCTGAGGACGAGGCAGAATGGCCAGACAGCTGCTGAGGAGCAAATACCACCCTCTGAGGACGAGGCAGGCCAGACGGAGACAACATGGCCACCCTCTGAGGACGAGGCAGGAATAATGGCCAGACAGAGACAGATATGGGCCACCCTCTGAGGACGAGGCAGGAATAATGGCCAGACAGAGACAACATGGCCACCCTCTGAGGACGAGGCAGGAATAATGGCCAGACAGAGACAACATGGCCACCCTCTGAGGACGAGGCAGGAATAATAGCCAGACGGAGACTAGTACGGGCCATCCAATGAACCATAAAGTTACCAACGCCTCAGCCTCAGTAACTGTGAGGGCCATTTCGTCCAGCTGATCCAAGTCACAAGTCTACCAAGAAGACGGAGAAAGAATCCGAACAAGAGCGAGACAAATGACAAACCGGGTCGATATGTGTTGGTTTTACCATTAGAAGTACTCCCACTCCTTCTTGCCCAGAGCTTTATCAGGTTTTTACTCGCAAATTATCTATGAATTGATTTTGATTTTGCTGCTTACAGCGGCTACTTTATTGTGCACCCCACACTCATCCTGTAAGCGGAAGCGCAAAAGGATTACAGAGTAGAGTTTACTACGGGTCATAATAATTAACCCCCGTTGTCAGGATATTATGGCACTGAATGTGACACAGTATTTCAATTACATTATTTGTTTAGTTCTATACATAAAGGGTAACTTATTCACAAATGCGTGAGTACAGGCGTGTGAGGCAGTATGTCTGGCCTCACACTTTGTTATTCACATTTACGTGAGAAGTATTCAAGCATATTGTGTATTTGGTTCTGTACATGAGAACTGATTTAATTACGAAGTGCAAAAAAGTGGATACAATCTTAATATGTCGGCTATCTTGCCATTAGAGATGAAGTGTTGTGCCATTTCACACAGTGTGCTTGGACCTGTCCATAAAAGGTTCTATCTTCACACAGTCAAGGACGTAGTGTTCAAGTGTGTGGCTATATGACTGTTGCTATATGTGTGTGTGTGTGTGTGTGTGTGTGTCTTAAGAAAATTAGAGAGGTATGATGGTCATAAACAAGAGAGACACTTACTACCACTGCCACTCAAGGTCCCAGACAGGTTGACGTAACACAGCCACTCACTAACCAACCCAAACACGATTGTGATGAGGCGAGAAAAGGCTGTGTGGACCGCCTCAACAACACCTGTTTGTGTCACCTTCATAACAAGCGGCAGCACTACACCTTAACCTTGATTCTGACCTCTGCTCCCTCATGACGTGTTGTTGTGGTCATACTCGACCAAACTGACCATAACCTCTAAATTTTGCAGTCGTGGATAATTCGATAATTACTCTAGCACTTGTTCTTGGTTTTAGTATGTGGACTGAAGACTCTACTGTGTGGACTGAGGACTCTACTGTGTGGACTGAGGACTCTGCTGTGGTGTATGTGTAACAAGTATGTACTGTTGGTGACACCGAAGCATCAAGACATAATGCATATAAAGCTCACCATCTGTCCTCACCTACACCAGGTAAACGACTGATTCTATTTATTGAACTTAAGTATCTTGTAAACCAAGTCACATATGACATGTTGACTGAGACGAATTATGTGTTAAACAGATCATGACGCGTCCTTGTGTTACCCTGATTCTTGATTACTATTATAAATAAGAGACTGAGGACTGAGGCATTGAGAGGGATGAAGTATATAAATGAAGAATTATACATTAAATGACATGAAAATTCTGTAATACTTTGAAGATGAATAATAAAACAGATGAATATATTCTAAATATATTCTCTTAAGTCAACACCGGAGGAAATAAATTGAACGAGATGAATTTTTTTCCCTTCATCAATAAAGTGTTGAAAGGAGTTTACAAGGGTAGAGGTGTGGGGGTGAGAGACGTGGGTGGGGTGAGAGACATGGGTGTGAGGGTGAGAGACATGGGTGTGGGGGAGTGAGAGACATGGGTGTGGGGTGAGAGACATGGGTGTGGGGGTGAGAGACATGGGTGTGGGGGTGAGAGACATAGGTTGGGTGAGAATCGTGGGTAGAACTGGAGAAAGAAATTGAGAGACGTAGATAAAGAGACATGAAAAAACAGAGAGATAATACAAGCAGAGGGAACATGATCGAGGAAATTGTCATCCACTTCAGAACTCACAGAAAAGAATGACACAGCGAATTCCAGAGTCCAGACATAGTGCCAGCTCATTTGGTCAGTGATCAGACACCCACGGAGTATCGTCTACTACTTTCGTAACTCTTAACTCACACTGATCATCATAAGTAAACACGAAAATACACGAAAATGAGAAATATCCAAGAGTTGGCTTTCATAGAGGACGCTACTGATTAAATTTTATTACGTCAAACATTCGATTTACTGATGAACAAAATATTTGAGAGAGAATTTAGACTCTTTGCTAAATTCCAACACGATGTTTTTTTTTCTCCTTAGTCCCTACGCAATTCTGGGTTGACTTTTTTTAATCACTCCATCAATCTCAGAGTTCTTCAGGGTTTTGTACACTCCTTCAGCGTTTAGAGTCTGGGCTGGGTGTGGTGTTGGGGGTACTGTGGGCTGGGTGTGGTGTTGGGTCACTGTGGGCTGGGTGTGGTGTTGGGGCACTGTGGGCTGGGTGTGGTGTTGGGGCACTGTGGGCTGGGTGTGGTGTTGGGGTACTGTGGGCTGGGTTTGGTGCTAGAGCACTGTGGGCTGGGTGTGGTGTTGGAACACTGTGGGCTGTGTGTTGTGTTGGAACACTTGGCCTCCTTGATTCCGTGCATAAAAGGCATCACAATTCATTACAACACTGAACAATAACAATCTTGCTAGAAAACTTCGAGCACTACACACTCTTGGGGGACATGTCTTCACTCTCCCTGTTTTATAAATACTCTACTTTCAAAGGCATTGTTCTGACGAGTTACATGTAAACGTGCCACCGCCACACACCCTCCAGAGGCGTCTGGGAGAACCAATGATTTTTTGTTGACCTTTCATTTTGTAGAACCTCTTCAACCAACGGTGTTTGCACCTCAGACTACCACTGTGTAACTCGCTGTCATATAACTTCCATCAGTTAAACTTAAACTTGTTTTGGGGATTACTGGCAAGGGGATACCTCAGTGAATAGATGTGACAACGAAGCTCGTCTTATCTCCCCTGCTCCTTATATTTATAAAACAATAATTGCAATATCACAATGGACAATACTCGTTTGAAAGTAATATTGCACCAAATAGGTCTTGGCCAAACAGCACATCAAGGTTGACATTCTTATTACAGTTAGTGGCCCCGAAAATGGCCACACATTGAGGAATACGAATGCAGAATAAAACAAGATAAAGTCCACGTTTATCGTTGAAACCTGCGCTACAGTGGTCCTAGATAAGGCAGAGGTATACAAGCTCCACCCATCATATCTCTCGCCATTGGCTAGGAGCTGCACTGGTGTCTAAACATGGCGCCTTCATAAACACACACCACTCTATAACGCCACCTCACGGAATTCTCCTACAACTCAATATATATTCCAAGATAAAGATAAATCTTATATTATCTATATAATTATATGATTTTTTTCCCTTCAAACGATCAAGTGAATTATCAGATGTATTTAAAAATCAGGTTAAATTCTACAATAACATGGACTCAGGTAAATCAGGTTTTCTCAGGTGTCTTGTGGGTTTGACCTCTGTGAGATTAGCTTTTCTCACTAGTGTGGTTAGGTTAGGTTAGGTTGTACAATTAGTGTAGTGAGACCTAGAGCACGGTATGCATCAGTAATACCTGTAACTGCCCTACACCTGTACCTGCCCGACACCTGTTCCTACCCTGCAGCTGTACCTGTCCAACACCTGTACCTGTCCAACACCTGTACCTGCCCTACACTTGTACCCCACCCCATACTCTACACCTGCCCCACACCTGTACCTGCCCCACACCTGCACCTGCCCCACACCTGCACCTGCACCTGCACCTGTACCTGCCCCACTACCCCGGCCCCTGGCCTGTACCTGCTCTACACTGTCCAACACCTGTACCAATTCCACACTGCACGCCCACACCTGTACCTGCCCCACACCTGCACCTGCCCCACACCTGTACCTGTCCCCACACCTGTACCTGTCCAACACCTGTACTTACCCCACACCCATGGTACCTGCTTTTAGCGACCCCACCTGCCTGGCACCTGTACCTGCCCCACACTTGTTCCTACCCCACACCCACTGCCCCACACCCATATTCTGCACCCCACCGCCCAACCCCGCCCACACCTGCACCAGCCCCACACCTGTACCTGCCCCACACTTGTTCCCTACCCCACACCTGTACCCGTCCAAACACCTGTACTCACTCCCACACTTGTACCTGCCCCACACCTTTACACCTTGCACTAATTTAGCACCCCAAATGTCCAACACACACACCTGTACCTTCCTTACATTTGCCTACCTTACACCTGCCCTACACCTGTACCTGCCCTTCACCTGTACCTGCCCTACATCTGATTAGCGACGCTGATAAACATGTTAGGGGATAAACAGTTACTTATGTGTCAGATTAATTGATCCAAAGGTCGTTGTTGTTATGATGTTAGGTTAGGTTAAGTTAGGGGTAGGTTAGATTAGGCTTTGCTAGATAAAGGTTAGATTAAGTTAAGAGAAGGCTGGGTATTGGATAGGGGTCCTGATAACTGATTTACTCTCCAAGTTCAGTAGTGAAGGGAGCAGGTGGGCGAGGGAGAGCGGTAGTCTGTGAAGGAGGCGGTCAAGGGAGAGCGCTAGTCTGTGAGGGAGGTAGGCAGGCAGGCAGGCAAGGGAGAGCGGTAGTCTGTGAGGAAGGCGGTCGAGGGAGAGCGGTAGTCTGTGAAGGAGGCAGCAATATCTATCGACCTCAGTAGATGCAATACTGTGGGGGCAACGGCTCCTCCTCATACAGTGTGCCTCAAGTGCTTGCCTCCTGACGGAACAACATTTGCAACCTGTCAATACCATCACTTGCAGGAGACCAATAAAAGTCTTAGCATTGCTCTCGTGTGCCGAAGAACAAGTCTCTGTGTGTGTGTGTGTTAAGTGATGCTAATTTACCTCCTGGGCGGGTCGTCGGTCCTGTCTCCTTGTGTATGAGATGTTGATGTGGTGTTATATTATACTTAAGGAAGAATACCATTGAATTATTTTCTTTTCATGTGACGTCACCATTCACTCTACCACACTGGATGACGTCATATAAGAAATACCCTATTAGTTTTAAGTTAAATTGGTCTGCTGAATGAGGGTATCAAACCTGTGTATCTACATTTTGATTTATATTTACCTTCATGGGTCGGCAGGTCGAGGTGAGGTGAGCAAGACAAACAAGATTTTACTCTGTCGGTTCGTGATCATTGGGTGAGAAAACAAGAGAAATGACGTAAACTTGCGACCAACACTCTCTGAATACTTTACCAATATTTGACGTTTATTGAAAGGTTTTCGTCATACTTGGGCAGATCTTTTAATAGATGCCAGATGTTGTCAAGTATCGAGTGAATTTTGGCCGCTAATGTACATGGTTAGCACGCGTATACATGTTGTTCTAAACTAATATGATTAATCCTGCGTGTCTCATGACGCTAATTACTGAAGACATTTAATGACTTCAATTTTATGTGAGTTTGATATAATTAAATGGTAATACCTGTATTTTTCTTTCATGAAAACAAAAGGTTAATGCAACCTTGTACGCCTTTGTTCACGTAGTAGATAATATATACGTATATATGGGCACAAAATAAGTTTTTAACCTGTATGAAAAAATAATCTGTTTGCTGGTGACGGTGTAACCTTTCGTTGTCGTCATGTCTTCGAAAATTTAGACAAAACAGTAGGTTATTAAGACATATTTTTTTTTTAATTTATGAGAATTATTAAAAATAGACATTAAATTAGTTTCCTTCATTTGTAAGTTTAGAGAATAAATCAATAAACTCTACAGCTGGGTTTAGTTTATATGAGAGCTGCTGATAACTCAAGTGTGGATGTTAAACAAAGGCTTTACCATAGTGCTTGAACCACGACCTGTGAGAAGTATTGACCTCACATGAGAAGGATTACTGTTACTTCATTCCTGGAAGACTTGAGTTACTTCCTTATCAATAAATGAGTACATTGTCTGACTGATGGTGGAATAACATGCTGCCATGGTGGTGGAATCCCCCACTACACTAGCTGCTGAATGTTAACAAACAGAAGCTCAGCGCCTCCCCGCGGCCACCCTGCATGGTAGCAAGAAAGGCTTATATGCATGAAGGAAACATGTATACACAGAGACTACACAGGCAGGAGTAACCTACCATTAATGTGAACTAAAAACATCAATATTACTTACAATAAGGGTTTAGATAAAGAGAGAATAAAGTTAATGTTCCAAGAAAGACTCGAGTAAGATGACCTCACGGGGAGGTAATGGCTGTCGACGATTGGTGACACAACCAAGTGAACGTCAAGACCAGTGAGTAACACAAAGGCAATTAGTGTTGGCATCACACAAGCTATTTCTCCTTGTTTCTACACCAACGGTAACCTGTATCCAAAATGTCTAAATTGTTTGCATGTAGTTTAAGAACCGGTGCCATTCATTATTTATCAATAATCATAGTAGTTATTAGAACAGAGCTGAAATATAAACGATACTTTTATCACTCAGGCAGTCGTCCCTCCGCCCGAGAGCAGGAAACAATTACACATCTCGGTATGACAAAACACAAAACACGGCACGTAAACTTTGGCCCGGCGACATAAGTTTGGTAAACGGGGCGAGTGGAGCTGATAAGCAAAGTGTTTCAACAGTGCAACAGCTCAGCAGTGTTGCATAATGTGAGTGTGAGGAGGACGGGGGAGTTTCCAAACACCCGCACATACCTCCGTGCTGTTGTGTCTGGCCCCAGCCCCACACACCTTCAGGAGCCTGACAGCGCTATCCCGCACCCTCATACGGCTCTGGCATCTCTGCTGTGGGTCGTGGTAGTCGTTCTTAACATTTTGCACGTTATTTCCATCCTGTTCCTACCACCTTCTCGGTAACGAAGATGAATTTATTCCTGTGGTTTAAAGAACGGCAATAAGTAATAAATTCTCTGTACTGACTTGTCACCAAGGGAAGTTGAACAATTATGATGAAATAAAGTTAGAAAATTAAAGTCGTATTGTGCTTCTTGGTTGTGAAACACAATGACGAAACATAGATCTCGCCTTGTATGGTAACACTAATACTACTCATAACATAGGTCTCGCCTTGTATGATAACACTAATACTACTCATAACATAGGTCTCGCCTTGTATGGTAACACTAATACTACTCATAACATAGGTCTCGCCTTGTATGATAACACTAATACTACTCATAACATAGGTCTCGCCTTGTATGGTAACACTAATACTACTCATAACATAGGTCTCGCCTTGTATGATAACACTAATACTACTCATAACATAGGTCTCGCCTTGTATGGTAACACTAATACTACTCATAACATAGGTCTCGCCTTGTATGGTAACACTAATACTACTCATAACATAGGTCTCGCCTTGTATGGTAACACTAATACTACTCATAACATAGGTCTCGCCTTGTATGATAACACTAATACTACTGTATGACACTAATACTACTCATAACATAGGTCTCGCCTTGTAACACTAATACTACCATAACATAGGTCTCGCCTTGTATGGTAACACTAATACTACTCATAACATAGGTCTCGCCTTGTATGATAACACTAATACTACTCATAACATAGGTCTCGCCTTGTATGGTAACACTAATACTACTCATAACATAGGTCTCGCCTTGTATGATAACACTAATACTACTCATAACATAGGTCTCGCCTTGTATGATAACACTAATACTACTCATAACATAGGTCTCGCCTTGTATGGTAACACTAATACTACTCATAACATAGGTCTCGCCTTGTATGGTAACACTAATACTACTCATAACATAGGTCTCGCCTTGTATGGTAACACTAATACTACTCATAACATAGGTCTCGCCTTGTATGATAACACTAATACTACTCATAACATAGGTCTCGCCTTGTATGATAACACTAATACTACTCATAACATAGGTCTCGCCTTGTATATACCATTAAACAAATATAGGTCTAGTAACACCTAACACACCCATAACATATAGGTCTCTGCTTCAGTGATAACATTATTCCATAACATAGGTCTCGCCTTGTATGGTAACACTAATACTACTCATAACATAGGTCTCGCCTTGTATGATAACACTAATACTACTCATAACATAGGTCTCGCCTTGTATGATAACACTAATACTACTCATAACATAGGTCTCGCCTTGTATGGTAACACTAATACTACTCATAACATAGGTCTCGCCTTGTATGGTAACACTAATACTACTCATAACATAGGTCTCGCCTTGTATGGTAACACTAATACTACTCATAACATAGGTCTCGCCTAAAGATAATAATGAATATCATAAATATAGGTCTAGCCTAGCAGTACTACCAATACTACTCATAACATAGGTCTAGCCTTGTATGATAACATTGGTTACCACTATATGCTAGGTCTCTGCCTTGTATGATAACATCTAATATTATCATAACATAGGTCTCTGCCTTGTATGATACCAATACTACTCATAACATAGGTCTAGCCCTGCAAGACAACACTAATACTCATAACATAGTATTCCTACCAAAGGATACCATCATTACTACCATAACATAGGTCTAGCCTTGTATGGTAACACTAATACCATAATATAGGCCCTGCCTTGTATGGTAACAACACTACTACCATACTATGAAAATGCCCTTGTATAGATACCACTTAATATCACACAGGCCCAGCCTTGTATGGTAACACACTTCAATACTCATAACATAGGTCTAGCCTTGTATAGTAACACTAACACTACCTTTTACAATTAAATTGTATGATAACACTGGTATTTACCAAAGAGAAATTCTGCCTCAAAGGATAACATCAATATCAGTGTTTAGGCTCAGCCTTGTATGGTAACACTAATACTACTCATAAATATATAGGTCTAGCCTTGTATGATAACACTAATACTACTATAACATAGGTCTCGCCTTGTATGATAACACTAATACACTATAACATACAGGTCTCGCCTTGTGGCGATACCGACTAATACTACTCATAACATAGGTCTAGCCTTCAGTATGGTAACATTACTACTCTGGCAACATAGGTCTAGCCTTGTATGATAACACTAATACTACTTGCTGGGAATATATTCCCAACAACACTAATACTCATAACATAGGTTCCTGCTCTTGTATGATAACACTAATACTACTCATAACATAGGTCTCGCCTTGTATGATAACACTAATACTACTCATAACATAGGTCTCGCCTTGTATGATAACACTAATACTACTCATAACATAGGTCTCGCCTTGTATGGTAACACTAATACTACTCATAACATAGGTCTCGCCTTGTATGGTAACACTAATACTACTCATAACATAGGTCTCGCCTTGTATGGTAACACTAATACTACTCATAACATAGGTCTCGCTTTGTATGGTAACACTAATACTACTCATAACATAGGTCTCGCCTTGTATGGTAACACTAATACTACTCATAACATAGGTCTCGCCTTGTATGGTAACTCTAATACTACTCATATAACAGAAGTAATAACAATAACAGTAACAAGAATCAAACACTCAAAGCTCCAGTCTCTTGTCTCATCATTGGTGACTCTTATTGTATTTACCTGGACACGACAGCCCTTCTCTTCACTGATTCTCACCATTATCTCTCAGTTACTGTATCTCATCTGAATTTTTCCCTCTGTTCTTCCAGTTTTTTAGTATCTCTTCATGTGTGTTTCTCATCACGTGGTTTATCTCTTACTTCCTCCTGTAGCAATATATTACTTTAGTCTTTATCATTTTCCCAATGATTGCTGAAGGTATCCACGCTACTGACCCATACAACAGTATTAAGCATAGGTAAATTTCCCAGTCGCCATTTCCTCTCATTAAAATCAATATCCCTTACTTTAATACAGTAAAACCTCCATTTAACGGACTATATGGAGAGGGAAGTTCGTTATATTGAGGGTCCATTATGTATAAAACCTCCATCTAATGAACTGTATAGAGATGAAAGTCCGTTATATCGTGGAACCGATAGATGTGAAATCCCCATCGAAAGGGTTATATGGAGAGAAGTCCGTTATATGGAGGTTTCACTATAAATATTTAAAAATTGTCGAATTCTGTTCTTAACCTGACCTAACCTCACTTAACTTAACTTGTGTTATGTTTTTTCCCTGAGGAGAACATTACCCTGACCATTACAGGTAGTAGGCAGGTACCAAACAGGGAGGTACTACCGCCTGGGAAGATATTGGAAGCATAATGTGTTGTCTAATGGTAGACCCTGCTGCCATATGGCATCACGAAAACTGTGACCAAGTCCCAGGTTGCTGATCTGACTTTCTGCCTCATTTACACACAATTGCAGGGTCTCAATTGTTTCTCTTACCATTGACAACACAACATACTCGTACATATATCGTTTCTCACTATTAATTTTTAATTTTTTTTTATTTATTTATTATTATTATTATTATTATTATTATTATTATTATTATTATTATTATTATTATTATTATTATTATTATTAGTATTATTAGTATTATTATTATTTCGCCCCCCAAGCCCCGATGTGAGTCAGTGACCTGTGCCCGGGTCGGCTAATCCACGTAAAAAAAAAAAAACCGCTTAATGTATCGCCTTTTGATATGCTTCTCTTTACTTTAATGCCTCGTTATTGTAATCTGTATAGTGAATATTTATATGACTATTATTGGTTAGGGATGATGGTTAGGGATGATAATTTTGGTTAGGGATAATGTATGAATCTCGTGGTTAGGATGATGGTTAGGGATGATACTCGTAGTTAGGACGATGGTTATGGATGATACTCGTAGTTAGGACGATGGTTATGGATGATACTCGTAGTTAGGATGATGGTTATGGATGATTCTGTAGATCAGGTATGATACGATCCTTGTGACTGTGGCTAATCATACGTACAAAGCTCGCCGCGGCTTCTCTTGTCATGGTCGATAATGGACGAGTTGTCGGTTCTGAGTAAACACAAGAAATACACTCTGCCACGTTCGTAGAGTGATACTGTAAATATAATTTGTAATAAAAGTTTAAAGTCCTGCTATAATAGTCGAGGTAAGTTTATTTCTCTAGAAACGGGGTCGCCATTTGCAGATGACGTTCCCCAACAAACTCACCGCTGCAGTAGGGGGTAGTACGAAAGATGGCCTCTTCAGACCCCAAATGCCACGTTCAGTTAAGTTTTAAGGGTGTTTTTTTATGGTCTAAGTCATGGATATTTCGTAAGTGATAAAAAACTCCCATGTTTACACCAGCTCTGTTGTCACGTATTCTTACCGGGTAGACTTTCTCATTTTTTTTCCAGTGCATTTACAGAATACATCAGTACTAGATGGAGATACGAGTCTATTTAGAGGTAATGACATTGTCTGGACTTTGTTTTGAGAATGCATTGGGATATATCATCATTTATATTAATTAATGGGTACAATTTTTACTTTAACTGCCATAAGTATTTGGATGTTAAGAGTCGAGATAGGCAATATTGGGTTAATTTAAAGTTTGGTCATCCTGTACTTAGACATGCAGACTACGTTTTCTTCTGTTGGTTTGTGATCTGTCATGAACGATTTTGACCTTCATTTCTACCAGAAATCACTAGTTTTGAGTTACAACCCCCCCCCCCTTACCGATGTATGTTAAGCTAATCTTATAACTTATAATATAACTTAACATAACCTAACCTAACCTATGACCTGTATTTTCTTATGCAATCGAAAAATATTTTGCGACTGAAATCCTGTAGAGATAATGTGTCTTATTGTTTAAAGAACTTCATCCCATAGTTAGAATCATAAGGTTCCCCAGATGACCCAAACCAAAACAATACCAATATTGTTTTGAATGTTTATACTATGAAATTTGTAGGAGGAGCAGCTAATATCCATTGAATTAGTTAATATTATTAGTAATATTTATATATTCAAAATAGTATTACTATGTTGCACAGAAAAGCACAACTACTTTCATGGTTCATCAAGGCAGATGAAGAAATTTACCAAGAGTAGTTGCAGAATTCTGACTTAGGGAGGTGTCGTCGAGCAGCAGGCCACCATCTTTTTCTTCTTATATTTCGGTACTGTGATTAATATTTTGCCTGGTGAGGATTTGTCGGTACTCTTGCACATTGGCACGAAGCAGTCCTGTATTTCTGCCGGTAACAACAGTACACCACAGCCGGCTGCCTCCAGGCTCCCACTCAGCGACTGGAGCTAGTCTGTGACGTCACAACCAATCACAGAGTTTTTCGCAGTCATATGACTTTTCAGCCATATTAGCCCTTATTTTTTTACACTTTTGGGCCCAATTCATTTAAGAATATCATTACCATAGTTAATTTAAGCGTTTTCTTTACACCAAAATTCCGACCGACATCTCATCGATTGAATGATTCTCGAGAAACTTAACCTAACCTAACCAACCCCAAGCGAGACAACGTAACGAGTGTAATTTTGTGATCATTACAACGTGATTATTTTGACCACACGATTACTTAAGGTTTTATTATTTATGTTCTCGCATAGATCATAACAGTGACGTCTAATTAACATGTTTTGTGTCGTTTTTCGTTTGTCTGTCTGTATTTTGTTTTGCTCCCCCCACCGATATGCGAACATGGTGGAGTTCGTACGATGCGGGAAGCCAAGTAGTGTAGGATCAGCCAGAAATAGTCAGCGTGCCAGAAGTAGTTCCCAGCACGTTATCAACCGCTGAAACACTGCAGGACCAAGAAGGCCAAGCAAGGAGCGATCAGTTTGTAGCCTCGGTATTAATATTACACTGTGTTAGTTTGGCATTCTGTTGTGTCTCTCAGTTTCTAGTTTACTTATACGCAAAATGTTGATAACTGTGACCGATGCCTAACACATACACACACACACACCTCTCCTCCCTGTCATTCCCTTTCATTCATCCGACATGACTATGAGAGAGGAGTAAAGATGAAGAGTTATGGTAAATACTGGAGTGTGATTTCCTCTTTGAAGTCGGTGTTATGAATACTTTGGTTATAGTCTCCTAGCGAGTGTTGTGGACGTACCAGGTGGAATCTCTTTTCATGTTCCTGCTGTACACGGCTGCCAGCCAATAGTGCAATACAGTGACCACCTGTTACTTTAGTTCCTAGTTGTTTAGTTGTTGTTATAGATCTGTTGAGCATGTAGGGGCGTTATTTATTCACATGGAGCCATTAACTCCCTCCCGTGGCTTCACAGAGACAGAGTAGAAGATAAGCAAGTCTTCCCGGACGATAGAAGCAGTGAAATATTTACATAATTCTTCATAATACGTGTGATGAGATCTGCAGTGTTTGACAGTTTCACTCTACTTTACAACATTCCAACTTGTTGTAAATATAACGGCGTAGTTTGACTCGGGTAAAATCAACATTACCAGAACGTGCAAATTGCCAGCTATCACTTAACTCCAGCTGAATTCTGGCAGTGACTGTATCACATGACCTCGTTCTGATCAGACCTTGTTGTGTCAGATCATGGTATAAGATTTTATTGACATGCTAGAAGGTCACTCGTCGATTTAAGGCCAGAGTGACTTTAAACAGGCTTTGATAACCCTAAGTTTAAATAAAAAAAAAATCAATAGTCGTATTAATACATAAGGTTCCACCGAGTCTTTTCTCAGCAACACAGTCAGCACAGTACAGTATATTGAGCCGTGTGTCACAGCGCCGGGGTGTAAAGGTGTTCTCGGAAACTGTTCACTCCAACTCCCAGCCATTACTTCTCTAACAAAAATCCTAACTCGGTAACTGTAGTCTCACCATACTCAGACCAGAAGACAATTTGATCGTCATATTATTATATCATTGTCATATTTTAATACATCATTGTAAACAGTGTATATTAGAGTCACTTTGTGGGTTGATGAAGACGAGACAGGAAATATAATGTGTTTTAGGGGAGAATAAACTCCAGTTTGTTTACCTATATTGTCTATATACATGAAGAGCCAATGTGTACACGTATGGCGGTTTTAACGAAGAAATAATCTCGATAAAGGTCAGAGGTCTACTGGTCCCCTGGTCATTGGTGGGTGAGGGTGGTGGGTGGACGGTAGTGAGTGGTTGGTGTTGGTGGAGGGTGGCTGAGGGTGATGGGTGTGGATGGAGGGTGGTGACTGAGGGTGGTGGGTGTGGTTTGAAGTTGGTGTGGGTTGAGGGTGGGCATTATAGTATGGATGGAAGTGGATGATGTATGCTGGCTGTGGGTGGAAAATGGTGGGTGTGGGTGGAGGGTGGTGTATGGTGGGTGCGTGTGGAGGGTGGTATGTGATGGCTGTAGGTGGAGTGTGGTGGGTGTGGGTGGAGGGTGGTGCATGGTGTTGTGGATTGAGGGAGGGCATGATAGTATGGGTGGAAAGTGGATGATATATTCATGGTGTGGGCGAAGGGAGGGAAACTGATACATAACGGGTGTGGAGGGAGAGGTGGAAGGGATAGCAGTACACAAGATGGGAGGGAGGGAGGGAGGGAGGGAGGGATCGGGCACGCGTCACTGTCACACTGTTTACTCTGGGTACTGACGCAGGCAACAAGGGAAGGCTGTGATGGTGACCTCCGGTTCACTCTCCATCAACAAATATGAGAGGTTGACGCGGCCAGTGTACACGAGGAAACTCTCCCTTACAAACTGTTGGTCGAAAAGTCAATAAAGTGAGTTTAATGGTGTACCCCTCGGAGCCCTCACCTCACACACCGCCCCGGGAGCCCCCTCACCCACACACAGCCCTCACCCACACACCGCCCTGGGAGCCCCTCACCCCACACACCGCCCTGGGAGCCCTCACCCCACACACCGCCCTGGGAGCCCTCACCCCACACACCGCCCTGGGAGCCTCACCCCACACACCGCCCTGGGAGCCCTGCCCCACACACACCGTCGGGAGCCTCACCCCACACCCCTGGAGCCCCTGGAGCCTCACCCCACACACCGCCCTGGGAGCCCCCACTCCCACCTGCCCTGGGAGCCCCCACCCCACACACCGCCCTGGGAGCCCCACCACACACCGCCCTGGGAGCCCTCACACCTCACACACCACCTGGTAGCCCCACCCCACACACCGCCCGGGAGCCCCCACCACACACCGCCCCTGGTAGCCCCCACCCCACACACCACCCTGGTAGCCCTCACCACACACACCGCCCGGGAGCCCCACCACACACAACCCTGGGAGCCCCCACCACACACCGCCCCCAGAGACCCCACACACACCGCCCTGGGAGCCCCACCACACACCACCCTGGGAGCCCTCACCTCACACACCGCCCTGGGAGCCCCCACCTCACACACCGCCCTCAGAGACCTCACACACACCACCTGGGAGCCCCTCACTCACACACTGCCCTGGGAGCCCTCACCCACACACAACCCTGGGAGCCCCCACCCCACACACCGCCCTGGGAGCCCTCACCCCACACACCACCCTGGGAGCCCCACCCACACACACCGCCCTGGGAGCCCCTCACCCACACACCGCCGTGGGAGCCCCCACCTCACACACCACCCTGGGAGCCCTCACCTGCACACCGCCCTGGGAGCCCTCACCTCACACACCACCCTGGGAGCCCTCACCTCACACACCACCCTGGGAGCCCTCACCTCACACACCGCCCTGGGAGCCCTCACCTCACACACCGCCCTGGGAGCCCTCACCTCACACACCGCCCTGGGAGCCCTCACCTCACACACCGCCCTCAGAGACCTCACCTCCCCTTCCCCCTGGGTCCTGCTATACCTCACTCCCTCGACAGGTTGACTTTGTTTACTCCAAGTGATAAAATATCCACTAAATATTTTATCAATCGTCACTTTCCATGCTTAAGTATTTCAAAGTTTATTTCAGTGACAACAAAACCGAAATTAAAGATATATTCCTCAGGTTGTGTTGTTTATGAGGGAAGTGTTATGTGTATTGATTAATTATTTATTTGGATCAATATATTATGGTCACGAACGTCAGTAGTAAGGAACACCGGGTCATGACTGGTAATTCACTGATACATTCCAAGTTAGGAGGAGTTAGATATTCTCGTGACAACTGACTGAAAGATTAGATGACAATGGTACAGATATAAACCAGAAGCCCGCCACCTACTTGACTATTTTGTCCGGACTGTAAGAGGTGATCAACTTAGACCTGTAATAAACCACATCACCTTGGCCACAGCAGAAAAGGTGCAACACAAACTATTTTTATACCAGAGAGCAACTAGCCTGTAATGTTGATTGTAAATAGGCAGGATCACCAGAGGAATATATAAGCCCACTGTACTGTACATTACAATGAGTCGTGTTCTGGGGAGGACAAATAACAGAAACGATGAGCGAATATAAATGTATTATCTGCTGTTTATGTTGCTTCAGTAAATCAATGAGAATGCACTAATTTGTGGCCACTGGTAACTGAAATAAATATATTATTTTTATCACCCCAACCAGGATCTAGTAGGTGTGAAATATATTGTGGATAACTAGGAGGTCTCTTCTTGTAATGATCATTGTGGTTTGTTTTAAGGAGGTGATTCATAATTCACCTACGGACATGTATTGCTGTGATGATTAAAACTGTACAAGTCACAGCAGGATATATCACAGGCCACGTCATCTCGCTCACTGTGAACAGAATATCTAAAAGCTATTTTGTTTTTGTCCTGACCTGGATTTTCGGAGTGACAGCATCAGAGGAAGTAGTTATCATTTGTATTTTATTGAAAACAACATTTAAATAACGTTTTTGTCAGGGCTTATTCTGTAATAGAAAATTTCCGCGTGTGTTGCTGTTTTAAGTTTCATATTTACTGAGAGAAACTTACAAAATCACCTTCGAGTTTAGTAACCCAGGTGTCAGCTGCTACACAAAGCTAATAATAAATAATTAACCATCATAACTTGATTGTTGAGTAATGTACAGTATCTCAAACAGTATCTGTCCACATTATGAGACCACGAATGATAGATATTGGGACATGCATTAACTTTGGTATATAGTTTAGCATAAGTAATGTAATGTGTATTTATTTCGGAGTAATTAATATGATGTTCGGTTACCAAATGTAGCAGGATCAGTGTGTCACAGAGCCACGCATACCAACCCTCCCGGGCCACAGAGCCACGCATACCAACCCTCCCGGGCCACAGAGCCACGCATACCAACCCTCCCGGGCCACAGAGCCACGCATACCAACCCTCCCGGGACATAGAACCACGCATACCAACCCTCCCGGGCCACAGAGCCACGCATACCAACCCTCCCGGGACATCACGAGTTGCATGTAGCATTGCAGAAGTCATCGGACCGATACTGGCAGATACTTTTTGGAGATACTATACATCAGTTGTCTCAGACTGTAGTGTTAACAGTCAGTCTAGTGTGTGTGTGTGTGTCTTTTGTACTGAAATTAGGACCAGCTTTTTTTTTATAATAAAGAAAAATTTACATATAAATCCGTTTTTTCGGAGCCAACACTTGAAACTATTTATAATTTTTTTTTTTTATATTGCGGGTCATATTTCATATTCCGCCGACCATACTAGCAGGTGCTGGTCTAGGGAGGTTGTCTATTGCCTGGCCATAAGGATCAGGGGTGGTGATGTACAGTCACCCAAAAAAGTCTTGTCGCGAACCACGAACCCCAAGATTCAGACTCGTGAACTCGAAGCAGTAAACACTGATACATTATTATGGCCATAAATACTTCGGATTCAAGAGTCTGAATCTCGGGGTTCATGGTTCACGACAGGACTTTTTTGGGTGACTGTACACCTTGAGGTTTGGCAACTTTTTGAGAACCATCTGTGGTTGTTTTCTTTTCTTCTGGTAGTCTTCGTGGGAGTGGCCTTAGATATCGAAAACGCGAAAGTGGTGAAAAAATACATTTAAGATGAATAAGAGTAAATATTTCTCGGAACTAAAATTGACTAACTCTTTACACTGTCGTCACTCCACCTTATTTCATCATTTTATCCCTTCCTGTTCTCATCATTTCGTTTCCCTTTCTCTTCCTCTCGTCTCTGTACAGTGATAAGCCAGTGCCAGGCTGCAGACAAGATAGCGTCTTGGTGAACAGTACGGGTGACACACGTACTGAACACACCTCCTCTCTCACGGACAGGTGGGCGACACTCACACA
Organism: Homarus americanus; assembly: GCF_018991925.1. NCBI lineage: Eukaryota > Metazoa > Arthropoda > Malacostraca > Decapoda > Nephropidae > Homarus > Homarus americanus. The sequence continues at coordinate 2,350,110 of NW_024733231.1, forward strand.
CACTTCGTTATCACTATTTACAGTGATATAACAGATGCGTTCTATTATGATGCTGTACCTTCTAATAGGCTGCAATGTTAACACTGTTTCCTCTTGTCGCTACAGTACACCCGAGCCAGCATCACCCATCACTAGCTGCCCTTCCCTTGAAATCTCACTGGACGCTCTGGTGGTCTCCGCAACCCCCCCTCACTTTTATCATTTACTTCCATCTCCTATTTAGTCCTCTCCTCTCTCTCTTCCCGTCCACTTTTAGAATATAGAAACTTGTTATTAATATTTCCCTTCTCATCATCCCTTTATGTCTATAACACCCCCAACAAACCGTGACCTGTTCTCTGCTCGATACTTCTGGCCATCCTCGTCAGTATCAAGTTTCTGAAGACTCTCGTTTTGAATGAATTAACCTGTTTTATTTCACATCTTGCTTGAGATGGAAACTTGCATGTTTCGAAACTACAGTAAAGTTGGTCCCGAGTCGCCAAGTGACACCAGGCCCCACCTCTACCAGCCATGATTCATATTTTGTATGGTCTCCTTAACATGCTGACACTATTATTAATTTATTACTGTTTATACGTTTTTGTTTTATACTTAGTTTTATTTTTCCTTTAGTACAATCATTCATAGTTGAGAGATAAATGCAGAGTTAATCATAATTGCTGTGAAGATCTAACAACTTTTAACGAATACCTGGACACGAAGCTATAAGTAACGTAATGATTCTTGGCAGCAAAATGCGACTAAAAAATACACACAAAGATTGAACTTTATTAAGGAGCAGTCCTAAATTTGTCCTATTATTATTATTATTATTATTATTATTATTATTATTATTATTATTATTATTATTATTATTATTATTATTATTATTATTATTATTATTATTATTGTTAATCTGTATTTTTAAATTTTTCATTATATTTATATTTATTAAAGTTTGGTCTCTTTAACTTCGTTAGTTAACATATTCTGGTTAAGGGGAACTTCCGGTTAATGTTAAATTCTCCTTAATTAGATCGAGGTCCTCTGGATTCTAATGATACAAATATAATAACGTTATTATTGAAAAGATAAAATACTGTTATGACTCTTATGTACTTTCACTGTACGTCTCTATACAGTGAAAGTGGGATGGAAGATACAGTAAATACAGTCCATTATAAGGTTGTTGTGATTCATTACAGAAATACAAGACAATGGTGTTTTTTTCTCCATGTTTTCAGTTTTAAGCATTCTGTTTTGTCATTTTCATTCTCACCGAAGGCTCGACTAGGACTCACAGTGTAGTTCAATAGTTATTTCACAAAAAAAACCCGCAAAATCTCGATGGTAAAATCACTGTTTCTTAAATTTATCAAAACAAGAAAGAGAATAAATATTTTAGTGAGTTAAATCCAAGTTGACGTTGTTTATAAATAACGTATTTCCTTTCACATTATTTAATTATCATTTACATATTTAATTTATCATTGTTATCAGCTACACAAGCGGTTCTAAGCAACAGCTAGTCACTTATTTTTGCTCATAACCTACTCATCCATTTGACCTTCTTAGACTACATGAATCAGCCACCGTCACACACTCACTGATAGCGTGTGGATGGCATCTAGTACACTGTTTATCTCCGTCAGATCCTCACGTACACAGTGCAACTTACTTGGAGCTCGTCAAGGTGATTATCTGGATACAATGGACCATGTTTACCACACCATATGATACATTCTCACAGCTACTGCGCAGTGGTTACGCATATAGTATAAAATATTCACTGTCTCACCCCTTCCTCAGCAGGTACCTACCACAATGCCACCACCTCCCGCCCACCTCTGAGCTGTCCGAGTTACTGTATCGTCGTTGAATTTTCCTCAGTTATCCAAAGAAAATTGATAGTTTCTAAAGTATCATCCGTTGTTCTTATTTGCATGTAAGTAACCATATCAAGAAAAGGCATAGGGCTGTGTAGATGGGAAATAGTGTCGGAAATAACGTTATCTATGTATTACGTTAATTAAGACGGTGAATCTCGCATCACATTTTATCAGGAAGAGGGTAACAGGTTCCTAAAGGCGGTAGGACCACGTCAAGGTTGTATTCAGTAATATCATGGATAGCATAGTACAGGTAAGTAGCAAGGGTGAAAGCAATATTGATGGAGAGGGATACAAGCTTAGCCAAAAGGAATGTGGGAGGCAAAATGTGAGATGAGTCAGTTGCTGTTTGTTGATGTCAGTAGGCGGTGATTCAGAATTGCATATGAAGAAAATAAACCATATGAAGTAAAAAATAGTACGGTATATGCAGGAAAAGTCTTGATTGAAGCAAAAAAAAGTACGGTATATGCAGGAAAAGTCTTGAATGAAGCAAAAAAAAGTACGGTATATGCAGGAAAAGTCTTGAATGAAGCAAAAAAAAGTACGGTATATGCAGGAAAAGTCTTGAATGAAGCAAAAAAAAATATGCAGGAAAGTCTTGACGGGTATATGCAGGAAAAGTCTTGAATGAAGCAAAAAAAACGGTATATGCAGGAAAAGTCAGGAAAAGTCTGAATGAAGCAAAAAAAAGTACGGTATATGCAGGAAAAGTCTTGATGAAGCAAAAAAAACGTACGGTATATGCAGGAAAAGTCTTGAATGAAGCAAAAAAAAGTACGGTATATGCAGGAAAAGTCTTGAATGAAGCAAAAAAAAGTACGGTATATGCAGGAAAAGTCTTGAATGAAGCAAAAAAAAAAACGTACGGTATATGCAGGAAAAGTCTTGAATGAAGCAAAAAAAAAAGTACGGTATATGCACATAATATTACACTATAATGAGACATTAGTTGGATTAACACTAACAACACAACGGATACTTTTGTCGGAGAGGAATAACTAATTTGTTGATTAAGTAAATGACAATTATTATTACTTCATGGTAAGGTTAGGTTAGTCTAAATTGGGTTAGGTTAGGTTATATTAGTCTAAGGTGGGTTGGGTTAGGTTAGGTTAGGTTGGTTTAGTCTAAGGTGAGTTAGGTTAGGTTAGGTTAGTATAAGGTGGTTCAAATTAAGTTCAATTGTGACATTTAAAAATATCAATTTCAGAATGTTTGGTGGAGAAAATAAAAATCGTTTGTGACGCTGCGCCCTGGATGTGAGTGATCATTCTGCTGGTAATATTTCCTCTATCTCCTGCCTGAGGAAACCTGCCACATCCTCCTCAGGTGTTGTCTGACGGCCTCCTCTGGTGTCGTCCTCTGGTGTCGTTCTCTGGTGTCGTCCTCTCACTCCAGAGATGTCATTGTGGTGACCTTCCCAATGTTTTTGTCCCACGTGACTTTTTTCTGGTAATAGACGTTAAACTAAGAGTGTTTGTGTGTCTCGGCCACCTGCCCGTGGGAGAGGAGGTATGTTAGCGCATCACTGATATTGGTTCCCAGGGGCCGAATACTGTATCTCCCAGTTCACTGTGTAAGCCGACTATCTGTAGTGATACTCAAAACATCCGCTATCTTGTGACGTAATATTGTATCAAATGCCATAACTTTACAGGACCTTCTGAGTTCCTGTATATTTCCAGATTACATAAACAGTATATACCTTCCAAGCTATGATTAACCTCATTAAAGGTTTCTTATATTATTTCAGTGGAAAATAATATTAATAGATAAAATCAAATCAGTTAAAAATAATCTTATAAACAGCAGTTGTGTTTATTCATGTTTAGCAGGCAAGATGGAGTTGAGTGATGTATAGGAGGCGTGGAAGGAGGCACCGAGACCCTTTGGACACTGCATATTTCTTCAATGTGAAATTTTGAAGCAGTGTGTGGAATTGGACTTCTAGTTTCTTGAATAGTTAAGCAGCGAATAAGAAATTTTTTATTGCAAATTGTACATACTGTATTTTTTCTTTTCTGAATTTAGTTGTAATCTGTGTGTGAAATATACAGTAACATTTTGTTTAGTGTGTGGACAATAGGTAAGAAGTGTCATAAAGTCCTTGAGCTGTCACTTGTGTAGATGATATATAGGGTGGGAGAGAGGACGTTGCCCTGAGGGACTCCACTCATGAGTGGGAAGGTTTCTCCTGTGTGTTGTCCCACCCTCAGTCTGGCATTTCTACCGTCAAGAAAGTTGCAAAGCAGCTTTTCAATGTTGGGGATCTTATATTTTAGACCGTCATGCCAGACTTTGTCAAATGCTTTCGCGACATCCAGGAGAGTTAGATTACATTTGATACCGCCTCGCTGCGGCTCTGGCTATGTTTTCACATGCCAGGGCGATCGCTGTAGTGGTGGACTTCCCTTTCCTGAACTCGAATTGTCTGCAGTTGACTCTGTTGGTTGTTTCCAGGTGATTTCTCAGACGGTTATTGACGATTTTTTCTAGTAATTTTCCAGGTACTTCGAGGAGGGAGATGGGTCTGTAGTCTTTTCTTGTTTTGGTGTTAGGGTAATAATGGCCGACTGGCCCGCAGGAAGACTTACTCTACAGTGTTTACATTTGAGTTACAATACGCCAACAACATCGTAAAATAGTTTTGATTTACAATAATTTTAGCAGTTTGTAAGTTTGAATACCGTAAGTCGGTTACAACATCGCCGAATGTTTAACTTAAGATGAGTTTTGAGTGCCCGACACTGGGTTATCAGTGTCCAGGGATGAGAGGACGGGCGGGTGGATGGGTGGTGGTGGGGGTAAACCTTACCTTCAACAGTTCTAAGTGTGAAATCACTCCAACTGATGAGGGCGCTACAGACGACAACGCGATCCCTATCATCCTCCATTGTAAGCTGGACGAACTGAAATGAGGTAATTTAAGAGAATAGATCGCCTTGAGGCCCACGATGTCCTTATCTCCCCACAAAGTGCCTCTATGTGCGTAGACTGACTGCTGCCACAGGTGCGGAACTTTTTTCGACAGCCATATATTAGGAGAGTACAATGATCTTCTAAGGCAGTGACTTTTTCCTTTTGGGGACTCGATACCTGTAAGAAACTGGTATCCTTAAAGCATCCCAGATGGCCAACAATCCTTACGTCCTGCTTGGCATCAGATGAACTGGTTGGGGGGATCGTTCCAGGGCACATTACAACGGTCGCGGGAGTAAACTATCCAAGTTTCAGAAGGCCGCCACACAGTGGGACAAGCCCTTCATTATCACTACCCACGAACCTATGCCGCCCCATAATTAGTTAAGGACGATTGCTAGAGGTACACAGGTACTAACACTCCTACATACACACATACACACGCGCACACACACGTGCACATACACACACACACATATAAATATATAATATATATGTCTATCTATCTATATAAAACAAAGAAGTCTGTCTGTTTGTGTGTGTGTGTCCGCACGAGAATCTCGGAAACTACTTTACCGATCTGTAGTGATGATGTATGGTGTTATATGTAGTGATGATGGATGGTGTTATATGTAGTGATGATGGATGGTGTTATATGTAGTGATGATGGATGTTGTTATATGTAGTGATGATGGATGTTGTTATATGTAGTGATGATGGGTGGTGTTATATGTAGTGATGATGGATGGTGTTATATGTAGTGATGATGGATGATGTTATATGTAGTGATGATGGGTGGTGTTATATGTAGTGATGATTAGACAACAAAATAATAACAGTTTAATGCTAAAATAATATACTTTGCTGTACCGTTGTAGTGAAAAACATGGTGGAACTTACATACGACGTAAATGAACTATTGATGGAAGAAGAAGTTTTGGGGACAGAACAGTGAGACAATGTGGAGCCTCCCGGAGGGTGGCGTCCTACCGTGGCCTAGCAGAAACGCCACCCGGAGGGCGGCGTTTCTGCTAGTGTATATATATATATATATATATATATATATATATATATATATATATATATATATATATATATATATATATATATATATTATTTGTATGTACAGAGTGTGATGTGTATCATGTACGGGTAAACACAAGAGTGTTTGTATCTATTGCGTATTGTGCACAATAAGATAAACAATTATCATCACAAGGCTGAGAACGAGGACCTATAGTACGTTACTATCGCCTTCAGGTAATTAAGAGTTTTATATTATTGTTTATCTCCCTCAAGGACCAACTTTGTTATCATGTCTGGAGGATATATAAGGGAGTGGTGGTGGTGGTGGTGGTGGTCATCCTTCATCAACACAACACACTCCACCATGACTGGGGCGCCACTGTTGCTTCTTCTGAGTCTTCTCTCACTACACACAGGTAATGCCTAATCACCAGGTACTGCTACCTGGCACTCCACGCAGGTCCTACTCTTCCCCGGTCGGTTTTAAGTGTTCTTCAACCTACTCTAACGTCCTACACTCGTCAGCCAGGGTTTAAGAAACTCAAGCACCTCGAAGGATAGCTGCCATAAATTTGCTTGTTTCATAAATTCATATTTTCGATTTATTTGTAAATTATGAAAATTAACAAGGTCATTAATATAAATACCATCACACTTCGTTCTGTGCACACTGTTATGTTATGCACTCGTACATACACTCTGGTTGCCAAGCACTGATCTATAATTCCTCACATGCTGGCCTCGGTACATAACGACCGTAATGATAGTCATCTACTATATTAATAATGCTGGACCAAAATGAATAATAATGATAAGAAATTAATACTTCCTCCGTCTCTGAATAATTCCTGAAAATTAGTTTCATATTATTCGTCAAAACATTAGCTAGACAATTGAGCATTTGGTAAATGTATTACTCGTGTGGTTTAATAAGTGTAATATAACTACTCTCATGGTGTATATCATATTCAGTATTCATCACTATCACTCACAACAAAAAGTTTGGTTTACAATACATTGTTTTAGTATGCAATGTTATGTATTTTCATGAAAATTATATTTGTTCTATTTTATATCCACTCATAAAAGTATGAGTCTTCTCTACTTTTTAAAAATATGAATTAAAAAAGTAAATTGGGCAATACATCAAAAGTGAAGTTTTTTTTTTCAGTGACCAATTATATCTTCACATTTCAGACTCAGTGTGGTCAAGATACGTGGGTCAGCTTGACTCACAGGGTAAGTTGCGTTTTGAGTACTGAGTGTGTGAGTACTGTCAGTTGTCATCAGGCTGGTTATGGTAACTGTAAGATGTTCAACAAGACCTCACTGTGCTACTTCACCTGTCATAATATAGTGTTACAGGGCGTTACAGGGTGTACCTGAACATAAAAATGTCAAAATAAATCTTATTTATGTATAGAAATAAACGAAACATATTTGTTAAAATAACTAAAAATTAAAAATAAAGAGGCGTGAATCGTTTTCATTTGGTTCTCTGTCGAGCACAAGCTAAGAAAAAAGAAAAACAGAATATTATATATATATATATATATATATATATATATATATATATATATATATATATATATATATATATATATATATATATATATATATATATATATACATACATACAGTATACACTCTAGCATTTCGTCTCTTGTGTCTTCCCAGCGAAATAGGTGAAAATTTTCAAGTGCCTTGAGGTGCCCCCTGTATGTGACCCATGTCTCGCTGCCATACAACAGGGTGGGGAGAACCACTGCACGATATACGTGCAATTTTGTAGATAATTTCAGCTCCATACTGCTGAAGACATGAATATGGAGTCTTCCAAAGGCTAAGATGCAAATCAGATCCAATGTAGAGTTTTTCGCTGATGTCCGCGGTGGTGGACAGGTGGGAGCCAAGATACAGAAAGTGGGTAACATTGGAGAGGGTAGTACCGTTAATTTGGATGGATTGTGGACGTGTGGCCGAATCAGGGACAGGCTGGAAGAGAGTCTGAGTCTTACATACATTCAACTCAAGGCCAAAGTGTGCATACGCATTTGTGCAGGTATTCAGGATCCGCTGCAGGTAACGTTTAGTGTGAGCGACGAGATGAGGTCGTTTGCATACTGAAGTTCAGTAATGGAAGCTGCCGGCACTTTCTTCCTGCCTGAAGTCTTCTTATATTGAAGAATCCCTTCTGCCAGTACTGGATGGCCATCCTGCCGGCTAAATTGGCAGTTTTTCTTTCAAGACGCTCATTTGTGTCAGTTTCCAGAAGCGTCCTGACATTCCATGCAACGACCATAAGAGCTCGTATAATTTGTCTTTGCTTTGATCTGTGGTTCTATTTTCGACCTCATTAGGATGACTTTCCTGGGGGCGGGGTCCCAGTCAGGATGGTTCTTTCGGCAGGGTATGTTTAGGGCACCTTTTCTAACTTCCTCCCCATGTGGGGTGAGCAGAGTGGCTTCTGGAAAGGGCTGCTCATTCACACAGACAGGACCGAATTGCGCTGCTCTCTAGATCCCAGTGCATAAAAGACTATCTTATCTATGCCGCCCATGTGCAGGGTTGTGACCAGAGACTTATAGCAGCTGGATTATGGCTGCATTTGAGTTGATTTATGTAGTAAGGTAGGAATGCAAGCTGCAACCACACATCTTGATTCTCCCTTTTCCTGATGAAGTGGTGCAGGTAGCTGCAACAACTGGGGAGAGGGAGAGTTGCAATGGACTGCCATAGTAGCTTTGTTACGCTGGTTAATTCCCCAGTTAACCAGGTTGGTACACATATAATATAATTGTGCTTTTGGTAACGAAACCCAATTGAATTTTCTTGTTTTATTATACAAGTATTATGTTTATAATTCCTGAGTGTATATCAACCGTAAGTTCCACTATTTATGAGTGAATGAGAAAGAGGACGGCGTTTATGTAATATAAACGTGGACCAACGTCCGTTCGATAAAAGTTGGTGTGAGTGACTGCTGAGTACTGACTCATTGAGGGAGAACGGTACGGGTACGTCGTTCCCCCTCGAGGGAAGACGGAGCCATCCACTGCGGCTCTCAAATAACATCTTCCTCTAGTCAAGGATATCAGACTACTGCTCGCTTCAGGTGGCCAGGAGCTGGCTACTTTATGCCTTTACTCAGCATAGTATGACGCAGCTTCCTGTGGGCACACCTTATCACGTGCATTGAACATGTCACCTCATAACCAGTGGAAAGATACAGAGGGTGAATCTGAATATAAATCAGATGTAAGCAACCCATTTATATAATACTTCTGTTGATGAGACAGGGGGCATTACATCGCTCGGTCACCACCGGCCAAGCTCCGTGAGGCCTAAATAAGCTCACAGAGTACAGTACATCCTATTCAACCCTAACCATGTTATAAACATATGTGTAAACACTAAGCTGGGGACTCTACTACTGTAGGGGTTTTATCTACTACAGGGGTCCTATACTTTAGTGCCTTCTGGGTTAAAATGTTATGAACAATTTTCATCTTGGATAACACTGACTTAAAACAGAAAAGAAACTTGATGTAAAACACAAATATTACTGCCAATATCAAAAGCAACATGGCAGAAATAATCTTCCCCTACTTCGTGCTTAAGAACGCACCTTCTTAGCAATGTACAACTTTTGCTACTATAATCACGCTCGATGAATGAGTGTGTGGTGCTTAAGGCTCTTTCAATGAAACATTCATTTTGCAGAGAGCAATGGTACTGAGTTGTGAAGGGTACTACACGGCATGGCTGAATATTTACAGTCTGTGATACTTTTGTAGAACTATCATATTTTTGTTTTAAGAAGATGTGTCATTGACATCATTAAAATATGCAGTTTGAAAATTATGAACATTCTTATCCTCCCTGGGATCAAAAGAAAATGTCCACATTTTCTATTTCTAATAAATACCGGGAATTATTTCACTTCAGTATATATTAAAATAAGTAAGCACTTACAACAATGACAATTACCCTATTGATGTCCTATCAATGTGAAGGCATGTCTTGAACATGTAAATGTGTGTATATACTATATGTATGCCTAGATAATACCTATATCTTGTAGGCTTGATTGAAGAATTCTTTCTAGAATTTCTTGATAATGTGAAATTGTTGCCACCTTATATGTTACGCTAGTTAATTCCCCAGTTAACCAGGTTGGTACACATATAATATAATTGGGCTTTTGGTAACGAAACCCAATTGAATTTTCTTGTTTTATTATAAAAGTATTATGTTTATAATTCCTGAGTGTATATCAACCATAAATTCCACTATTTATGAGTCATTGAGAAAGAGGACGGCGTTTATGTAATATAAACGTGGATCAACGTCCGTTCTATAAAAGTTAGTGTGAGTGACTGCTGAGTAGTGACTCATTGAGGGAGAACGGTATGGGTACGTCGTTCCCCCTCGAGGGAAGACAGAGCCATCCACTGCGGCTCTCAAATAACATCTTCCTCTAGTCAAGGATATCAAACTACTGCCCGCTTTAGGTGGCCAGGAGCCGACTACTTTATGCCTTTACTCAGCATAGTATGACGCAGCTTCCTGTGGGCACACCTTATCACGTGCATTGAACATGTCACCTCATAACCAGTGGAAAGTTACAGAAGGCGAATCTGAATATAAATCAGATGTAAGTAACCCATTTATATATTACTTCTGTTGATGAGACAGGGGCCATTACATCTTCTCCATCTTGCAATGCCTTTATCTGCCGGTGTAGTCATTGGGTTCCAGTGTTCATCACTTCTTCCGTCTATTCCGTCGTTGAGGTCTTACTGGAGCTCTGTAAGCATCTCTGCCTGTTGCGGGGAACCACCGCAGATATTTCGTTCGGGGTTTACTCCCGCAGCCTTATACCTACCAAGGTTAATCCGCCAGGCAGCGTGGCAGTGGTTGGTAGGCGCCAGGGTGTGTCTACATGCCGTTGGGCCTATGCTCTGTGTGTTGCCAGAGGGACTGTGCAGGAGTCTTGATGGTGAAGAGGCTGTGTACTGGCAGGGGAAGACTTAGGCAAGGTTGTTTCCCTGTTCACCATTAGGGCTAGCCAGGGGCGGTATCTGAAAGCGAGAGGAAGCAAGCAGTGCCTGCACCTTAACACTAACATAATGCTGCCACACTAGACGCATCACACCACTCTGTTGATAAAAGGACACACACACACACACACACACACACACACACACACACACACACACACACACACACACACACATACTACTACTACTACTACTACGTGGCCTCCAGCCTCCCCAATAGCCACACCTTCGCCACCATTTATTTACCTTAATATTAAATATCCTAATACATAAGTATCCTATCTACTACTACTACTACTACTACTACTACTTACTACTACTTTTTTTTTTTAAATCGTGGCCTCCAGCCTCCCCCAATAGCCACACCTTCGCCACCATTTATTTACCTTAATATTAAATATCCTAATACATAAGAAGCTATCCTATCTGTGTTAAATTAGTTGAGCCGCAGATCTATGAGGCATTCAGTGACTGTAGCCTCATAGTCAATATCTGCAGCAGTTGTCGGAGTAGGGGCAGAAGCTCTCGTTCCCCTGAGGCAGAGCAAAGCCGACCGAAGGAGAGAGAAGGACAGTCGACATCTCATCCAGGCTGTAACATAACTTCTGGGCTGCTGCTTCTGTTCGGAGATCAACTCCGCGAGTCTGGCGTAGAAACATCTTGCACTTGGGCCCATCCCACCAGAGGTTGTGAACACTAGAGGAGTGAAGCTGCCTTGATCAACATTTTGAATTCTCTCCCCATATGCCCTTCTCTTGTCGTTCTCGTTCCTCCTATGTGCAGCATCGAGAGCTAGGTTACGGTGACAAACGGCCATGGGATCAAAAATCCTGATGTCGAAGAAAGCTCGCTGTCCCCGCGTCCAGAATCCTCGAGCACTGACGTCCACACGGGCTTCGTTAGATGTGTTTGAAGTCCTGTGTTGGAAGATCTCGCCATCCAGTGGAAGGAGGGTCGGTTCTACCATGACGTCCCGGCAGATTTCCTTCAACATATTTGCTGTGAGATCCCTTACCTCGTCATGCCTCATGCATATGAAGCCCCCCTTCTTGCAGACCATGGCGTGATCGCCATCATAGGAAGAGCCACACACGCATTGGGAGGGCAAACCATCTACTGGCCAACCGTACCTTAGAGCAATGGCATCTGTAAATTCTTGTTTGTTAAGGCTGAAACCATTTGCCCTTATCGGTAACGTAGTTAACCAGTTCGAGGCGCCCACCTCCTGCGCTATAGCTACTTTTTTTGTCAAATTTTCTGGAGCCTGCAGCAATAGTTGCTGCAACATGTCATTTTGGCAGTGCTGCCGATCTGTTGTAATGGACCTACGGATCTTATTTACTTCGCTGGTGTCCACTTCCCCTGTTGCATTCTGGGCTATTATGTGGTCAGTGAGGGCTGCCGTGAACTTAAGTGAATTTTGATGTTCAGAGTCAGCAATCTCCTCTGGATTAGTTAGTCCCATCCCTCCCAGTCTTGGTGGAAGTGCAAGAAGTGTTCTTTCTGCTAGGGTTAAGTCAGGGTGTTTCACTAGTTTGGGAATGAACTTGACACTGATTGCTTCTTCCAAAGGGTGGAGGAGGGGTCCGATCTCAGGGATGGTACGCATCAGGTAGTTCCAACGATGCTTGACTCCATGGGTGAATGCTGCAAAGGCCGCATGTGGCTCTGTGTTAGCAATCTCCGATAGAGCTTGGATTTCGGTAACCCACTCATTCACCTTTCCGCTACGTAATCGGTCTACTACTACTACTACTACTTTGCTGTCACTCGGAATCGAGTATGACGATCATCCAGCTATAATACAATAATATGAGTTATTAAGGATGTCACCTTCGTTGGTGAGCTCTGAGGTCTGAGCTTGACTACCTCGTTATGCAGTCGGTCTAACTCGAAAGTATTGACACCTTCTTGTGTGGTGCTCCTTCAAGGGTTACAATGTGGAGTAATCGTCTCCCAGGTGAGAGGGTTGATTTGGCACTTTTTCAGGCTTGTCTTAAGACTATCCTTATACCTTTTTATTTGCCTGCCAGCGTTAAGTTTACTGTTCGTTTGGTGACTGTAAAGTAGCTGCTTTGGGAGTCTACTGTCGTCCATGCGGGAAACATAAACAGTCCAGTGTATTTGTTCATGGATAATGGTAACCTGAATGCTTCTACAGTTGGTGTCAGCGAGAATACTGGCTTTTGTTCGCGTGTCTTCCCAGCGAACTCGGAGGATGGAATGTAGACTACGTTGGTGAAAGTTTTCAAATGCCTTGATGTGCCTGCTGTATGTGGCCCCTGTCTCGTTGCCATAAACAGGGTTGGGAGGATACTGCTTGATATACGTGCAACTTTGTAGATAATTTCAGCTCCCTACAGCAAAGACATGGGTATGGAGTCTGCCAAAGGCTTGAGATGCACATTTGATCCGATCTTGAATCTCTTCATCGATGTCCGCAGTGGTGGACAGGTGGGAGCCAAGATACTGAAAGTGGGTAACATTAGAGAGGGTAGTGCCATTAGACTGGATGGATGGTGGAGGTTTGACTGAACCAAAGGCTAGCTAAAAGAGAATCTGAGTCTTATGTACATTCATCTCTAGGCGAAGGGTGCATACACATCTGCGTAGGTGTTCAGTGTGAGCGACAAGGGTGAGGCCGTCTGCATACTGAAGTACAATAATGGAAGCTGCCGACCCTTTGTTCCTGCCTGGAGTCGTCTTATGTTGAAAAGTCCCTTCATCCGGTACTGGATGTCCACCCCGCCGGCTAAATTGGCACCGGCACGAGTAAGGAAGGCAGCCAAAACAATGAAAAAGAGTGTTGGTGTCAGTACACATCCTTGTTTCACCCCCCCGGGGAAGAACTCAGATTAAGTGCCATTCTGGCATGTAATTGGCGGGCAGCAAAGATCATGCCACTGGTGCCATGCAATGAATGCAATGATATAAAGTCACATTGATATTCTGGGAGGAAGTTTTCCGCCTCAGGAAGAAGTCTGTTTCAGATTACTCAGGCGATAATTTTGCCAGCTACGGACAGCAGCGAGATCCCGCGGTAGTTGCCTCAGTCTGACTGGTCTCCCTTATTCTTATAAATATTGACGATGGAGGCGTCTTTAAAAGCTTGGGGATTTCCTCCCCTTTCCCATATATTCTCCAGGAGAGAGTGGAGATGGCTGGTAAGCAGAGGTCCTCCTCCTTTATACACCTCGGCTGGGATTCCATCAGGTCCTGAGGCTTTGTTATTTTTTATTTGTTTGATGGCAGTAGCTACGTCATCCAGAGATGGAGGACAGCTGAGTTGGGTCCTCTCTGGATGCTGAGGGACCTGCTGGGTAGTCAAGACATCCTCATCCGTGTTTCAGTTGGGCAGCAAATGCTAGTGCTCATTCCAGCCCTGAAGGGTGCCTTATTCGTCTTTAATTGGGGAGTTGCCGTTGGATGAGCAGAGGGGGTTGCGCCATGAGTGATTGGCCAATAAAATGTTTTAGTGGATTTGAAAAATTCGCTTATCTTGTGTTAATCTTCAAGTTTTGGCATTTCACATGCTATATTTTTAAACCAGTCGTTCTTTAGAGTGCGAAGTTCCCGCTGGGCCGCCGCTTTCTTCTTGTGGAAGGTACCAGCTTTGGTCTGGTACTGAGGGTTGTTCTGCCAATCAGTTAAAGCTTATCATCGACGAGTTCATTGATTTCTGGGTAATTTTCATCAAACCAGTCCTGGTATATTCTTTCCATCTGGCCTAGGGTCTCTCTGCAAGTTTTTGTCATGACAGTGTCGAAAATATCCCATTCGGCACTGGGATTTGGGTTGTTTGTTGTCAAGTTGTTTATCAGCCCATGTTCGAGCTGCTCTCTGATAGCATGTGCCATCGCTGGATCCTCCAAACGGTTAGTGTTAAAACCTCTTCTGGAGGCTTGTTGCCTTCGCCGTTTAGGGGCGACGTGAAGTGATAGCTTGGCTCTGACGAACCGATGATCAATATCGCAGAGGGCTGAGCCACGCATGGCTCGGGTGATAAGGACATCTCAGCGATCCCTTTCTTTGACATTGATTTAGTCAACGGGATGCGAGTGTTTAGATCGTGGGTGTTGCCACGAACCCTTGAAACGCGCGCGCGCACACACACACACACACTTACTTTCATTCAAAGTAATACTCAAGTATACTGAAAATTATATTCAGCATCCTTTTATAGTATGCTTGAGAACTATGAAAAAAAAAATATAAACATTAGTTCAGCACAACTTAATTAACAGACGTAAACACAGCCTCACCTCCCCTCACGTAATCTATTAAATTTTTCTCGTGATGTCCAACTTCCTGTTGGATCCTGGTCCCTGATGTCTTGTTCCCTCATGTTGACGTGTTGTGATTAGGTGAATATATTAATGATGATTTACTTAAAACCGTCAAGAACTTCACTGTGTTTGTTTGTATTTTTCTTCTATAAGGTCTTATGTTATTAGGTAACTTTGCATTTTGGTCTGATATCTGATGGTATATTTATCTAATATTAAAAAATAAAAGCTAATAACTAATGCTGTTGACCTCACACACACAGCGACTGCGGAGTGCTACCCACCTTTCACTGCTGTGTATCACACATGCATCTTCATAGACTCATCAGTAAAAGGCACTTGGTATTCGACAAGGAACTTCTGCCAGGATCAAGGCGGAGATTTGGTCAAGGTGGACAGCGGCGACTTTATGTACTATCTCGTCAGATACATTCATGACAACGGTAATGGTTCACTGAAGCGACAATTGCTTTTCTTGTTACAAGAATCTGTTTATATATAATTAATATTAAGCAAATGGAGCTTAAAATCTAGTAAATTTTTCAGGTCACGATCAATATTCGTACTGGATCGGTGGGTCGGACGAACACCACGAAGGAGACTTCCGTTGGACGGACGGTACAGAGGTGAAGATGGGCACACCTTTCTGGGGTGACAGCGCTGACCAAATACAAGAGCCTGATGGCGGCATCAATCAGAACTGTATGGAAATGGCACGTGGTGACCATTTCTATTTCTTTGATGTTCAATGCGACGGTAATACACCTGCCATCTGCGAACAAACTGTCTAAGCGTGTTTGGTAGATGGTCTGCTAACTGCACCATGTATCTGCTCTTCAATACTACTGTTTAAGGCATGCAGCCCAACTAAGGCTGACACTGTGATTCTTGTAAATTGCTGAACACATCAATAATGTCTTATGTTTCTGATTTAGAGGAAAAAATAAAGTTTATTATACATTTGCTTCCTGTTCACAAAGATATTTTGATCCTTATTCGAATAAAAGTATATTTCTGCATCCTTTTGGCACAGAGCAACTGAAAAAATAAAAAACAATTTCTCTCGTACATCAGAAGTATCCGATAGCTAGATAGACAGATTGACAGAGAGAAAGAGAGAGATTGATAGATATATAGATTGATTGATAGATATAAATACTCTCGCTTCCTACCATCATCCATTGTTAAATATTTTATAGGTTAACAGGCTAACAGATCACAATTCGAAGACTCTTGAATTCCTCTGATGGGCACTTGTTAGGACTTGGGTCTGTATCGCTGCAGTTGTCTATGTGCTGGGCAGCTCGCATTTGCCAGACTCCTCTTGATGATATTATTAGTTTCGTTATGTCTCACATACCAAGCCTTGGATGCCCTACATACAAGGGCGCTGTTGCCATTCTGGTCTATCCATATGCACTTGTAAACAGTGTAGACTTTTACAGCGTGAAAAGCATAGGAATTGAGTGTAGTGCTTAACTCCTTGTGTACAGCGTCCCCTCTGTGTTGAATAAAATCATCTGACGTTGACCAAACAAAACATTAAAATTGTCGTCCCCGTAGTGAAGGGGTGAGGGAGTCAACGGCATGAAAATCACTCCGTGCCGGCAAACGAACTTTATCTAAATTTATCTGAGGCAATTTCCTTTATGATAGGTCATTCTCGGTGAGTTTCTTTTTTTTCCCCTTTGGGGCATTGGTCAAGCTACTTGGGATGTGATGGGAAATGTTTTCCGAATACAAGCAAATCTGCCAGAATCACTCAACACATGTTACAGTAGGGTGGGTAACTCCGGTAGCCCCAGAAGAGAGTGCAGCTTTTTGGATTTTGCATTTTTTACCAAAATGGCTTTGGAAGACATCAAAACCCTTCTGCTGATAAGACAGATAGAAGGAAACCTGTAATAGAACTCAAAGAGAAATACAAGTCTTTCTATTGCTGATAATTATAAATCTCGGTGTTCTCGATCAGATGGACCCTGGAGTTACCCTATGCTGTACAGTATCAGGGACAAGTTCAACATTAATGGATTTTTGTCTTAATGTAAGCTCTCCTTACCTCCTATTTTATAATTAGATATGATTCCTTTTTATTTGTTAATGAATAACCAATGATCTGGTAAAGTTAAACTATTGTAAAAGCAACAATTGCAGGTTCATAAACCTGGTTCCAACTGCGTTGAAGCAAGCGTCCGACGCCTATGTCAGACCAGAGCAGACAGCACAAGGGGAAATCGAAGAACAGAAATCATGGAGGACGGTCCAGCGGATCTGGTCTGTACGAGGCGGAGATGTATTGTCTTGCCTTGTTCTCGAGGGATGACGCGATTCTCGCGAGGATCAACTGCTGATCTGTTCTTTGGCTGGTGTTTGGTGGTGGGGACGCCTCTGACGTTGACCTGCTGACGGTGGCTATTAACCGGTTCCACTGATTGTACCTCTCCAATCGGCTCTCTAAGGACAGGTTTATTCCTGTATTTGTACCAAATTTCATCCCCACGCATCGAGAAGGACACTGGCACGCAAGCCACGTGTATCTGCTCTCACAGAGAGGCAGGAGTGATGGACACGGGTGTACCTCAACTGGTTGTTCAATGGTTACATTTAACGTTTTCTTTTTCTTTTTTTATATCATATTATGGATATGTTCTTCATTTAATTTTTTATTCATAAGTCTTTATTTTCTTTATTTTATCTTATTATGTAATTAACTTTGGGTGGTCGGCCACGTCGTATCTTTCTCTCTTCTCCACAGCTGTTAATATGTTGATGATGTACAGGAGAACCAAGAGTGAATACATCTGTCTACAAGTATATCTATGGTGTCAAATGTTCATCATCAGGGCTGTGATCAACAGCGTGATATTATATGAGTTCAATTGAATATAAATTATCATAAAATAATTGTGGCAACTTGCCGAAAACTTTTGGCAAAATAACATAGCAACAAAATAAAAGACGTTGAATAGAACTATGGATTTATTCTATATTCTAAGAACTTAAATCATTTAATCAAATTGTCATCTTCAGGTCTGAGGGTTGGTAACCATGATCCACCACTGAAAACATTTTCGAATTATCTTTACCAATCCTCCCAGAATCTGTCTCTCTCTAGTGACCACAACTTTTAATTATATTTATCCACCACACTCTCGGCCTTCCCTCATTCTTTGGAAGGATAAACTGGATAAACTCGTCTGGCGTCAGCTATAAATTTTTTTTTAAAAGTGGCGTCCCTGTAGTGAATGGGTTAATATATCTTATATTAACCCGTCATCCCTAGTAAAACTCAAGAGGCAGGTCAAGCCGCCCTCTACATCTCTCGCTGCACCATTAATATTCATTATACGCGATGTCTTACTAATGGAGGACCATCCATTCGTAGACCAGAGAGACTTCTCTTTTCTCCACCACCTCGACCAAGTCAGGATGTTTGAGCCTTGTTTTAAGAAGCTGGCACTATTATCCTGGCCTAACCACTACCACCACCACTATTATCCTGGCCTAACCACTACCACCACCACCACCACTATCATCCTGGCCTAACCATCACCACCACTATCATCCTGACCTAACCACCACCACCACTATCATCCTGGCCAAACCACTACTACCACCACCACTATCATCCTGGCCTAACCACTACTACCACCACTATCATCCTGGCCTAACCACTACTACCACCACTATCATCCTGACCTAACCACCACCACCACTATCATCCTGGCCTAACCCACCACCACCACTATCATCCTGGCCAAACCACTACTACCACCACCACTATCATCCCACACTACCACCACTATCATCCTGGCCACTACTACCACCACTATCAACCACTACCACCACCACTATCATCCTGGCCAAACCACTACTACCACCACCACTATCATCCTGGCTACTACTACCACCACTATCATCCTGGCAACCACTACTACCACCACTATCATCCCGGCCTAACCACCACAACCACCACTATCATCTTGTCCAACCACCACTACCACTATCATCTTGGCCACCACTACTACCACCACCATACTCGTCTAACCACTGCTACCACCACCACTATCATATTGGCCAACCACTACTACCACCACCACTATCATCCCACCATACCACCACCACTATCATCCTGGCTAACCACTACTACCACCACCACTATCCTGGCCTAACCTCTGCTACCACCACTATCATCCACCACCACCACCACTATCATCCTGGCTAACCACTACTACCACCACCATCATCCTGGCCCACCACCACCACCACTATCATCCTGGCTACACCACTATCATCCTGGCCTAACCACTACTACCACCACCACTATCATCCTGGCCTTACCACCACCACTATCATCCTGGCCTAACCACTACTACCACCATGGCCTAACCACTACTAACCACCACCACTATCACCCTGGCCTAACCACCACTACCACCACCACTATCATCCTGACCTAACCACTACCACCACCACTATCATCCTGACCTAACCACTACCACCACCACTATCATCCTGGCCTAACCACTACCACCACCACTATCATCCTGACCTAACCACTACTACCACCACCACTATCATCCTGACCTAACCACCACCACCACCACCACTACAACATAGCGCCCCCTATTCTGAGACAGTCTATGTCTGGCCAACAGCATTACTCTTACATCACCTTTTTACCCCTTTACCATATAATATGATTCACGCCAACCAATTGTATCGTCAATTATCATTACTCGCATAATTATTCCACCAATGTGACTATTAACGCCTTGTTTAAGGACGTTCAGGTGACGGTCAAGTCGAAGTGAATGATTGAAAATTGTCTAAGGACGCATTTAGTATTTATTGATGTGGTCAAAACCCGCAGAGGAGAAGGCGTTTATAATATTACAAGGTGATTCATCTGATACATAATTAGTTAGTCTCACACAATTTTATCTTAATTACAATTAATTAAACATACTGACATAACACAAAGTTCATAACTCTATTAATCTTAGCTTCGCTTCATTCTGCATTGTCTTATTACTCCAGGTTAGGCAGAAACGAGTTGGCGTAATTAGTCAACAATATTTCAGTACCGAGGGGTATGTCATCACTTAGGCTGTACTTACATCAGGCGAGGTCACAGGTCGAAAGATTTAATGGCATCACAAGCCAGCAGTGTAGCTGTAGCCAGCGGCGATAACAGTGACATAGTATATTGATTATGATATACAGCAGTCGCAAATAAATAACATTTCTCTCTATGCAACAGGGAAAATTGTGTGGGATCCTCTCTCTGAGTATATAGATTCTGGTCATGTAGTGTCACAAGGATCTTTAAAAAAAATAGTTTCCTAGATTTTTCAACTCTGTGGTTATACCGAGAACAAACACATCATCTTAATGCATATGCTTAAATAGGGATCAAACCTGTGCAGTCTTGTAATAGATTTGATGTAGATCCCGGCAACAGAATCAGTCCAAAGGAGAGGTAGGAGAGGCACAGTCAGGGTCAGGGTCAGGAGGGCCACACCAGGAGAGCCCCCAACACCGAAAACTGCGAGCAGAGAACAGCCCAGCAGCTGATCCTCCCGAGCAGCTGTACGGGTAAATCGTGCCATCCTCCAGGACGTGGCGGCACAATCCGTCGTCACCTCACGGAGACCAGAACAGTTAGTCTGTCTTCCTCACTTTCTGCTCCTTGACTCCCTGTTGTGTAGTCTACTCTGGCCTGACATAGATGGCGGACTCATGCTCAACACAGCTCGAATCAGGTTTATGAACCTACACTACTACTGTTGTGTTTACAATAGCTTAACCGTAACAGATCATTGGTTGTTAATTAAAGAAAATATTCAGGCATCATTTGTGTATATATAAAATATGTTTAGGAGAGTTTGCAATACGAAAAAAACAAACAATACTTACATCAATGTAGAATTGTTCAATAATACTGTGCAGCGTAGGGCAGCTTCAGCGTCCATCTGATCAAGAACTTTGAGATTCGTAGCAGTTTGGGACATTACTACAGGTTTCCTGCTATCTGTCATTATCAGCAGAGCAGAAGACTTTTGTGGTCTTATCAAGCCATTTTGGTAACACCGTAGACTATAACATTATGACAGGTGAAGTAGCACAGTGAGGTCTTGTTGAACATCTTACAGTTACCTGGTGACAACTGACAGTACTCACACACTCAGTACTCAAGACGTAACTTACCCTGACCACACTGGGCCACAACCGTTGAGAATATGATGTCACAGAAAATTTAAAAGCTGCATTCTTGATGTATTAACCAATTTACTTCACAGCAGATAAGGGATTACAGTTAGCTGTCATCATTATATATATCATATATGACTATCATCACCAGTGTTGTTTACCGCGGCCCAGCGGGTGAGGAATTATAGACCAGTGATAGTCAACCAGGGTGTATGGAGAGTGCATGATGTGAGCAGAGTACACAGTGAAATGTGAGCTTTTGTTTCTTTTGTATTTTTACTGTTTTATGATTATATGAGGGACAACAGATGGTATTAATACTATGTGAGAGTGTGAAGTGTCTTAATATAAATGGAAAATGTGAATTAAAAAGCAAATTTGTGGCAGTTATCCTTCTGGGTGTTTGAGTTTCTGAAACCCTGGATGGCGGCGACAGTATTCTGAAGGTCCTCGTTCTCAGCCTTGTGTTGATAATTGTTTATCTTATTGTACACAATACTCGATAAAAGAGGACACACATGCATATGTTCACACACACACACACACACACGCACACACACACGCACACGCACACACACACACACACGCACACACCACTAGGTGATGAGTCAGATTCAATTCAATTTCAATTGTTTATTCCTTGATAGAGGAAGCGGGATCCTAGTGCTGTCACTAGGTACCCCTGTACAATGACACCAGAAGCATCTGGCAAGTGTGACAAGTATATACAGTATAAATATTATAAAGGGGCTTACTAAAGCCTAAGGAAGGAAGGATATTCCTTTAACACATAATCAATGTTATTTACAAAATATCTGGCCAGTATGGGGAGGATCATCGTGTCTCCGTCAGGGGGTCGTTGAGTGGTGGTCCAGTCATGGAGGAGAAAACTTTAACACCTGAAGGATAATCCCAATATGTTTAACTAATGCCTTATAATATGTACTCGTGTATGTATTAATATGTGTTATTTTATGCTTATCAGCATTAATGTGTATTAGCAAGTTTCTGTATGAATGTGTGTGCGTGTGAGCTTTTCCATCAATAGTCTTTGTGTACATGTATTCAAATGTATAGGTTTATGTAAGAGTGTCTGTATGTATATTTCTGCATATGTGTTATGTGTAAGTATATATTCATGCTTGTGTGTGTTTATGTTAACGTGTACACATACATGTGTCGTCCACAACTTGAGATAACAGACACCACCACGAGCCTGAGAACCTCACCGCCTGACGTCTAATTATAATAATTAAGTGTCGTTTTCGTGAACCACGAGTTTTATATTATTGTTTATCTCCCTCGAGGACCAACCTTGCTATCATGTCTGGAGGATATATAAGGGAGTGGTGGTGGTGGTCATCCTTCATCAACACAACACACTCCACCATGACTGGGACACCACTGTTGCTTCTTCTGAGTCTTCTATCGCTTCACACAGGTATTGCCACCTGGGCAAGTACTGTAACGCCCCTTCCCCGGCTAACACTAACTGCCTCACCCGTGGCATATCTGTCAAAATACACATTACATCACATTCACTTTTCAGTAATACATCACGACTTTTTTTTTTGACAAATTATATTAACTTTTCAGACTCCGTGTGGTCAAGGTACGAGGGTCAGCTTGACTCACAGCGTAAGTTACGTCTTGAGTACTGAGTGTGTGAGTACTGTCAGTTGTTATAGTGTTACAGGGTGTGCCTAAAAACAAAGCCATGAGGAAGGTCAATAGAAAACGCAGTTCTTCATGTTGGTAGAATGACTGAAAATTTCCAAAATTTAGCCCTGAATTGCGTTGGTTTCGTTTCCTGACGAGTATATGCTGCAAATGTTAATTTTTATGCCGAACACAGACTTGAACACGACGCCACAAGTTGTTAATTGTGAACTGTGAGTTGTGAGTCGTTCTTGACCTGACTTTTATTGTGGTTTCCTCTCACCGCTCAGGTATAGTTCTTGGTCTATTTTCATAAACATTAGTTCTGAGTTAAAACCATTGTTCTTTTATTCTGAATTCTCTCTTGGATCTTAAAACTGTTTCAGCACTTCGCTGTGTCCATCGAATTTAACAGCCTCTGGATTACCGACGTCGTCCTCAAACCGGAACAGTTAATAATGCCTTGCTTATTAATTGTAGATATAGGTGAGATGTTGCTCTTAAATAGGTGAGCCAAAGGTCAGTGAGGAAATCGAGCAGCTCTCAATTTTGTTAACGAAGTAGTAAACCATTTCTAGATGTTTCTCTTTGAAATAGTGAATAATTATTTAACCTTTGTAGTGTTTAACAAAGTTTAATGTCATCGAGGAGAATCCTCCTGACAGTCGTCATTTCCAGTTGAAGGTCCTGACGGGGCAATGAGAGAACATCATCGGCTGTTGCTGACTAATTGACGGACGTTCTCACCCATCTCAGGACTTCTCACCAAAGGTTGTTCAGAATGAGTTGATCTATGCCGTGACTCTCACTTTAGACTGTGTACAGTAACTTTCTCTTTGGAGGTCTTTGTCCACTGAAATATTCCCTCTTTGCAGGGACCCTTTCTGCTGTTGAATTTCGTTTAAAACTTTCTTTCAGCAACACGAGGGATTTAGTTTTGATGTAATCTTCTCAAAAGGTTTTCTTGTCATTTTACCTGATCATTAACATTACCAAATATGTAAGCTACATGTATTCATTTCTGTACATAATTCAAATATCTAAATCTAAGACGAAAAGGAGAAGCCATGATAAATGATTTTTTTTTTTAAAGAAACAGAAGGGTAAGGCTCTTATTTTAGGGACACCACACCCGGTAATACTTCAATATTTCTGTAGTCAATCATGGTACTTTTGGCCGATGACTTGTGTGGTGTGTTCCCCTTTACACACACTTAAACTCAAACTGTTTTGACTTGTAAATATAATATCATTAATTTCTAGCTGCAATCTCCCCATTGAAAATTTTACCAGTCACCTCTAAACTTTGATTTGGAATTACGCAAAAAATATAAAAACAGCTCATTTCAACAGATACTCAAAATTTTGTTTTATATTCGTAACTTAAAAATTATAACCTCCCCTCACGTAATCTATTAAATTCGTATTTTGCTCGTGATGTCCAACTTCCTGTTGGATCCTGGTCTTTGATGTCTTGTTCCCTCATGTTGTACCCGTGTTGTGATTAGGTGAATATACTAATGATGCTTTACTTAAAACCGTCAAGAACTTCACTGTATTCGTTTGTACTGTTTTTTGTATAAGGTTTCAAGTTATTTGTTAACATTTCAGTTTTATCTGATATCTGATGATATGTTTACCCAATATTGAGAAATAAAAAGATAAAATATAATTACAATTAATATTCTTGACCACGAATCTAATGATGTTTACCTCATGCACAGCGACAGTATTCTGCGAGTTCCCCTTTACTGCCTTGTATAAGAAGTGTATCTTCGTGGACCCAGAAACGAGAGGGTCCTGGAACTCGACAAGAACTTACTGCCTGGAACAAGGCGGTGATTTGATTAAAGTGGACAGCGCCGACTTCATGTTTTATCTCGTCAGATACATTCATGAAAACGGTAATGACTCACAGAAGTAAATACTGTTATTCCTGTCACGAGAATCTCTATATTCTTAGTCACTTAAGCAAACCGAGCTCTCAATTCAATTACTATACAGGTTACGATCATGTATCGTACTGGATCGGGGGGTCAGACGAAGACAACGAAGGAGACTTCCGGTGGACGGACGGTACAGAAATGAAGATGGGCACACCTTTCTGGGGTGACAGCGCTGACCAAATACAAGAACCTGATGGCGGCATCAGTCAGAACTGTGTCTTTATGAATAAAGGTAATCACTACTATTTCTTCGATTATGGCTGCAGGAACTATGCACACGCCATATGTGAACAAGTTGATGAAGAACGTTTGGAAGATGTTCTGCCAATTATACTCGACAGCTTTTTATTACTATAGAGGACAGGTTCACTACCTTTATACTATCATGGAAGACTACTTTTAATGTTTAGTTGCTGTTGACATTGTATACATAGCACCCGGTAATTACAAATGATGATCCCGATTCTAAACTTTTATTTTGAAAAAAGACTAAAAAAAAAAGTTAAAATGAAGATATAATAATAAAGAATATTTTTTTTATTTTTTTTTGTGGTTCTGCAGACATTACAGAGTTATTCAGCTTCCCTTCATACATACATATTGTAGTATATCATGCTGGACTTCTCTAACAGCCTCACGTATCTTTTCCTTCTAATATCCCAAAGCTGATGGCATTATCGGAACAAAAGCTTTAATTTTAACAACTCAGTGGAAGAAGCTATGTTAGCTAAGAAAGCCCCCCTCACCAGACCTAACTGTCAGACAATGGCTCACACAGGATTGTTGTAAATTCAATATGAATATTATAAATAAAAGAATATACAAATATTAATATAATTTGCGTAAATTCATTCTCACCTTAGTATGTAGTCGCACAGGACAACGTCTTGTAAACAACACGTTTGTAAATTTCTGGAAATTCTTCCGTCTGGGGAGCCCAAAAATGGATAAATGAAGTACTACTGAAACTGTCTTTTAACGCTGGGTCTTGACTCTTTTGTCTACGATACTGTGGCCATTTGTACATTTTGGGGCGACTTATGTTACACGTGCAATAAACCACGATGTTTGCAAGCCACTCGTTTTGCACCATCTGTACACACATCAACACACCATCTGTACACACATCAACACACCATCTGTACACACATCAACACACCATCTGTACACACATCAACACACCATCTGTACACACATCAACACACCATCTGTACACACATCAACACACCATCTGTACACACATCAACACACCATCTGTACACACATCAACACAGTACCCACACCACCACTTTTTCCGTAAAGTCGAAATTAACGTTATTAAAAATCATTTACCATAGGCCCCTTTCCCTCCAGGTGGGGTGGCTGTTAGGTAAATGTTGAATCTTCAATTATACGGAGACGATGGAAACGTTTATTATTAATCATCATCATTATTCATCACGGACCAGTAGTTAGCTGCCATCATCACCAATATTTCAGGTGACTCATCACGATCGTCATCTATTGCGGCCCAGCTGGTGAGGCATTTTAGATAGCCGGGGAAGAGTACAGTACTACTTGTGTGGAGTGCCAGGTGGCAATACCTGTGTGAAGCGATAGAAGAGAAGAAGAAGCAACAGTGGCGCCCCAGTCATGGTGGAGTGTGTTGTGTTGATGAAGGATGACCACCACCACCACTCCCTTATATATCCTCCAGACATGATAGCAAGGTTGGTCCTCGAGGGAGATAAACAATAATATAAAACTCGTGGTTCACGAAAACGACACTTAATTATTATAATTAGACGTCAGGCGGTGAGGTTCTCAGGCTCGTGGTGGTGTCTGTTATCTCAAGTTGTGGACGACACATGTATGTGTACACGTTAACATAAACACACACAAGCATGAATATATACTTACACATAACACATATGCAGAAATATACATACAGACACTCTTACATAAACTTATACATTTGAATACATGTACACAAAGACTATTGATGGAAAAGCTCACACGCACACACATTCACACAGAAACTTGCTAATACACATTAATACTGATAAGCAAAAAATAACACATATTAATACATACACGAGTACATATTATAAGGCATTAGTTAAACATATTGGGATTATCCTTCAGGTGTTAAAGTTTTCTCCTCCATGACTGGACCACCACTCAACGACCCCCTGACGGAGACACGATGATCCTCCCCATACTGGCCAGATATTTTGTAAATAACATTGATTATGTGTTAAAGGAATATCCTTCCTTCCTTAGGCTTTAGTAAGCCCCTTTATAATATTTATACTGTATATACTTGTCACACTTGCCAGATGCTTCTGGTGTCATTGTACAGGGGTACCTAGTGACAGCACTAGGATCCCGCTTCCTCTATCAAGGAATAAACAATTGAAATTGAATTGAATCTGACTCATCACCTAGTGGTGTGTGCGTGTGTGTGTGTGTGTGTGTGCGTGTGTGTGTGTGAACATATGCATGTGTGTCCTCTTTTATCGAGTATTGTGCACAATAAGATAAACAATTATCATCACAAGGCTGAGAACGAGGACCTATAGTACGTTACTATCGCCTTCAGGTAATTAAGAGTTTTATATGATTGTTTATCTCCCTCAAGGACCAACTTTGTTATCATGTCTGGAGGATATATAAGGGAGTGGTGGTGGTGGTGGTGGTGGTCATCCTTCATCAACACAACACACTCCACCATGACTGGGGCGCCACTGTTGCTTCTTCTGAGTCTTCTCTCGCTACACAAAGGTATTAACCCTCCCTCAGGTACTGCCACCTGGCACTCCACAACAGGTATTACTCTTCCCCGGTAATTTATAAGTGTTCTTCAACCTCTTCTAACGCCCTGCATGCGTCATCCAGGGTATGGGAAACTCAAACACCCAGAAGGATAACTGCCACAAATTTGCTTTTTAATTCACATTTTCCATTTATATTAAGACACTTCACACTCTCACATAGTATTAATACCATCTGTTGTCCCTCATATAATCATAAAACAGTAAAAATACAAAAGAAACAAAAGCTCACATTTCACTGTGTACTCTGCTCACATCATGCACTCTCCATACACCCTGGTTGACTATCACTGGTCTATAATTCTTCACCCACTGGGCCGCGGTAAACAACAATGGTGATGATAGTCATATATGATATATATAATGATGACAGCTAACTGTAATCCCTTATCTGCTGTGAAGTAAATTGGTTAATACATCAAGAATGCAGCTTTTAATTTTTCTGTGACATTATATTCTCAACGGTTGTGGCCCAGTGTGGTCAGGGTACGCGGGTCATCTTTACTCACAGGGTAAGTTACGTCTTGAGTACTGAGTGTGTGAGTACTGTTAGTTGTCACCAGGTAACTGTAAGATGTTCAACAAGACCTCACTGTGCTACTTCACCTGTCATAATGTTATAGTGTACGGTGTTACAGGGAGCTTTGGCCTAAAAATAAAATTGTGAGTAAAAATCTTACTTCTGTTTAGAAATTAAAGAAATGTAAAGTAATGGTATTGCATTATTCTTTTAAATAATTAAAATTTTAGAAAACTGAGTGTTGAATTATTTTCATTTGGTTCTCTGTCAAGTTGATGCTCCAAACGGTCACCTTTATGCTGAACTTAGACTTGAACACGACGGTATAAGGTGTTTAATATGAGATGACACTGAGGAATTGTGATTGACTTGACTGTTGTTTTCAATTACGTCTATTTGTTTAAATATTATTTCTGAGAAGCTCCCCAAAGAAAACTATAAGAAACGATATGTCGGTTGAGGCCAAGGTGATGTGGAAACTACTCGTCATTGAAGCGATGGTCGAGCCTTATTAAAGTGGTTTGTCACTCACTCCCGGGACTGTTTTGTGGTATGACCAGTTCACTGTCGTCATTTCCAGTTGAAGGTCCTGACTGTTGCTGACTGAGTGACTGACGTTCTCAACCATCTCACCAACGGTTGTCCAGAATGAGTTGATCTGTGCCGTGACTTTCACTTCTGACTGTGTGCAGTATTTTCCTCATGTCACTGGCACTGAAATATTCCCTCCTTGCAGTAATCAACTCTACTGATGAATTTCGTTTAATTTTTCTTTGGACAACGCATATCTATTCCTCATTTGTCCAGAGTATGTATAATCTTAAATCACACAAACAAACTATATATATATATATATATATATATATATATATATATATATATATATATATATATATATATATATATATATATATATATATATATATATATATATATATTTCATGTTCCTTGATAGGCTTATCATGAGAAATGGCCAAAACTATAAATTTAAGGTATACAGAAAGCCCACACAGGTAGACAGTTTCATTCACTTTTTATCGAATCACCTTGAGTCTACCAAAATGTCAGTTTTTTCTGCTATGTTCTTAAGATGTCTGCGTATTTGTGACTCTGAATTTATTGACGATGAATTGAAACACATTCGTTCCATTGCACAGAAACTCGGGTACCCTTCTGTGTTTGTTGATCGTTGTTTTAAAAGGGCTAAAAAATCCTTTCATTCCTCTCAAACCAGACAAGTTCCTACACTTAAGGATATTTTCACTCTGCCCTATCGTAATGAATTTGTCCCGTTAGTTCGGTCCCTCAAGGTTCTAAATATTAATGTTGTTTTCAAGTATGACTCAACCATGGGCAGAGAGAGGCTTAAATATACAGAGTGACCTTAAAAACATGAGGTCAGGTCATAATGATGTCATCCATTAATCCCCACACCAACACACACGTAGAGGAGTTTAAGAGAAGGGGGTGACGTGACTAGTCAGGTCAGGTCAAAAATAAGGGACCCACTGAATATCTATCATACATCTAGATCAAAGGTTTTCAAAGCATTTTTAACCTTGGGCCACTGACAAATAAATTTATGTAACATATCATCAGTTTTGAACTGACCATCACTAAGGATTATTGATTTTAATTCCTTAATCAAACTAGCTTCAACCAGAAGTCTTTCTGTGATACAAGATGATTTAAATACTTCTAAGCCTTTTTCCCAAGCAATGGGGTGATTATTATTCCTAACATGAACGAACAAGGCACTGCTTTCAGATGCAGTTCTGATATTATACTTATGTTGTTTGATTCTGAGCTGCAGTGTTTTTCCTGTTTGTCCTACATAATTTCAATTACATTTGCTACATGGAATACAATAAACACTTCCATTTACATTCAAACTTGGGCTATTCCTTATTAACATATTGGTAATGGTTGAGTCATACTTGAAAACAACATTAATATTTAGAAGCTTGAGGGACCGAACTAACGGGACAAGTTCATTACGATAGGGCAGAGTCAAAATATTCTTAAGTGTAGGAATTTGCCTGGTTTGAGAGGAATAAAAGGAATTTTTAGCCCTTTTAAAACAACGATCAACAAACACAGAAGGGTACCCGAGTTTCTGTGCAATGGAACGAATGTGTTTCACCCTGTCTATTTAAGCCTCTCTCTGCCCATGTAATCCAGTTGCCTCTGAAGATGTCTTGAATAAAGACGAAAGCTAAGGTGCTCCGTTGTTTCCCCTTTTCCTGTGTGATTTTATCAAGATTTATCTTATCCACGTTTTCATTGTGGATCTACATGATATATATATATATATATATATATATATATATATATATATATATATATATATATATATATATATATATATATATATATATATATAATATTACAGGAACTCGGGCACCGACATTATATCTAAAAATACAAAATAAAACCACGAGAAATATATTCATGGTTAAGAAAAAAAATGGGTGTTATGTTTTTGTTTTTTTAGGTACATCCAGTGTTGTGGTGTACAGCAATGGCGGTCCTGATAAGATCACCTGTATTTCAACCATACAATAATCAATAACAACTCGTAGATAAATAGTGTGTTTATTCCAGGCCAAATTCACTTTTCAAGAGTAACTTCTCTGTAATTCCTTGCTAAACGATCTTCTCCCCCATGTTATTTTATATTATATATGAACCACTGATGTATTTCGTATACTTCGGGTTATGGCTGCTGTATTTTTCAGTAAACTGTTATTTATGATAAATATTGTTACTGTACACATATACTGTACACTTTCATTCCAATTAACATTCAATACACTGATAATTATATTCGCCAATTAATAAAAAATGTTTGGGTATTGTGCAAAAACAAAAGCTCTAAATCAACAAATATTCATAGTATTTTTTCTCTGTTTTGTAACGATAAAAAAGACATCAACGCCATGTAGGCACATAATTTATATTCATATGTATTAGAACAAAAGCATCCAGTGTTTTCGTCATCACTCTGTGTATTAAGACTCACAAACACAACTTAATTAACAGACGTAAACACAGCCTCACCTCCCCTCACGTAATCTATTAAATTTTTCTCGTGATGTCCAACTTCCTGTTGGATCCTGGTCCCTGATGTCTTGTTCCCTCATGTTGACGTGTTGTGATTAGGTGAATATATTAATGATGATTTACTTAAAACCGTCAAGAACTTCACTGTGTTTGTTTGTATTTTTCTTCTATAAGGTCTTATGTTATTAGGTAACTTTGCATTTTGGTCTGATATCTGATGGTATATTTATCTAATATTAAAAAATAAAAGCTAATAACTAATGCTGTTGACCTCACACACACAGCGACTGCGGAGTGCTACCCACCTTTCACTGCTGTGTATCACACATGCATCTTCATAGACTCATCAGTAAAAGGCACTTGGTATTCGACAAGGAACTTCTGCCAGGATCAAGGCGGAGATTTGGTCAAGGTGGACAGCGGCGACTTTATGTACTATCTCGTCAGATACATTCATGACAACGGTAATGGTTCACTGAAGCGACAATTGCTTTTCTTGTTACAAAAATCTGTTCATATTTAATTAATATTAAGCAAATGGAGCTTATAAATCGAGAAAAATTTTCAGGTCACGATCAACATTCGTACTGGATCGGTGGGTCGGACGAACACCACGAAGGAGACTTCCGTTGGACGGACGGTACAGAGGTGAAGATGGGCACACCTTTCTGGGGTGACAGCGCTGACCAAATACAAGAGCCTGATGGCGGCATCAATCAGAACTGTATGGAAATGAACCATGTTGACCACTACTACTTCTTTGATGTTCAATGCGACGGTAATTTACCTGCCATCTGCGAACAAACTGTCTAAGCGTGTTTGGTAAATGGTCTGCTAACTGCACCATGTATCTGCTCTTCAATACTATTGTTAGGGCACGAAGCCCGATTACGGATGACACTGTGATCCTTATACACCAGAGACCACAACGATACATTATAGTTCAATGCACATTTTCCTCTGAAACCAAAATATTTTGTTTGTTAGAAAAAGATTATTTCTGTTTCATTTTGGTATCGAACAACTGAGCAAAAATAAATAATGAACAGATTTTGTCTTACATTTTCAAATTTTAACCAATAAATATATTGTTAGGAATTTAGATAGAGAGACTGAAAAGAGAAAGACAGATATATAAATGTGTAGATATATAAATAAATAGATATATAGATATTGTCTCTTCATTCCATCGCCATTTTTCAATTATTTTGCATATTTTTTATTTTATATATATGCTTACTTATCACAATTCGAAGACTGCTTTGAGTTCCTCTGTTGAGGTAAGGAAGCTCAAGATGCAGTGAGCATTCCTCCCTGGATCGCTATGCTGAAGCTCTAGATGAAATAACTTGGTCTGATGCCTCCAGTGGTTTCATTGAGTTTGGAACCGAACTTATTCAGGAACTTCAGGGCTTTGGTGCCCAAGGCACCCAAAAATCTGACTCTGTTGAAGCAATATTCGTGGCTTAAGTTCCTGTACTTGGCCTTCTTCTGGTTTTCCCTTGAGCTTATTTACCTTCCTTCCCCCAGCTGTACTGAGGGAGGGAGGTAAGTAGATTCCAAGGTGGAAGCGAATGTGTAGTCCTACAATAGACTTTACCATCCTTCCAGGGAAGTAGCATGATTCCATCTGAGGACTTCTTGTCAGACTGTAAATCTGCACTTCTCTATGTGCTGGACAGCAGATAGATTCCAGACTCCTGTTAATGATATCATAAATTTTCTTATGTCTTGGATATCAACTCCTGGAAGCTCCACATACAAGGGTGTGGCTACCCTGCTGGCCTGTCCACTTATGGCAACAGATACATTTGTAAACAGTATGAATTATTCCATCTCAAGGAGTCCGTGACATGAGAAACACTGAACGCCTGCAGACGAACCCACACCAGGTTAAGTGATTCTCCCTCAAACATGTCTGAGGCAATGTTCTTAATGGTGGGTTAGTCCTACTGGGTTTCTTTGCTCTCTATTTGGGGCGTTGGTCTACCTACTTGGAATGTCATGGTCAATGTTGTCAAATTCAAGCAAATCTGCCAGAATCAGTCAACACATGTAGCAAAAGCTTGGTTAATTTCGGTAGCGCCGGAAGAGCGTACAGCAATTTGATCCCTTTCAGAAGAGCCAATACTCAGTTCATTTTGAAATAATCTTACGCTCTTGTTACCAAAATGGCTTAGAAAGACCACAAATCCCTTCTGCTGATAAAAATAGATAGAAGAAACCTGTAGTAGAGCCTAAAGAGAAATACAAGAGACTTTCTAATGTTAATAATCTCAAAGTTCTTGATTGGATGGACGCTGAAGCTGCCCTATGTTGCACAGTATCATAGACTAATTCCACATTGATGTAAATATTGATTTTTTTTCGTATTGCAAACTCTCTTAAACTTATTTTATATAAACACAAATGATTCCTGAATATTTTCTTTAATTAACAACCAATGATCTGTTACGGTTAAGCTATTGTAAACGCAACAGTAGTAGTGTAGGTTCATAAACCTGATTCGAGCTGTGTTGAGCATGAGTCCGCCATCTATGTCAGGCCAGAGTAGACTACACAACAGGGAGTCAAGGAGCAGAAAGTGAGGAAGACAGACTAACTGTTCTGGTCTCCGTGAGGTGACGACGGATTGTGCCGCCACGTCCTGGAGGATGGCACGATTTACCCGTACAGCTGCTCGGGAGGATCAGCTGCTGGGCTGTTCTCTGCTCGTGTTTTCGGTGTTGGGGGCTCTCCTGGTGTGGCCCTCCTGACCCTGATCCTGACTGTGCCTCTCCTACCTCTCCTTTGGACTGATTCTGTTGCCGGGATCTACATCTAATCTATTACAAGACTGCACAGGTTTGATCCCTATTTAAGCATATGCATTAAGATGATGTGTTTGTTCTCGGTATAACCACAGAGTTGAAAAATCTAGGAAACTATTGTCACATTGGTGGAATAATTATGCGAGTAATGATAATTGACGATACAATTGGTTGGCGTGAATCATATTATATGGTAAGGGGTAAAAAGGTGAAGTAAGAGTAATGCTGCTGGCCAGACATAGACTGTCTCAGAATAGGGGGCGCTATGTTGTAGTGGTGGTGGTGGTGGTGGTTAGGTCAGGATGATAGTGGTGGTGGTGGTAGTGGTTAGGTCAGGATGATAGTGGTGGTGGTAGTAGTGGTTAGGCCAGGATGATAGTGGTGGTGGTAGTAGTGGTTAGGCCAGGATGATAGTGTTAGTAGTAGTGGTTAGGCCAGGATGATAGTGGTGGTGGTAGTGGTGGTTAGGCCAGTGATGATAGTGGTGGTGGTAGTAGTAGGTGGATGATAGTGTTAGTAGTAGTGGTTAGGTCAGGATGGTGGTGGTGGTAGTGGTTAGGCCAGGATGATAGTGTTAGTAGTAGTGGTTAGGCCAGGATGATAGTGGTAGTGGTTAGGCCAGATGATAGTGGTGGTAGTAGTGGTTAGCCAGGATGATAGTGGTAGTATAGGCCAGGATGATAGTGGTGGTGGTCGTGTGGTAAGGGATGATAGTGGTGGTGGTAGTAGCGGTTAGGCCAAGATGATAGTGGTGGTAGTAGTAGTGGTTAGGCCAGGATGATAGTGGTGGCGGTAGTAGTGTTAGGCCAGGATGATAGTGGTGGCGGTAGTAGTGGTTAGGTCAGGATGATAGTGGTGGTGGTAGTAGTGGTTAGGCCAGGATGATAGTGGTGGTGGTAGTAGCGGTTAGGCCAAGATGATAGTGGTGGTAGTAGTAGTGGTTAGGCCAGGATGATAGTGGTGGTGGTAGTAGTGGTTAGGCCAGGATGATAGTGGTGGTGGTAGTAGTGTTAGCCAGGATGATAGTGGTGGTGGTAGTAGTGGTAAGGCCAGGATGATAGTGGTGGTAGTAGGTTTAGGCCAAGATGATAGTGGTTGTGGTAGTAGTGGTAAAGCCAGGATGATAGTGGTGGTGGTAGTAGTGGTTAGGCCAAGATGATAGTGGTGGTGGTGGTAGTGGTTAGGCCAGGATGATAGTGGTTGTGGTAGTAGTTGAAACAGTTTATTTAGCCAGAAAAATACGGATAAAGAGACAATAATAATAACGATATGATCCAGTGAAACAACTCCACTCTTCATGACCAAGGATTATTATTTGAATATCATCTGAAGACCTCAAGACCTCAGTAATCATGCTGCCTGTAACTGCGGGACAGGATACTGCTTTCGATTCTCTCTGTCTGTCTGTCTGTCTGTCTGTCTGTCTGTCCTCAAAATAACTGGAGAATGGATTTGTAAATCTGAATCAACGTTGGTAGGTTGAATAACAGACAATAAATTCCACACGATAAAATTATTGGTTGGATGGATGTATAAGCGATAGGGGTTGGGTGTAAACGGGACTGCCCAGTATGGACCAATAGGCCCGCTGCAGTTTACTCCATTCTTATGTTCTTATGTTAACTCTCTAACAATTATCCAAGTGTTGCCAGTGTAATGGTCCACACACTAATAACATGTATGGTTACTCGGGAGATAAAACACCTTCGTAAAGTGAGACAGTCTCCGGCGGTGACTACACTATAGTAACACCGACACTTTCGATATTCACCCAGCCTTGGTAACGGTTTGTGGGCAGGTGTTGTTGTCGTTTGGATGCTGTTTAATTTTTCTCGGCTTTCCATTCATCTACAGTCTCTCTCACTAACTCAGTCACCCCTTTAATTTTCCCCAGTCGCCGATGTAACCTGCCTCCCTGTCCTGCCCTACCCTGCCCTCCCATTTACCCTGCCTCCCTCCCCTCCCTCTTTACCCTGCCTCCCTGCCTTTTCCAATTTATCCTGCCTTCCTACCCTCCAACCTGTCTCCCCGCCCTGCCTTTCATCCTGCCTTCCACCCTGCCTCCCCGCCCTGCCTCCATCAGGGCCGTGTGCTTGTCCTCCCCGGCCTGGTGACCGCAAGAGGGTCTTCCCATGGGTCTTGGGCTTCAAGGGGCGGATCACTTTACGCCTCTTCAAAAAGTTAATAACTCTAATTGTCAGTGTGTGTTCTTTGTCTGGTGGCTGGCGGTGGGTGTTGCCTCTTTAGTGGGTCCTGAAGCTTCACTTTATTAACAGAGGTTTGTCTTGACGTTATTATTGTGATTATTGTTTACGAGTTACCATGTTAGTTCCTATAATGGTTGTCCTTCGCGATGGTACTTATCACTTTGCTAAACGATTTTACACTCAGTGACTGGCACGGATGGAGGAGGAGCGTGGTGGCAGTGTGGCACTTGAAGATGGCACTGGGGGCTGGAGCGCCGCGGTCACTCTTGTGGCATAACAAGATCATCCTCTGGACACTGGCAGTGGTGGGGTGGCTCCAGACCCACGCTTTATGGCCATTACTCTCCCGGGCCAAGTTTTCAAACAACGCCATTAACAGGATTAGATATTGGCTCACGGTGGAGGAGAGTTAGGCAGCCCTTCTCTATGACGGAGTTTATTGCAAGTCACATAATGGTGTTTAGCGGCCGGGTCGTGATACAAACCTAATTCGCCTTGAAAAACTTTTTTGTCAAAAGCAACAAAACGTTGCACTAAAGACTTACTAAAATATATATAAATATACATAAATCCATAAACTACGACATAAATCTAAAAATACTCAACATATAGACAAAATTAAGTTCACGTTCTGATCTAAAGAAACATTACCTTATAGAAGACCGCCTCACTGGGCAACCCATATTGATATTGCATCGATCTGCTTATTATCTACAGTCATAGTGTCGTCTGATGTAATTCCTCCCAGTTAGACCGATTTTACACACACACACCCACACACACACACACAGACACACACACACACACCCACACACACACACACACACACACACACACACACCCCACCACACACACACACACACACACACACACACACACATACACACATACACACACACACACACACACCCACCATACGTCAGGTTGTGTGATGGGGACACTCCACTGTCACCTGTCACAGCCTCCTGCCACCACACCCAGCTGGCCTCCCTGTACGACCGGTGGTGAGCCAGACGCGTCAGCTCTTCTGTGGTTGGGAGGGAGAGAGAGGGAGGGAGGGTGGTTATGGGAAAAGCGAGGGAGGGAGGATGGGTATGGGAGGGAGAAAATGAGGTGGGTATTAGAGGAAAGAGGGGAAGGAGGAGTATATGAGAGGGGATGAGAGAGGGAGGGAAGGAGGGCGGGAGGGAGGGAACCAGAGACATAGGGAGGGAGTGAAGGAGAAAATATTGTGAGAGAGAGAGAGAGATTTTTTAGTTTAACAAATTTATTGGCAGAGCTTGTAGTACAGTTTGCCTATTCTGAGTAATTCAGTCAGGTCTTGACACTGAGGGTGGTATCACTTCTCACTGTCACGCAGGACAGAGGTTCACACACAAAGAAATACATCATATTCATTAACAACTATAAATGTATAGAGGTCAGATTCATATGGATAATGTCACTGTTCACTGCCATGCAGGACAGAGGTTCGTACACAAAGAGTTGCATCATATTCATTGACAGTACATATACATATATGTAAACACACACACACACACATATACATACATATACGTATATACATACACATATACATGTACACGTACATATACATGCACACACGCACACATACATACATATACGTCGGTCAGATTCATGTGGGTAATGTCACTTTTCACTGCCATACAGGACAGAGGTTCGTACACAAAGAATGCATCATATTCATTGACACTATATATAGGTCAGATTCATGTGGGTAATGCCACTGTTCACTGCCACGCAGGACAGAGGTTCGTACACAAAGAAGGAAATACATCACATTCACCAGCAGCATATATGGGTCAGTGGATCACATACATTGGAGTCATATTCTAATTGAAGACTAATCAGTGTGGGCTAGCAAATTTGGGATAAACAGCAAGAATGTCCTCAAGCACACCTGATTCAATGAAGTAATTACATAGTTCAAGATACAGTAAGTCAGGTGGCCTGAAGTCTTTGACAGTGTCACATTCAATAATATAGTGTTCAAGTGTATGCTTTAAAGGTTTATCACAAAGTTTACATGCTGAGTGTTCCGGTATGGGTACAGCGTTACTAACTTGCCAGATGTGTCTGTATCCTAGCCTAATTCTGGCCACGACTACATCACATTGTCTGGTTCTGTCCTTATGCTGGCCATACCGGTACCTCTTGTTACAAAATTTGTCATATTTACTAATGCTACAACTGTCAGGTCTCTCTGCATTTCTCACTTCTTCTAGATCAGAGTTCATGATTCTGACTTGAATGTTTTTAATTACGGCATTGGACAGACCAAGGTCGCGGTCAACATTTTCTTTCTTACATGCCTCATTGGCCAGTCTATCAGCACGGTCATGATACCTGATTCCAACATGGGACGGAATCCACACAAATTCGATACGAAAGTTGTTCTCATTGGCAGTTATCACATTCCTTTTAATATCACATGCAACTTTAGACATAGAACCTGACGGGCTGTTCATTGATTTCAAAGCACTTTGAGAGTCACAGAATATCACCCCACCTCCATTTTCTTTGAGGTAGTCTGTGGCTAAGTAGATTCCAGTTAGTTCAGTTTGTGTTGTGTGGTGCTGGCCCATTGTGTGGCCTTTTTTGTTTGTTTATATATCTTTTGCATATATTACAATTACACAGGTCACCGACCATCAGTCTGCACAGGGGTTCAAAACGTAATAACTCTAATGTATGTAATAATAATAATAATGTACAATCAGACAAGTCGGTTTATAATTTCCTACACCAACAAAAATGTAGTAATAATGAAACATAATCCAGCCAAAACAGGGGTCAATAATAATTATAATAAAATAATAATAATAATAAGGTCCAGGAGATCTGCAACTTTTAGATCATTACGAGAAAGAGATCGTTTGTTGTGGTTCAATAGAAGAGGGACAATTTAGACCCCGCATTGTGTGTCATGAGGGGAAAGTCAGAGAAAACCTTCACTCTTCACAATTTTTGCAATGGTATTAGTAGCAGGGTCTCCATAGGGAACACATCCGCTTCTTTATCTCCCAATTTTAGTACCCCCTGTTTGGTAGCTGCTACACCTAGATGCTGTATCCAAAAATGTGGGGTAATATTGTGGGTGCTGCTGACATCGTGTAAGTGTGATATTGTGTGGTGCTGATATTGTGTGGTGCTGATATTATGTGGTGGTAATATTTTGTGGTGGTAATATTGTGTGGTGCTGATATTGTGTGGTGCTGATATTGTGTGGTGCTGATATTGTGTGGTGGTAATATTTTGTGGTGGTAATATTGTGGGGTGGTAATATTGTGTGGTGCTGATATTGTGTGGTGCTGATATTGTGTGGTGGTAATATTGTGTGGTGCTGATATTGTGTGGTGTTGATATTGTGTGGTGGTGATATTGTGTGGTGCTGATATTGTGTGGTGCTGATATTGTGTGGTGGTAATATTGTGTGGTGGTGCTGATATTGTGTGGTGCTGATATTGTATGGTGCTGATATTGTGTGGTGCTGATATTGTGTGGTGGTAATATTGTGTGGTGGTAATATTGTGTGGTGCTGATATTGTGTGGTGCTGATATTATGTGGTGGTAATATTTTGTGGTGGTAATATTGTGTGGTGCTGATATTGTGTGGTGCTGATATTGTGTGGTGCTGATATTGTGTGGTGGTAATATTTTGTGGTGGTAATATTGTGGGGTGGTAATATTGTGTGGTGCTGATATTGTGTGGTGCTGATATTGTGTGGTGGTAATATTGTGTGGTGCTGATATTGTGTGGTGTTGATATTGTGTGGTGGTGATATTGTGTGGTGCTGATATTGTGTGGTGCTGATATTGTGTGGTGGTAATATTGTGTGGTGGTGATATTGTGTGGTGGTGATATTGTGTGGTGGTGATATTGTGTGGTGGTAATATTGTGTGGTGCTGATATTGTGTGGTGCTGATATTGTGTGGTGCTGATATTGTGTGGTGCTGATATTGTGTGGTGGTAATATTGTGTGGTGGTAATATTGTGGGGTGGTAATATTGTGGGGTGGTAATATTGTGTGGTGGTAATATTGTGTGGTGGTAATATTGTGTGGTGGTAATATTGTGTGGTGCTTCACCAGTTGGCTCTACTCGACCCCACTGCTGGTCGCGGCCACGCGCAGGTGTGACCTATTTGTAGTGGTAGATATCTTACACTACGGTCCTCCTGACAAAGCTGTCAGGAGCTATTTCATGTCTTAATATTTAATTATTAATTTATCATTTCCACTACTTATCGGTTTACCAGTCGTTCAGGTGGTCGGTCTGTTCTTTTAATTATCCAGTGATAGTATAGGAGCTACTGTAAGTCTAGACTTTGTACTAGAGTACCTGGAAGACGCTGCAATGTTTGGTTTGTCGCACCCAAATATATTTTCCATTTCCTTGAGGTAGTATGATAGTCAAACGAATCTCTTCCGTCGACGAATAATTCGGCTTCACATGCTGCCATAAAGTAAGCATTATTGTACACTTATCAGTTCATATAAACCAGGAGGCAGCAGTAACTTTTAAAATATAGTTTCCCCAAAACATACGTTTTCTCCCCTTTTAGAGAGTAAAAGAAAACGTAATTTTGTTATGCCTAACTTAAATAATCAGATGGCTTTATTAGCTAACATTTAGCTGTACAATATTTGAATTAATGGTGGATGTTGGTAGATCTTGTTTTATAACAAAGGAAAATGCGGATTAAAATAGTTCTCTGTTGTTGTTGTTCGTTTATACATGAAAATCCCATCAGTTATACTGTATAACTGTTGTAGATGGTATCCTGGAACTTGACCAGTGATAACTTAATATTCACCAATGGGTCGGAGCTGTGCCGGATTTAGACTTGGCAGGGCCTGGGGTCATTGTCTGTAAAGCCGCCCCCCCCCCCCCAAAAAAAAGTGTCTACCTGGCAGGCTGGTACTCAACCTAGTCCATGACTCAGGTCAGGTTGAGTTTTATGATCTTTTTTTAAATTATGCCACCACATACATTGTAATTATTTTATTTTATTTCCATAAAAGTATTAAAGCAACAATTTGAAAATAAGGTTCATTAACATTATTGTTCACAGATTTTACACACTTACTATTAAATGTTCGTCTTCCTAACTTTGGCTACGCTAAATTTTCTTATAATACTTTCAGTGTCCAAGGAGTTCATGTTCAATCGACAATATGCTCAACTTGTTCAGTCTGTCTTGGCAGATAGAGTTTCTCGGGTCATTTTTGATTCGTTCCAGTTTTGAGAATGACCTTTTACCTGCACAATTTGTTCACAGCGCAAAAATATATTTTGAGTAGAATGTTCACATTAATGAAGGTGTCTACCAGAGGTTGAATGAAAGTGAACGTGAACAGCTCTTGGTTATGAGCCTTGTCAGATTCATCAAGGCAAATATCTGGACCTGGAAGGAGCCCAGACAGCTGAACCAGCTCATCACTGACTGACCCTTCAATGTCTTCAGGATAAGCTTCCACCAAATTGGTTGCTGCTTTGCTTACATCAGCACTTGACAGATTAGTTAAATCTGATAAAAACCAAACTTATTGTACAGCTCTTCATAAACCTCTGACCTTCTTTGAGGAGCACTGACAAGGTTGTCCACACTGAGGAAGAACTGATGCCTGTTTCTCCCTCAATGATCGGGGATTACTTTCTGATGTCCCGTCTGCAAAGTTCTGTCAGTTCAGCTGTGGGGTAAATCCGAATGTCGTATTTTAGGGCTATAATTGTCAATTGGGATATATCCGAATTTCGCAATCAGTTATCATGATATAATCAGCTAGCTAGGCTTTTGCTGTCAGATGTTTAAAAAACCTTGTCAACTTCGCCCAGTTTGAATCAATTTCTATAACCATGTGGTAGTACACACCAACTACCATGTTTCCTTTTATAAATTTAAACACCCGACACACTATCATCGACTATCTCATTTAAATTAAATTAGACATTAAGTGTTCGTTTACATTTCAATATTTGTTGAACTGTCGTTTTTATCATGTTACAGATATCAAAATATAAGCTTGGGAGGGGTCACAAGGGTCACCATAGCTTTTGTACACCAAATTATGGTGAAATAATATTAAATTTCTATAATATATGAAATTTTTTAAAGGGCCCCCTTCTATCTTTGGGGCCCGAAGCCATGGCCCCATTAGCCCCTTTGTAAATCCGGCATGACATTCGACGTTGGATAAGTACAGGAAAATCTTGTGTCTTTTATAGTGGTTATAATTAAATCCCAAAGATGTTATATTATACAATTTTATCATGATCAATGAATTTGGGTTTTACCGCTGCAAATATAACGAAATAACTGGGCAATATTGGTATGGGTATGTGCAAAATAATCCACACGTAATCAATATACTGTCACTGTTTTATGACTCTCGGGGCTGAAGGTAAACTTGACCCAAATTAAATCAAGTGATGCAACAACTGTGTTTCTTGATATATTTTTTCTTTACTGAATAATGATTTTAATATTTGTAAACGAGCAACAGTAAGACATCTATTATAGATAA
Source organism: Homarus americanus (assembly GCF_018991925.1). Lineage (NCBI taxonomy): Eukaryota > Metazoa > Arthropoda > Malacostraca > Decapoda > Nephropidae > Homarus > Homarus americanus. The sequence goes on from NW_024733231.1 coordinate 2,393,057, forward strand.
AGGTTTATTTTATTGTTTACTGAGTGAGTGGGTTGGGTGGGCTGTGTGAGTGGGTAGGATGGGCTGGTGTGAGTGGGTAGGGTGGGCTGTGTGAGTGGGTAGGGTGGGCTGTGTGAGTGGGTAGGGTGGGCTGTGTGAGTGGGTAGGATGGGCTGCTATGAGTGAGTAGGATGGGCTGCTATGAGTAGGTAGGATGGGCTGCTATGAGTGGGTAGGATGATTGCTGGTGAGGAGGGAGCGACTCTGTAGTAGGTAACTCGCCAGGGATATCGACCTCCTAAAAAAAATATATTTATTAAGAAAATCACCATACACGTTTATAATGGCTTGGCATGTACTGTATATATAGAGACAAGGAGGTATACAGTTCAGCATGTGTATAGAAAACGCACGGTTGTGTTAGGGAGTGAGACATAGTTGTGGTTGTGTTAGGGAGTGAGACATAGTTGTGGTTGTGTTAGGGAGTGAGACATAGTTGTGGTTGTGTTAGGGAGTGAGACATAGTTGTGGTTGTGTTAGGGAGTGAGACATAGTTGTGGTTGTGTTAGGGAGTGAGACATAGTTGTGGTTGTGTTAGGGAGTGAGACATAGTTGTGGTTGTGTTAGGGAGTGAGACATAGTTGTGGTTGTGTTGGGGAGGAGACATTGAAATTGAAACAGTTTATTTAGCCAGGATTATACAGATATAGAATGGTCAATAAAACAATATTGACATAGCTGAGGTAATCGAAAGCCTGATTTCTCTTACTGGCACCTGTTATATACTGTACATTTATCTCAAGTAAGTATTATATAACATTTAGTATCACCTGGATTACGACAGTACATGCAATATGGTGATGGAAAATACATCTTAGAATGTTACCACGATTATCACATTTATTTATTTATTTATTTATTTATTTACTAATTTATTATTATTTGTTTTCATTTATATTATAAGTACATACACATATTTACAGTAGAGTTGATACTTAGTAATCTGGTTAGTGAGTGGAAGCGATACAACATGGGCTGTATTAAGGTGGACTAAGGGGACAATTTCTATCAACGTAACAATATATTATTATATAAATTGTTTCCAATGGTAAATGTACAAAATATAATCTTACAAAATATTGATAATTGGCCAATATATATCATTTAACAGATGATTTAAAGGAAGGGAGCGAAGTCTTCGCTTGGATGGTGGGGGGTAAGTTGTTCCACACCTTCACACCGTGATATTTTATGGAGGTCTGGGACTGAGAGGAGCGTATGGGGGTGGTCTTAGTAGCTCTGGTTATTCCGGAACTGAAAATGATTATTCTGAATCAAGTGATTAAATGATTTATAAACAATAGAGCACAGGAGAAGTGTTGATATTCTCATTTTTTTACGTATTTAATTTAGCAAATTGTTCGTTTGTATGATAATTATCTTTCACGTAGGCCATTGTCCGCACAACTCTCTTGTGGGCAGTGACCACGGGTTGTGTTTTAGTGATGGCCGGGGCTCCCCCATAGTGTGTGACAGGTCATAATAGATTTATTTCATTGCTGAAAGAGTAGTGACTGACGTGATACAGGATGCCGCTCTGTTTACTACTGTGAATGGCTTGCGTGTGGTTTCTCCTGTTTAGTTTATCATCAACACCCAGGAATTTAGTATTTTGTTCACGTTTGAGGACTGTATTGCCAAGGTACAGGGGGTCTAGGTCTATGGTGGTGTTGGGGAGGACATTGTTGTGGTTGTGATAGGGATGGCATAGTTCTTGGTGTGATCGTTACTGCCTGCTGTCACCTCCAATGGGTACAAGAAATAGTATGCAAATTACCTTTTTTCTTCTGAATACCATAAGTAGAATCAATGGAAATTAAATTAAATGCCCCTGGTTGTTAATGGGATGGAACTCATTAAAATCTCAGAGTGTAATGGGCAGTACTTTTTCTTCCTATTTTCTAGAAGTTGTGGTCTGTTAAGCCTCCTGGTGTGGGCACCCCTCTTTGGTCTCAGAGCAACGATAAGTCAAGTAACTTTCAATGGATTTCTGTGACAGTAACTCAACACGATCTAGGGCAACTTTGAGAATAGGAAATCGTGCTCTGTCTTAGTTACGACGACACACACACACACACACACACAGGTAAGCCTAGCAGTGAGGAGCACCCTTACACTCGTAATATCATCCCGCCTCCCCACGCTCTGATGCTGGCGGGTGAGGCAGATGTTAGTGTTTGAACAAGTGACTGATCGATGTATTCCCTCGTGTCACTGCCAGGCTCCGGAGTCAATAACACGTTAGGGGGTCGTCTCGTCTCCCCACGTCCTTGTCTCGTCTCCTCACGTCGTCGTCTCGTCTCCCCACGTCCTCGTCTCGTCTCCCCACGTCCTCGTCTCGTCTCCCCACGTCCTCGTCTCGTTTCCTCACGTCCTCGTCTCGTTTCCTCACGTCCTCGTCTCGTCTCCTCACGTCCTCGTCTCGTCTCCTCACGTCCTCGTCTCGTTTCCTCACATCCTCGCCTCGTCTCCTCACATCCTCGTCTCGTCACATCCTCGTCTCGTCACATCCTCGTCTCATCCACTGACTTCCCCTATTCCACTGGCAAGCCCCTACCATGACCCCGCGTCGTCACCACGTCCCTGACTCCTTCCCTGATGAGTCTTTTGATTAGAGATGTGTCCTTTAAGAGTGCCTGTCAAGGGGTCCGAGATGTGTCCAATAACAGATTGCAGATATCGGATTGGAACTAATTTCGTTAATATTTATTTTTGTTCCATCCAATCGTTAGCTTACATCTGCCTATAATTATATAATATATGAATTAATTTGTGTACATGATTTATTGGTTTTTAGTTAACGTTCAATGAGTTTTTAATTACTTTCGTATATAATTAAATAGTTTTATTTACTTTCGTGTGTAATTAATTACTTTTTAATTACATTCATGCATAATTAGTTTTTAATTACTTTAATGCATAATTAATTAGTTTTTTTATTTTCATGTGTATTATTAATTCATTTCCATTTACTTTGGTTTATAAATAAATAATTTTCATTAGTATTTATTATTATTTTTTTTAATGTATTTAAATAGTTGATACCATAATGTATTCCAAGTGAATGTGTTAATCAACTCGGCAAAAAGTCCGAATTGAATTGTATTTTTATCTATAAAATTTAAGTGTACGAAATATTGGGGTAATTTTTTTTTAAGTGCTGTGAATATTGGGGTAATTTTGTTAGCAGTACATGAAATATTGGGGGAATCCTTAAATTATAGGAATAATATGATAATTTGTTTTAACTGATATAGATAATTTTAGGGTAATATTTTAACATATAGGAAGTACTGAGATATTATTTATCTTTATATAAAATACTTTGATAATATTTGAATCATATAATAACATAAGAACATAAGAAACTAAGGAGTCTGCAATAGGTTAGGTTGGCCTCTGCATGGCAGCTCCTGTCAAGAGTTACAACCAGTCTCTATCATCCATGAATTTAGCTAGCCTTCATTTAAAACTTTCCAGCGTTTGAGCACTTACTACAAAATTGCTAAGCTTGTTCCACTCGTCTACCACCCTATTTGTGAACCAGTTCCTTCCTATCTCCCTCCTAAACCGAAACTTATTCAACTTAAATCCGTTGCTACGAGTCCTATCCTGTTCGGATATTATAAGAATTTTATCTATCTCCTTTATTGATTCCTTTCACCCACTTAAATACTTCTATCATATCTCCCCGCACTCTTCGTCTTTCTAGGGAATGCAAGTTTAGTTTTTTTATTCTATCTTGATATGGAAGGTTTCTAAGTCCCGGAATCATTTTCGTCATTCTTCGCTGCACAGACTCAAGTGAATTGCTATCCATTCTATAATAAGGGCACCAGAACTGAACAGCATAATCGAGGTGCAGCCTGACTAGGGCAAGATATAGTTGCAATATGACCTCTGCACACTTCTAGATATAAAACCCAATACTCTGTTTGCCTTATTTCGAACATTAACGCACTGTTTTCTAGGCCATAGGTCCGGGCCTACAAGTACCCCTAAGTCTCTTTCACAAGTCGACTTCTCTAGGTTGATGTTGTTAAGGCTGTATACATTGACAGTATTTGTTCTTCCAATAGTAAGTACGCTGCACTTGCTGGTGTATTGTAAATAGTTTGTTCCTGCGGCGTAAAGTATTATAATCACAGTACTCTTATATGGAAGGAAATACGATGTTTGTGTCAAGAATCCTGCTGGTTGGGTTAGGTTACTGTAGGTTAGGCTTAGATTTAGGTTAGGTTAGGTTTCGTTTGGTTAGGTTAGGTTAAGAGTCCAGAATAAATAGAGAATATTCGACAATCTGACCCTTTAGTTTCAACTCCTCAAATACTCCGCCAAGTTTCATTCACGTCACGGACAGACAGGTTTGAGGAACACTGCCTGTGAAAATTTTCCCCCACATCTTATTTATAGTAACAACAGACGCGGTAAGTTATCCAATAATCACCCAAATCGTTATTCAGGTGCCAGTTAGCGAGCGATGGAATCATAACAGAAAGTGGAATGACACGCCGCCTTCCCCCCACCACACTGCTTCTCTCTCTTGTCTCCGCCAACCACCTTATTTGGATTCTAAATATGACTGGAATATTTTTGCATACAGCTATAGGGATGATCGCTGGCTGCTGAGGTACGTTCGCTATCTCTCTCTCTCTGATTACCTACTTTCACCTTTTATCTTCTACACAGTCCTCCTCCCTTCAAATCTCCTTCCTGCCTTCTTCCCCTCCTCCCTCAGTACTTCTCTCCTCTCCCCCCTTCTTCTCCCCTCAGTCCTCCTCCCCCCCTTCTTCTCCCCTCAGTCCTCCTCCCGTACCTTCTACTCTCCCCTCTACGCAGTTCTCTCCCCTCCCCTCTCATCAATCCCCGCAACGACATCGAACTCATGTAAATTATTCAGAGACATCAATACAAGCTGTGCTGCGGGCTCAGGTGTACATGAACACTAATCACCACGCTGGAACACAAGGGAACACACTGATCCTTACACCCAGGCAAAGTGTTCTGCTCCTCCTCGACTGACAGCGAGTGGTAGGACTCCACCCTAAATCCAAGTTGTGGTTTAGGTCTTCAATCAATGTCTGTGTGTACATGTGAGCGGGGTTTGTGCTCAGGGGACAGTTGGTATCAGGGTTAGTACTCAGGGGACAGTTGGTTTCAGAGGTAGTACTCAAGGGACAGCTGGTATCAGGAGTAGTTCTCAAGAGACAGCTGGCAACTGGGTTAGTGCTCAAGAGACTGCTAGTATCAGGGTTAATGCTCAAGGGACAGCTGGTATCAGGGGTAGTGCTCAAGGGACAGCTGGTATCAGGGGTAGTGCTCAAGGGACAGCTGGTATCAGGGTTAGTACTCAAGGGACAGCTGGTTTCAGAGGTAGTACTCAAGGGACAGCTGGTATCAGGAGTAGTTCTCAAGAGACAGCTGGCAACTGGGTTAGTGCTCAAGAGACTGCTAGTATCAGGGTTAATGCTCAAGGGACAGCTGGTATCAGGGGTAGGACTGTATAAACCCCTTAATCACTGTATTAAAATCAATAGTACCAAGTACCCAACCCAACCCAACCCAACCCAACCCAACCCAACCCAACCCAACCCAACCCAACCCAACCCATCCCACCCTACTCCTCAATTCCCCAACCCAACCCAACCTGGTTCATAATCTGTCCCAACCCAACCCAACTCCAACTCCAACCCAACCCAACCTAACTCCAACTCCATCCCACCTCAACCCAACTCCAACCCAATCCAACCTAACCTAACCTTAACCCAGTCTTAACCCAACCCAACCCAACCTAACCTAACCCAACCCAATCAAACCCAACCCAACCCAACCCAATCCCAACTCCAACCCAACCCATCTGACAGTATCCCACAGGACCCCCATACTACGTTTAGGGAAGTCTTTATTACTGCCAGTAGTTAGGAAGTTATAAAAGTAAGATAATATTGAAATTAACAAAACCAATTGTATTTAGATCGTGATATTTATTTAACTGCAGTTGATTACCACGGTGAATGGACAACACAATAGCTCTTGTTTATATCGCTGTTGTGGTGACTGTTGTGGTGATGTGGTGACTGTTGTGGTGATGTGGTGACTGTTGTGGTGATGTGGTGACTGTTGTGGTGATGTGGTGACTGTTGTGGTGATGTGGTGACTGTTGTGGTGATGCGGACTGGGTTGTGGTGACTGTGGTGATGTGGTGACTGGTTGTGGTGACTGCTGTAAGTGATGTGGGTGACTGCTGTGGTGATGTGGCATCGTTATGGTGATGGGTGACTGTTTATGGTGGATAAAAGACCATAGGGGATGTGGTGACTGTTGTGGTGATGTGGTGACTGTTGTGGTGATGTGGTGACTGTTGTGGTGATGTGGTGACTGTTGTGGTGATGTGGTGACTGTTGTGGTGATGTGGTGACTGTTGTGGTGATGCGGTGACTGATGTGGCGACTGTGTGTGTGTGTATCCGGAGAAGATTTAGTTGGTGACGTGTGTTCCTTGCCTTACCTCATTCCTCCTCCCTGTCCCTCCCCCCTCCATCACCCCTTCTTTCCTCTTCACCCTTTCTTTCCTCCTCCCTATTCTTCATTTCTTCCCCCTTTTCCTCCTACACTCCCTTTCCTCTCCCTTCATCTTCCTGTGGTGTTTTCTTGCTCCTCCTCCCTCCTTTCTTTCTCACTAGCTCCCTTCCTTCCCCTCTCTCCCACTTTTCCTCCTTCCTTCCTCCCTCTTCCCTCCCTCCTCCCTCCCTCCCTCCTCCTCCACGGGGCACAATTAGCCTGATCACAGATTATGCAAAACGATTTAAAGCCAATCGATGAGATCCATGCTAACTCCATCAAGCATTAACTCTTTGTGTGAGAGAGAGAGAGAGAGAGAGAGAGAGAGAGAGAGAGAGAGAGAGAGAGAGAGAGAGAGAGAGAGAGAGAGATATCATTGGAAAAGAAGGAATGAGAACGAGAGGAAATCGTGTATTTAAAATCTGGGATGTCGATAGATAGATAGATAGATAGATAGATAGATAGGTAGGTAGGTAGATAGATGCAGGCCGAGTCCACCGATACACAAATAAACCAGTCGAGAATAAAATTAGGTGAGGGGAAGAAAAAAAAAAAAAACCCTATTTATCCCCTCAGAGTTCCAGCGAGATTAATGTATCTGGTGACAAACATTTGAGCCAGGTTCGCAAAATGAGTCCCCCAATTAAGATCGCTCGGGCCTTCCTACTTTACCACTGATGTTAAGCCACCTGATCCCTGTGCGGGTAACTAAATTTGACCCACAGCCGCAGATATTTCTTAAGTTTGAACTCGCATCTAATCCACAACAGCCCACGTCCACCCCCACAATGCAGGTACCAGCCAGTAGCCCACGCAGACTTCTTCTTGAAGCTACCTCTTTCACCTTAATGGCTTACCTACTTGTCCCACCTATACCTGCATAATCTCTCTCTCTCTCTCCTGTTTATTGTATCTCTCTCATCATATGTCTTTACCGTTTGTTTACAGGATGAAGTGAGCCGTGAAATACAACAGTCTAGGATGGGTCGGCGAGTACCCCCGCCATTTTATCATATATGCTGCTCAGGTCTTTCATGGTCTAGGAACTCAATTGTATCTAAGAACGTAATATTTACATCCTCATGAATCACAGAGTATAACTACGTATTTAGATAAGGCATACAAGCTTGTGAATATAACAGTATGGTTTTGATGTTAAGGTGCTTGTAATTTATTGAGAAGAGAGATACTGGTTCTTATTGAGAGCAGGATTACATCAAATGGTGTAGTTTTAGGAGGCAGTAATGAACAGCCAGTTTGGAAAGTGTAGATATTAAACAGAGTTGATACTATTATCACTTAAACAGTCCACCAGTCTTAGGAATGGGACCAATTATTATTATTATTATTATTATTATTATTATTATTATTATTATTATTATTATTATTATTATTATTATTATTATTATTATTATTATTATTATTATTATTATTATTATTATTATTATTATTATTATTATTATTATTATTATTATTATTATTATTATTATTATTATTATTATTACATTTTCGCCCCCAGGCCCCGATGTGGGTCAGTGACCTGTGTCCGGGTGGGCTAATCCCCATAAAAAAAAAAAAAAACTACTGGTAACATTATCTTCATGGGAGACCCGGGTTGATTCTAGCCAGTATCACAATATGTACAGTGCATGTATATGTATTTGTGTGTTCGCATCTGTGTGTGCGTGTTCGTGTGTATGTGTGATTGATTTATTAAAAAAAGTTTTAAGGTCGAGATCAGGGTCACAGAAAGTTTAACAAATAAAAAGTTCGGTCATAATTCTCGAGGAAGAGGACAACCAGAACTTCAGTTTAGCTCCAACAAAAATTTCCTTGCCGGTGATCATCCTCAGAGGCGAACAGTTTGGGGTACGAAAGATGAAAGAGGAAGGTCGTGTTGGGATTAGAATTAACCTCCAACCTTAAGTCCTGAGACGTCTAGCTCTGTCGAGTTGGTCTTGGCCGAGCAGATAATCAAAGGTTATATTTACTCTGATAATAACGTAATCTTTTAAACCTCTTTGAAATATGTCCGAGAAAAATAGTGAGTTATAAATGAAAGTGGTGAAGTGTTATACAGGGACTTGTGTTAATATGACCTGCTGCAGCGCCCCCCCCCCACCTCAGCCATGACAGGGAAGCTAAGTACCTCACTAGATATTATCCACAGTCGAATTCACGAGAGACAAAGGAAGTTCATCAGTCATATTTGGCATACATAGTCACCATGACAACCCCAGTAGCTGTAATATTTTATGGAGGATCAGATGGTCGAAGATCAATGCCAGAGGTTTATAAAAGAGGCATTATCTTGGTCGAGTGTGGTGTTATTATTCGACATGGTGGGGGGTGTTTCGTGCTGGCCTTAAAGCTTTTATTTTATTTGGTAATATCAGGTGTTAGACAGTGTGGCCATGTGCTATTTGGTGTTATTACGTGTTGTGTTGTTCTCGTGTGTTAGGTCTGATGTGTTAATGTGGCATAATAGTGTTTTATCTGGTCGTGTGTTCTGTTGTCTACATGTTATCTATGTTTCTATGTGTTAAATGATAAATGATGTTTAAGTGATGTGGTAAGCGGTGTCTTATGGGTTAATTGTAATGTGTTTTTTTTATATGTTAGATCATGTTTTCATAAGATAACTGCATTACTGTAGGTGTTATGTGTTATTATTGTGTGTTAACCGGTGTTATCGTGAACTACTATGTGTAGTATGTGTTATGTGCAGTATGTGTTATATGCAGTATGTGTTATGTGCAATATGTGTTACTCTCTCGCGGTAGCTGGTGTTTTCATGTCTTGAGGTATTATTAAGTGCTCTTATGATGTTGCTTTGTGCCTCCTGGCCCTAACCTAACCTAACCTAAACTAACCTAACACAATGCAACTTAGCCTAATCTAACCCAATCTAGTCTAGCACTTAGAGTTAGGAACTGCCACCTCCCCCTCCCCCCCCCCACACACAAGGGCTAGTCCTCATCGTAATTACTAAGGTTGTGTTAGATTTGGTTGGATTAGATTAGGTTAGGTTAGGTTTAGTTAGGTTAGGTTAGATTAGGTTAGGTTAGTTTAGTAAGCGTTAAATGAGGATTGGTTAAGTTAGTTTAATTTTGTTTGAGGTTGGGATAGGTTAGGTTAGGTTAGGTTAGGTTAGGTTAAGGTATTCCAGGCAGTGACGTACCCACCGGTCACCACACCTCATGTTCTAGTCATAGGTATTTAGTACAATACCTGGTAAAAACTATGTAATTAGTTGTGGAATGTCAGGTAATCCCATCTGGTAGTCACCTTTGTAACTCTTGTAGCTAATTTCTTTGTAGTTTCAGTTGGAGTTACTTGCAATTCTGTTTGTAGCTCTTTCACACAAACACTATATACTATTCTTATTTATTTACCCAAATATATGAACAGTTTGTTGTAATAATGACGAATTAACAGATATTAGACGACTGTTCTTTTATGAGAGAATATAGGAGGTAACTTACAGAGCTCCTGTGCCACGTTTGTTGTGTGTGAGATACTGGGGTCAAGGCCACTGGGCAAGATGACCTGTGTACATCAGAGGTGCGTGGAGGACATGGGAAGTCATCTAGCCCGCGAGAAGGAAGTGATAAGCTTTGGGGAGTTGGGTTGTGTAAATTAAATAGTTGCTTTATGTAGATAGCCCACATTTGTATAGAGTATAAGATGTCGTGTACGCAAATGTGAGTGTAAGCTGTCGTGTAACTCTTGAGTATAAGGTTTGGTGTGAGTAACTGTGAGTGTAAGGTGTGTCCGTGACTGTGAGTGTAAGGTGTCGTGTAACTCTTGAGTATAAGGTTTGGTGTGAGTAACTGTGAGTGTAAGGTGTGTCCGTAACTGTGAGTGTAAGGTGTCGTGTAACTCTTGAGTATAAGGTTTGGTGTGAGTAACTGTGAGTGTAAGGTGTGTCCGTGACTGTGAGTGTAAGGTGTCGTGTAACTCTTGAGTATAAGGTTTGGTGTGAGTAACTGTGAGTGTAAGGTGTGTCCGTAACTGTGAGTGTAAGGTGTGTCCGTGACTGTGAGTGTAAGGTGTCGTGTACATTCTTCTGAGTGTAAGGTGTCGTGTACATTCTTCTGAGTGTAAGCTGTCGTGTACATTCTTCTGAGTGTAAGGTCTACCAGTTATTGCTCGTCTAGTGGAAGACGTCTTGCTCTCACGACCCCTCGACCTATTGGACCAAAGGTTCCATAATTAACACACGTAAACTTGGACCATTTTATCAGCTGGTAGGGAGGTTACCTCTAGAAGATCTCATGTATTTGTTCGTCGTCAGAGGTCAAGGGTTACTGTGTTAAAGGTTATTTGACAAATGATAAGCTACCGCCTTTAAATTAGTAAGTTACATCTCAACCTGCTGGTGAAGGTCTCGGAGGATACATTTTAAATCTTTTGAATTTCTCACTGAATTATGCTCGTTTCTTTCCTTATATCGTAGAAAAACTTTCATCTGTTATACTGTCTAAAGCAGTGGTTCAAAACTGGGGGCGCGCCTCCCCAGGGGGACCCGAGATTAGCACTGGGGGCGGGGGTGAGGATATGGTAAAAAACAAATGGGCGGCGTCATGTGAAAAAGTTTGGGACCACTAGACTCTAAACTTGAACAGACCCACACTGTCCCACCATTAATTGTAACAGACCCACACTGTGTGGTGTATCAAGTCCACACTGTGTGGTGTATCGGGCCCACACTGTGTGGTGTATCAAGTCCACCCTGTGTGGTGTATCGGGCCCACACTGTGTGGTGTATCAGGCCCACACTATGTGGTGTATCAGGCCCACACTGTGTGGTGTATCAGGCCCACACTGTGTGGTGTATCGGGCCCCGCACTGTGTGGTGTATCAGGCCCACACTGTGTGGTGTATCAGGCCCACACTGTGTGGTGTATCAGGCGCTCACTGTGTGGTGTATCAAGTCCACACTGTGTGGTGTATCGGGCCCACACTGTGTGGTGTATCAGGCCCACACTATGTGGTGTATCAGGCCCACACTGTGTGGTGTATCGGGCCCCGCACTGTGTGGTGTATCAGGCCCACACTGTGTGGTGTATCAGGCCCACACTGTGTGGTGTATCAGGCCCACACTGTGTGGTGTATCAGGCGCTCACTGTGTGGTGTATCAAGTCCACACTGTGTGGTGTAACAGGCCCACACTGTGGTATAACAGACCCACACTGTGTGCTGTAACAGACCCACACTGTCTGGTGTAACAGGCCAGGCGTGCACCTCCCGCCTCCCATTCATACCACTTCATACCTCCATTTCTCAGGCAGAGAACTTTCTATTCATTCTGGTAAATGGACTCCCATTCACGTGGCACTCGGTGCCAGGCACAGTGCTCGGCCACCCGCCTCTCCTGCTGCTGCTGCTGGGCTCCAGGAACCACTTGGTGTGCCGACGTTAACAAGGAGAGCCCCGCGGATTATTATACTGTTACCTCGCTCCTCTGCTGCTGATCCACGCCGGCAAATGTACTTTATTTTGAGCGGGATTTATCACTACTGGACTAATAGGCTCAAATTCCCCCTTTTTTATGCAGGGTTAAAACGGCCCTCTCCGTGTTCCTACACAGGGAGGGAAATAGTTGAGCGGGAGAGAGTGTATAATGAGTGTTGGTTTTAAGGCCCATGTACAGGGTAACGGCGCGAGGGTTGACAGTGGCAGGGTAAACATCATCCTCGTTAGCCAAGTTGTTCGCCCGTTAGGAAAATTGTTTGTTCTTAGGGGAGATTTATTGTTGTGTTCCCGGGAAAGTGTTTTGTAGCGGGTGATGATGGCGGGTTTTTCTGGTAGTCTGACTCACAACTGTATTACCTGTGTGCGTGTGTGTGTGTGTGTGTGTGTGTGTGTGTTGTTGGGTGTGGTGTGGTGTGTTTGCGTGCGTATTTTTTGTTTCCGTACCAGAGATGACATTCCGACACAGAATCAACGAGAAACATGAATACATTATGAGTAACTTTAATCCGTAAAACTGAGGGTAGGAAAAAGGGCCAGAGGAAGGCAGATGAATGGAATTAATTAGAAGCTGTGGTCCCCGGAGACTCACACAATCTGGGAGGTTTGGTAACGACAGCCCGACAGCGTGGAGGACCGTGGGCACCAACCCTAAGAATACCACCTTGATTTGAGTAATGCCTTATTGAGGTTACTGGTTATTATAGTGTTTTCATTAAGTGTTTAAGTAGAATGTTTGATGAGTATGAGTTACTAAAGGGGACTGACTATAGCTACTCGGATTAAATTGCTATAAATATTGGTGAGATTAAAGATGCATTAAGGTTTACAGTATATAAATTTTTCTATAGATGGCAAATTTACACTAAAACCCCATCATTGTTGATATAATTTACCTTCCTAATTTACGCTTCTCTTTAAAATGGTGCAATTTTTGTGTTTACCGAAATTGCCATCGTCAGGTAAAGGACCAATAACTAATGCTCACATGGGATGATTTTCTTAATTCTACCTTTGAAACATAAGAGATGGGATGCTGCAGTAAGTTTAGTGCTTACAGGAAACGTTGTTCAGGTAAATACATTTTATTGGTGAAATTAATATAGATCTGTTTAAAGCCGAGACACCCCCTACCCCTCCTCCTACACAAACTCTCTCTCTCTCTCTCTCTCTCTCTCTCTCTCTCTCTCTCTCTCTCTCTCTCTCTCTCTCTCTCCACAAAGTTTACACGCGTATATATTATAACTTCTTGCCGTTGTGCATTTCCTTCTGCTGTGCCAACACACTCAGATCCTCTTCCTCTGCCAACAACACACACTGATACTCTTCCTCTGCCAACAACACACACTGTTCCTCTTCCTCTGCCAACAACACACACTGATACTCTTCCTCTGCCAACAACACACACAGATCCTCTTCCTCTGCCAACAACACATACTGTTCCTCTTCCTCTGCCAACAACACACACTGATACTCTTCTTCTGCCAACAACACACACTGATCCTCTTCCTCTGCCAACAACACACAGGCAGTGACAGCTCTGTGTGAATTATTTCCAACATTATCACCAAACCTTGTCATCAGAATTCAATCATTGTAATCAGAAAAGTTGAAATTTTTTCCCCGAGCTTTTGAGTGAGACTTATTCACGTTGATGAGTCCATTATTTTGTGTCATCGAGATTCTCCAGTTATACACCTCTACACTATACAGCCAGTCATTTACTACAGTTACCCATGGTCCCAACACAACCAAAGACAAATGTATTATAATCCTGATGCCCTTCGAGGTTGAGTATCACGTAAATAATGGTCTTAGATACAGAAATAATATCCTCAAGGACAGGGTTCAGGTTGTGTCAGTAGCAGGATGTAAAGATATATCCTGCTGGGGTATTGTAATAATTATGTCCAGAGAGATTCAGGTCAAATTATGAAGGAGATATATCAGTTGTGTGTCTACTTTGACTGTCTTAGGTCGCGGTGTCTAGCTTAGGATCTCTACTCATTTCTTCTTGTCGCAACATGGCCACCCTCTGCTGCTTAGGTCCATGAAGACTCCTAATGACTTGATTACGTTATTTAAGGAGTTTTATGGACGGAGGAGTCACTCAGGTCTTAGGTGTCCAGGTCTTAATGACTCGGTGACGTGAGGAGAGAGCTGTTGTTGCCCTAACGTTACCGATTCATTCATAAAGTGATTCTGTCGTTGCTACATGTTCCAAAAGGTCATCGAGGGGCGGAACACTATACCTGTGGACAACTGTACCTATAAGTTACTCCAAGCATACATCACTCCTTTATCCTGTAGCAGTTTGGAGTTTTTGTTTTGTATTTTGTATTGAGTCGCCGTAATTTACACCCATAAGTTAACACTGGTGACGCTGGTCCTCTCTACACAAGGGAATATTCTTTTTAATACGTGATCTAGTTTTCCCACATACAAGTTCTGCTCATTTTATTTACACATCTGACGCCATCCTCGGTATGTGTATTACTTGACCTTTTAATGTCAAGTGTTTAGGTCTGTAGGTGTTGACTTTGTAAACTTGTTGAACAGCAGAATAGTTTAAGAAATGTTCATCTTTAATCCCACACTTTCGCTTGCCTCCTTCCGGCTTTGTGTCCGTAATAGTAATTTTATTTGTTTTGGTGGAGATGATGTCGATATTTACCTCTGTTTCTTTCCAAGGAATTGTTAAAAATCCTTTCTTCAATAACGCTGAACTACCTAAGACGACAACCTTCTCACCCTCCTCATCCCACACTCACGCCCTCCCCACCCCTCCTCACCCCGCATTCCCCACCCCTTCCTCACCCCGCACTCCCCACCCCCCTCCACTCCCACCCTTCACATCCTCCCACCCTCCTCATCCCTCCACACCCTCCCACCCTCCTCACCCCCACCCACCCTCCGCCCTCTCCCTCATCCCACCTCCCCCACCCTCCTCTACCCCCACCTCACACCCTCCCCACCTCCTCACCCCCCACACTCACACCCTCCACCCTCCTCATCCCACACTCACCCTCCCCACCCCTCCTCACCCCCACACCACACCCCTCCCACCCTCCTCATCCCACCTCACACCCTCCCCCCTCCCCACCCTCACCCCCCACTCACACCCTCCCACCCCCTCCCCCTCCCCACCTCCCACCCTCCCCCCACCCCTCCTCATCCCACCTCCCACCCCTCCCACCCTCCTCACCCCCCCTCACCCTCCCCACCCCTCCCATCCCACCTCCCCACCTCCCCACCCTCCTCACCCCCCACTCCCACCTCCCCACCCCTCCTCACACTGCCTCCCCATCCCCTCCTCACCCCACTCCCACACCCCTTCCACCCCCCTCCTCATCCCCACACTCACGCCCTCCCCACCCCCTCCTCACCCCACCTCCCCACCCCCTCCTCCACACCCCCCACCCCCCCTCCTCACCCCCTCCCACCCTCCTCCCCTCCTCATCCCACACACTCCCACACGCCCTCCCCACCCTCCTCACCCCACACTCACACCCCCCCCACCCCTCCTCATCCCTCCCCACCCCCTCCCCAGCACCTCCTCACCCCTCACCCCTCCTCACCCCTCACACCCCTCCCCCTCCTCATCTCCACCTCCTCACTCCTCACCCCCTCCTCACACCCTCCTCACCCTCCTCACCCCGCACTCACACCCTCCTCACCCTCCTCACCCCGCACTCACACCCTCCTCACCCTCCTCACCCCGCACTCACACCCTCCTCACCCTCCTCACCCGCACTCACACCCTTCTCACCCCACACCCTTGTTGTTGCCCCGTGAATATTGGGATCGGTTTAATATAAATTGGTTTCATTGTAGTGAAAGTTGGGTTCGAGTTTGTGGGAAGACTAATACAAAGATTTAGTTGTTATGTCCCTTTATTCTCTTTGATAATTGTTTAATTCTTTTTCGTTGATGTTTTGTTGTTGGTCCACAGATGCCGGATGCTGTCAGGCGTCCAAGGAATTTTGGTCGTAACTTTATCTGCACGTCATCCATTTAGTGATTCATTTTATTGTTCTTTAGGTTATTTCATTCGAACTTTGTTATTGTGTTCAGTTTTGTTTACTTAATTCACTTTCCTGCCCACTGTTTACTTTATATCTTCCTGCTTATACGTACATCTTACCTCTTTCTCCATTCACCTGCATTTAAGAAATTCTAAAAAATTTCTCAGTCTTGGCTTAAGTCTGAGGGATTGTTACAAATATACGCATGGCGGCTCGTGAGGGGCAATGTGGATATAACTCACCGTAAACTGGCCCTTACAAATATAAATTTCTCGTCTGGTCGGTACTGCACTCAATCCCCTTTGTTTTCCCACCTGTAAAGTTAGATAGCCATTCACAGCTGGGTTAGACTGGGGGGGGTGATAATCCGTGTACGAACCAGCAATACTTTGGATAGAAAACGAGCACTACCGCCGCGTCCCGAACAATATACAGGTTTTTGTAATCACTTTCTTCATAATTATAGAGTTACAACTGCTGTACACTCCATCATAGCTCTTTGTTGTGGTTCTCCTTTGGTTAAGCATCATATTGAAAATTTTGAAGATTTTTTCTATTAGTTTGTTTCAATACAAAGTTAAAACAAACCTAAAAGAGGATGACAGTGGCGGAGGAGCGGCCCAGATGGTGAAGGATTGTGGAGCTGGCAGAGAACAGTGTGTGAGGGAAGAAGATGCTAACACTAGCAGCTGTTGTCTTTGTTTTAGGCACTTCACCTGCACCGCACCTGTAAGTCTGTTTCAACACTAGAAACTTAAATAGACTCATCAGTTCACCGGCAAAATGACATGATTAATTTACTCCTCACTGGCGATCATTCAGGTGTACGGTGAAGTTCTTTCATGCACGTAGCTCGAGTGGAAGCCAAGAGTTATCACAGAGTTCATCACATTTGTTTAAGAGAATAAATCATCACTTATTTAGATGAAGTACACAACGAACATGGTTGAGTCTCCACAGCTAGATGATAAGTCGGATAAATTCCCACTTGAAACTCCATAAAGAGAAGTAGGTTGAGAGCACACGAAGAGCGGTTCTGCACTACATGATAATTGTCTTGACTCTCAAACCCTGAAATAGCTCGTAAACTGAGGCGAGTGTTGCCTCACACAACACCATGACTACATCTCTAAATTAGCTCGAGTATTTTCAGCAATTACTCAGGTGGATCAGAGCTCGTGAGTGGCTGCTTCTGCCTGATCAACACTTGATCAAGTTGCTCCATTTATCTCTCAAGTTACTGGAGGACGACAGCTGGAGTCTGAGGTACAAGCGGAGCATTTTTGTTAGGTGGGTAAGAGACCACCATGCCGGAATTGCAAACATTTTTGTAAAATTTTTGAGCCATGATTATAATGGCAACCGAACTTGGATGTCCAACTTTGGAAAGGAAAATTACAGGTATATCACCATGATTACACGGGTGTTATCCCGCTTAGTGTGTCGGGTCACGTTACGTTACTGTGACTGTTGTAAACTCGCTTTAATCTGTTGTTGACACAACATCTTAAGATGTCTGCCTGCATGACACAAGAGTCAACACCGACAGGAAGAATTTTCTTTCATTACATTTCTAATAGGTGTTGTATAAAGGTGGATCACACTAACACAACGATGTTAGTAATATTGTCGTCAACGTGTTGGAGAAAAGTTGCCGACATTATTGGAAACATATGGGAAATAATCACGTAGTCCACACCAGTTTATTTGACATATTTATGTTGGCAACAGTGTTCCCAACTCTTATGTTCCAAACATTTTAGTGAAATTTTAACAATATTGTTAATAACACAGTTGCCAACACATGTTCCGACGATGTTGTGTTGGTGTGGATCCAGCTTAATGCATAACCTACATAGAGTACCGTAGACTCTACATGTTGAAACACTGAAATACATGGCAACAATAACGACGTGATTTCCAGCCTTATCATGTGTATTACTGGAGTCTTGAGGCAATACATGTTGAGCTTGAGCATACTGAAGCATCCTAATACATCCTAGCATATCCTGGGGGATCCTAAGTCATCCCGAGGAGTCCTGTAGCATTCTGAGGCTTCCTAGGACATCCTGAGAAATCTTTGTATCCATGGAGAGACATCTTTGTATCCTTGGACTCTCCTGATTCACACTCCAGAGACTAGATCGGTCTCCTAACCTAACCTAACCTAACCTAACTAATTTATCCAAATCTAACCTTAATCTATCCTAAATTAACCTAACCTAATCCATTTTAACCTAACCCAAACATAATACCAATCACAAAATAACAAGAGTTATAGTGTTTCTTTTTTCGGTTGAGTGATTTTAACATCGTGAACAGAAGCAATACGAAGTCAATAGGGAAGATATTTTTCATAACTAATCTGATCGTTTGAGTTCTGATTATTATTTTTCCTGATTACTTCTGATTGTTACGTTTACTCCTCTTCTGCTCTGTGTGGGGAGGAACAGGGGAGGAGGGCACTAGAGGGGCGCTAGACAGGTACATTAAACATCAAGGTCACCACATAGCAATTACTATCTTGTCTCTCACATGTTAACCAATATTAACTTTTCAAATAAGAATATTCACAGTCTAAAGCAAGTCGACTTCTCCACACCGAATAGCAGGTCAAAGTACATATGGTTGGGATTTTCTGACCTTGATACCATGAACTCTCCCCCTCCTCCCTACACTCCCCAAAAGCCTAACATAAGAATACAAAAAAGAGGTCAAGGCATACTTGACCAACGTACAAACTAAGCCAAAATGTTTTGAATTAAATGTGGCAGAACTGAAGGCCCGACGAATAATCATTAATTGTTTACAGGAAGGTGAACGTAACTTCCTGAACAAGACTATATGTTTCTCTCCTGCCTGCGACTGAGGGCCAAGATATTGTTTTCAGTCATTTGTGTCTGTTATATGTTGTTTGATTGTTTGTTTGTTTGTTTGTCCCTAAAATAACTTGGGGACGGATCTGCAGATTTGCACCTAAACTTTGTCCCATCCACCACATGACCCAGTGCGCCATCTATGAGCCCAACAATGTGTGATGTCTCGGATTCACAGATTCATGAGTCTCAGGGTTCATGGATTGGAAGGAGAACCGACAGGAATTTTTTCTTGACTGCACAACGTATACACTTCTCATATCTCTCGTTACCCATCTGAAAATAAAAATACCGCCCTACGACCACGACGTGAATATAATCAGTGTGTGAGGCGTCAGAACAAAGGGGTGCCAATAAACTAGCCCCCTCGCGGGGCCAACTGTAAAAAAAATATGTGTCTTTCACCAGCTGTCATTAGACGGTTAAAGAATACAAACCAACGCTCGATCAGTGGCTGGGAGGGGGAGGAGGGAGAGGGAGAGGCTGTGCAAAGCTCACATCTACCACACTCACGCTCCACTAACTACACACTCCCTTTCACTTTACTAATGTACTCGTGTATCGACACACACACACACACACACACACACACACACACACACACACACACACACTGTACCTTAACGATAAAATTAGTCAAATGAAAACCTGCTACCCTCTTACCTCATTAAATACGCCAGAGAATTAAGGATTCCAGTTGAATTTTACAAAGAAAATCAGGTTTAATTCTTCACCGTAGAAATTATTCGCAATTAATTTATAGCGAGCGTTGTAAATACTGGAGTTTGGTCATGCTCCCGGCGCACTTTTCCTCTCGGCTCCGTGAACTGGAAATCCTCTGTGAGTTCTTTGGAGTTGGCAAGAACCAGAAGGCTTCCTGTGAATTATATACTTGGTACCCTTTTATTTAACTACTGAGGATATATTTCTCATTGACTGAGAGAGAGAGAGAGAGAGAGGGAGAGAGAGAGAGAGAGAGAGAGAGAGAGAGAGAGAGAGAGAGAGAGAGAGAGAGAGAGAGAGAGAGAGAGAGAGAGAGAGAGGGAGACTGTATACATTTTTAACGCACGCGACACCTGAAGTATTTGTACATTCAAAAAGTCATTTTCACTTTTGTTTGGAAGACTGTACGTGTATCCTGTCTTCTGTACGTCTACCTTGACTCCTGTACGTGCATCCTGATTTCTGTACGTGTATTATGACTTCTGTACGTGTATCCTGGCTTCTATACGTCTATCCTGACTTCTGTATTTAATGAAACTTAAACGCTGGTAAACTTGAAGAATTATATTTTCTTATATTGAGCAGCAGCTGGTTACCTGCACTGAGAGACTGCTAATTATTTGTATGAATATTTTTGTAACCTTGTAATGACGTTTTACGTTAAGAAGACGGTCAAGTACAGTGCCCCCTCTGGTGAGTGGAGGTAAAACATGTGTGTGTGTGTGTAATAATAATAATAATAATAATAATAATAAAAATAATAATAATAATGAACGGTTTATTAATAGAGTTGCAACCGGTGGCTGAAAATATACAAACTTACATGTGATTTAGACATAATGATAAGCGTTCAATACATTTACAGGGCTGTACAGTACATAAATCAGGAGTTGCTTATTATTTTAGCAATAGATGGGATGGTGCTATTCTTATATCTATCGGTGCGGGCTCTTATGGGCTGAATTTTGTTGTAGTGGCGGACTGCGCGAGGTGGGCGGGGGACTGCAGGTGGCAGGAGGTGGCGATGACGAGGATGGTGCAGTAGTCCACTGCTAAACCTTGCTAGTGCTAGGTGGTGGAGGTCACTGAGGGATGGCATTTCCAGGGTGGAGAGAGCGTTGTTGTAACCGGAGTAGCCTGCGCCGAGCATGATTCTGCAGGCCCTCTGTACTTTCTCTAGCTGACGTTGTTGGGTAGAGTTGAGAGAAGACGACCAGGCTGGTGACGCATACGTTAATTTGGGGAGAATAAAGGCGTTGTAGACAGTCCTCAGCTCTGGCATGGGTGACCCAAGTGACCTGAGTCGTCGCAGCATGTAGAGTCGGTACGAGGCTGCCTTGATTGTGTTGTTTACATGGGCCTTCCAGTCCAGTTTGTGGTCTATGGTAGCACCCAGGAGTTTTGCAGACTGCACTAACTGGAGAGGATGGGCACCCACTGTGACTGCTGGAGCTTGCACTGGAGTGGTGGCGGTATTGATGTGCATGACTACGGTTTTGGTGTGGTTGATGGTGACCTTGTTCTCCGTAGTCCATGCCTGTAGCCTGTCCAGGTGCCTTGTGCGTGTGCGTGCGTGCGCGTGCGTGCGTGCGTGTGTGTGTGTGTGTGTGTGTGTGTGTGTGTGTGTGTGTGTGTGTGTGTGTGTGTGTACAGTATGTATGTATGTACTATATGCATGTATGTATGTGGTATAATGGTCAGCATACTCGCTTCGCAAGTGATCGGACCCGGGTTCGATCCTTAGCAGTAATTGGGAACCTGGATGTTAATCGATTTGTAGATCATGTTCCAGGGTAATGGTTAGCCAGTGCAGTTGGCGAGTTGTCCGGGCTTGTCGGACTGTTCCGTGACACTGGGTCATGCAGCTCGTGACTAAGGGTGTGGTTGTTGTGTTGGCAACAGCTTCTACACCTTAAACAAATTCACCCCTAGGTGGCCCTAAGGCCGGCCATCCTCGAACACGAGGGGTAACCATTATATTATTGTGTATGTATATGTGTAGAGTAGTGGACAAAAGTTTGCTCGCCGTGGCGAGACTGAGTCACGGGAATGAGTCTCGGAACTTACTTACCCTGACGGTCTTTTAGTGCAGGTGTGTTGTTCTGTATCGTTAATTAAGGGTCGATGCTGCTTCAGTTTGGCAGGGAGCGAACTTTTGACCCCGATTGTACATCTGCAGCAGAGTTTCGGTATCACTGTATATTATTTAAATGTAACCCAAAATAATTACATTTAAAGAAAAACTGGTACATATATTGTCAGTACAAGTTTAGGCTAAATCATTAGAATAATATCAACAAGCTTCAACTCTTATTCATAATGATATACAATGATAATACAAATAAAGAAATGCATTCTTTAACGAGTGCATGACAAGACCATACATAAAACAGAATACTTCCTATCAGTTAGCGAGACAGACAGCTGCAGTCAGTCAGTCTCCCACACGAGATGGTCGCCAGCACTGACTCATCCTTTAAGTGTTCCTCACACCCAAACTGTCCAGCCACGTCTCTTGCTCCTATCATCATCATCATCATCATATTATTATTATTATTATTATTATTATTATTATTATTATTATTATTATTATTATTATTATTATTATTATTATTATTATTGGAAAGTTATAGAAAGTACAGTTATACTACAGTACAGCATAACTACTAGAGTATTTTATTCTTATGAGTGACTGGGGTGAGATAAACAAGTCGACGATATCAAGTGTGTCTGTACATCTACTCATAAAATCTGATGGCGTGCGATGACCGACAATACGCCTCGACCAATGTTTCCACCGGACTAGGTTCATCCGCTAAGGCAAACACAGATATTATTGTTGTGTTGTTGTTCCTTTGTACTTAATATGTATCCACGTATTTGATTCCTGGTGATAAAGAACATACCGCAGACATCATTCATGGTGAAGAAATAGAAAATATTGTCAATCATTATCACTTGGGTCAGTTGTATGTTTTTCCTGTCATGAACAGTATCGCTTTATTCAAAATTTTGTTCCAGTGATTTTCCGAGGATTGTCTATTAAAATGTTATATAGAATTGTTGTACATTATTTCTTGTGCTTTGCTGTATATTTCCGGTTGTCAACTTCCATTTGACATCTGTTGGTTCAAATGTAGAGATGGTCGGCTCACTCAGCGGTGTGTGGCGGAGTTGGTCGGCTCACTCAGCGGTGTGTGGTAGAGATGGTCGGCTCACTCAGCGGTGTGTGGCGGAGCTGTACTGTGGGTGAAGAATACGATGAATAATAGTGACTATTTGTCGAAGGAAGAATCAAAATGGTTATTGTTTGAAAATCTGAGAAAAAAAAAATATTCTTGTGTGTTTTAGTTTGTTTAGCTGTCAGGATTATTACACCGTTCCAACCCCAAGCGACCAATGAATAAATTATTTCCTTAATATAGTGAGAAAAGTCCAACAAAACCACTATATATACTGTAACTGTATCTGGTTCTCCAAAGAATCAAATGGACATATGAAATCCACAAAGTTGCCGGGCAGGATGGACAGACTAACGACAGATAGGTCCGAGTGTAGGATGTTGGTTGAGGCCTTCATCCTTCATTGAATTAATATAGGCTGATGATGATGGTGTAACTAAGTCCCGTTCTTTATTATATAATAAGACTGTGAGTCTCAAGATTATTAATTAAAAAATAAAGGATTAACAATGATAGATATAACAAAAGTGATGTACTCAGTGGCGAATTAACTGTACTCGGGAACTGAGGTAAAAGTATCCCTTCAGAAAATATCAATAACATTTTCTTAGTTTCAATCCTAATATATACAGGAAGAGGTACAGAGTGTCCATATTGAAATGAAAAAAAATGAAGCTACTAATTTTTTACTGAATATTGCAGAGAGAGAGAGAGAGAGAGAGAGAGAGAGAGAGAGGAATATTACCACAGTTCATAGTCATTATGCTTGAGTTTCATTTGGTGTATGGTTACATAACTACACATCTCTTGGGTACATGTGCAACCTAACCTAAGCTAACCTAACTTAACCTAACACGTATGCACATAAGTGTCGGGCAATACTATTATCTGCCGGAACTAAACCACTCTATTTTTAACAGTTTTCCGTCCTGCAATTTATCGCCCATATACTGTAAAATATTTGCCTGTACAAGTGTCCTGAATTATGAATGGCTGGCTGGAGTTTCTATAAATAATGCCCTGGTGTACGTGTGTCGACCTGATCTATGTGCAATTGTTTATGCTCAGTCACGATAAGTTTGGGATTTTATAATAAACACAACGTATTTGTACAGTATAGTCTACCATTATTGATTCAGTGGTTGTCAATAATACAGGTACTTGATGTGTGCCTGGCAAGCCGAACAAGGGCGTCGAGTGTTTGTGTAGCGACTGTTTGTCAACATGTCAAGCAGGGAGGCGAAGCGCTGTGTAAACCGCGATGCTATTGGTCGACATATTGGCTGACGCTGGGAAATATGGAATACATTTGCAATCACTTTTGGATGAAATAATTATTGCTGGTAGTTACATATTCCTGGTATTTACCAGGTAATGGTGCTACAATATTTATTTATCCAAAGCCAGCACTTAGTCATTTGTGTCATTATGCTCTTCAGGAAATTATGTTCTCTTGGTTTAAAGTTGATGTAACGAAAATGAACACAAAATAGTCATAATAAGTTTCAATATTATGGTGGGCACGAGCCGGTGGAGGCTGAGGTGGGAGCGGCCTGGAGGCGAGGGTCATGTTTATCGTAGTGGACCAGTTAGCTAGTTAGGAAGGAAGGCAACTGACCGATGTAACTAAGTCGCTTAACAACACATAAGTCCAATGAAAGGCAGATCCCTGTGAGTGGTAACACTGGCACCTCAGGCAGAGTGGCACTCAGATTGTCACACAGCGCCACATGCACTTCTAAATAAAGTACCGCATAGAGTGCCACAAAGTACTACACAGTGCCATAGAGTACCACACAGTACTACATATAGTGTCACAGAATGCCAGATAGTGGCACAAAGAGGGATACATGGAGTCCCACATAAAGTACCAGAGTAACACATAGTGTCACACAGTTCCCCACAGTGATATATAGTCATACAGTCCCACACATTATCACAGTTCCACACAGTAACATATTATAGTCACACAGTGCCACACAGTGTCACACAGTTCCACACAGTCACATATACGTGTAAAGTGCTACACAGTGCCAAGGTTCATAGGCTGTCTTGTTACTCTTGCACGCTAGTCCCTCTCTCTATTCTGATGCCACAACTATGGTTTACCTGAAACAATCACCTTATATCATTTCGCTGCTCTCAACATTCACGAGTTTAACATTTCATACAAACACGACAATTTATTTAATATTCTTCCTTTCAGCAACATTCCTCTGGTAGCTACATCATAACTCAACATTCTAGGACCAATTACAACTCATAATGTCACCGGGAATTACTTATATCTTCTAATCTGTTATAAATTTAAGCCTTCCTCTCCTCTCCTGCTTCTCAGTTGATCATTGTTTACAAAAGCATCCCCGAGGAACACTTCACTCCTGTTGATGTACCTCCGTCACAACCTCAGTTAACACTCCCCCATAATCTTCCTCTCTCCACGGTTATTATTCAGTATCTACCATGTCACATACTGCTGATAATTTAGTGTTCAGTGGTCCGTCGAGAATCTCCCCCTCACTCTTACAGTTTTGGAGTGGTCTAACGTACGAACACTTTTCCAACTTCTCATATGATACTAATAAGGGTGACTAGGACTGCAGCGTTCGTGACGTATTTGGTTAGCTCATTGCCAGCAGTGAAATGAGCGCTGGTGAAAAATCCTATCAGTTAATCCGTCAGAAAGAATATTCATAAGGGCAGTTGAAACATACACGATCGTAGGACTTCCTTTCTGTGCGTGTTTATCCTTAGGTTCATAGCGCTTGTAGCATTCTGAACGTAAATTTCTTACTGTCACCAATACAATAACATATTTGTCTCTTAACTGATGCAAGGCCAACTTTTTCGCGAGTATTTGGACACTGTCGGGTGCGTCACTTGGAGAAAATATAGAAGTTAAATAAATAGACTCATCAACAAATAGATCATTCCTTGTGTAGAAATACCATGCTAAGCGACCATAGCCCTCCACTCCTAATGTTTTTGAAGTGTCTTAACCACTTTAACACTTGGCCTCACTATCCATACACTTATCTCTCTCTCACTCTGTACACAGCTTAATTGTCTTTGTAATAACACCATTGTTGTTCAGTTTTTTTGCCCTTGAACAACCACACTGCCACACACTGAAGGCGTGTGTGGCAGGAGGGGGGGCAGACAGCAGAGCTTGGTTAAAAACATTTCCTAAGAGACATACAAGGTGAGTGATTGACCAGGGTGGATGGTCAGTCAGTCACTTTATGGAGTGGAGCAGTAGTGTATTATGGGGAAACAGGGTCATATAGTAGTGTTACATGGGGTCATTGTTACGTAATTATTGTATAAAGAACATTGCTGACTAGACAATTCATGGGTCACTGACTGTTTGACTGACGAGGCACTGACTGGACAGTCCTCCGTCCGTTGTGTCATAATGTCTCACTCAAAATCGTAAAGATACTTTTTGGAGTGAGTAAATTCGTGTCGGTGACATTTTTTTTGGAGGGGGTAAGCCATTATACATCAAAGGAGATTCTTGGGATGTGCCATTCTAATTGTAAATTGGAGTAAATTGAGGAAAAATGAAGAGCTCAGGTGACCAGGGAAAAGACAGAGACGTTTTATTCTCCAGCGGAATAGTTGAGTGTGGGAGTTAGTTGTGTTGTAAGAGGCTGCCCCGGACCCACTCATTCCGTATTTATGATTTTGATTCGTATATAGCAAGACTTCATCATACCGCTGACATAAAGGATAAAATTTGTGGTAGTTTGTGGTCCTTTGTCACGATACTTGATGTAAATTGTATGTATTTGCCTGAAGTTTATTTGACCAAAAAATAAATAAATGTTGTCCAGGGAAGTTGAAGTTTATAAAATGTATGATTATATTCTCTACGTATATTTTGTAATGGAGGCGAACTAGACTGGACTGAACTGAACTGGATGATCATATCCTCAAATAGTTTTATTGTAGAAAGAAATTAACAGTCAGTGGATGTATTGTTTTGTAAAGGATGTTTTGTACTCCAGTTTTGCCATTAATAGAGTGGGTTTACCGTAGCAAGCATTGATGAGAGAGTATCCAACATCTGACATTTAATTTCTGGGTTTTCATTGTACTGAGTAAAGATTCACAATAAATGAATTATCAACATTAGAAAATAAACTCACAACAAAATACCTGTTTTTAATGCATGTTTTTCATATCCAAATATTCATAGACTTTTTTTTATTAACTTGATTCTGATGATCGATACTGTGTCAAACTATGTCATTTGTCGATAAGTTTTTCTCTTTACCCGCGTTATGTTTACACACACACACAAAAGAAAAACCCATGTATACACACACACACACACACACACACAAACACAGACGTACACACACACACACACACACACACACATACTCACAGACCATTTGAAATTGTCAACAAACTCCCGAAATTTAAATCCAAACGCTCTACAACCCCAATTGACCTCCCAATCAAAATTTAAAAGCAGTTTGCAGTCGAACTTGCCACCCCCCTCTCTTCCATTATTAATGCATCCCTCAAACAAAGCAAATGCCCTAATGAATGGAAAGCCGCATTTGTCACCCCTATCCCCAAGGTCCCCACCCCACAGTCCCCTAGTGACCTCAGGCCAGTTGCCATTACCTCCATACCCAATCTACTTTGTGAAGAATTTGTTTTTGAGTGGGCATCTGCTAGTATTTATCAGTCAATTGATCCACAGCAATTTGGCAATAGGAGGACTGCTTAGTTAGTTTCCTGGACTTTCGGCACAAAAACCTGGAGAAACGTAAGACATCACTAGCCGTTGCCCTTGTTGACTTCAGGAAGGCTTTTGACCTTGTTGATCACTGCACTGTTATCAACAAGGCCATTGCACTAGGGCATCGTCAGGCAGTGAGGTACCAGGGTTCTGTCTCCACATTCCAACACCTCACCTGCAGTGTTCCCCAGGGGACCAAGATGGGACCACTGTGCTTCCTAATCCTGATCAACGACGCTCTATCCGACACTCCTCACAGGTGGAAGTGCGTGGATGACTGCACTGTGGGGGTTACAGCGGACAACACCTAACCGGACTACTCATCGCTACAAGGCACCCTGGACAGGCTACAGGCATGGACTACGGAGAACAATGTCACCACCAATCACACCAAAACCGTAGTCATGCACTTCAATACCACCACCACTCCAGTGCAAGCTCCAGCAGTCACAGTGGGTGCCCATCCTTTCCAGTTAGTGCAGTCTGCCAAACTCCTGGGTGTAACTATAGACCACAAACTGGACTGGAAGGCCCATGTAAACAATACAATCAAGGCAGCCTCGTACCGACTCTCCATGCTACGACGACTCGGGTTACTTGGGACACCAACGCCAGAGCTGAGGACTATTTACAATGCATTTATATTCCCCAAATTAACGTATGCGTCACCAGCCTGGTCGTCTTCTCTCAACTCTACCCAACAACGTCAGCTAGAGAAGGTACAGAAGAGGGCCTGCAGAATCATGCTCGGCGCAGACTACTCCGGCTATAACAACGCTCTCTCCACCCTGGTAATGCCATCTCTCAGTGACCACCACGCACTAGCAGGGTTTGGCGGTGGACTACTGCACCATCCTCGTCATCGCCACTTACTGCCACCAGCAGTCCCCCGCCTACCTCGCGCAGTCCGCCACTACAACAAAATTCAGCCCGTAAGAGCCCACACTGATAGATATAAGAATAGCACCATCCCATCTATTGTTAAAATAATAAATAGCTCCTGATTTATGTACTGTACAGTCCTGTAAATATATTGAACGTATATCATTATGTCAAAATCACTTGTAAGTTTGTATATTTTCAGCCACCGGCTGCAACTCTATTAATAAACCGTTTATTATTATTATTTTATTTTAGACACACACACACACACACACACACACACCTACCTTTAACTGAGGGTTCGTGTTGATCATGCTGGTAGTATCCGGGTAGCCTCGTGCTCTCATCGTACCCGACACTCTCTCTATAAGGATCTTAAAATGTCTCAACTTGGAACATTGAGAGACACTACATGAATACCGGATTATACATGTGCAAAGTGCAATGATAAAAATATTGGTGTCTAAAGTTATATATATATATATATATATATATATATATATATATATATATATATATATATATATATATATATATATATATATATAAAGGAGTATCTCATTTTCAATGGACATTTTGTTTTGAAGAAAATAATCAAAAACTTCATTGTAAAGCAAAATAAAAAGAAAATATACATTCAGTATGTAAAACACTTTTTCAATGGCTTCTCTTTGATGTTTTTTTTCCTGTTTTTCGTCACATATATCGTGTTTTTCCCGGCCAAATTCACGTTGATCAGAAAAAAATTTCGAAATTCATTCTGGGAGAGAGATCTTTATTCCCCGAGGTCTCTGTCAGTACAAAATGTTTTCAGTCATAATGTACCAAAGTTTTAAAAGACTATCATAATTTTTCTGCAATAATTCACCCAGGTTATGTCGTCCGTGCAACATGAGGATGCAATCATCATGACTTGTTTGTTATTTCATGCTTGTTTTTCTCTCAGCCTCTAGAATTTGATGACATGACCTGATGAGTACGATGACTTAACGTCTTGAGTACAATTACTTACCTGTTGATTACGATGATTAATCCATTGACTAGGATGATTTAACTACTTGAGTACGATGACTTGTTGAGTACGATGACTAACCAGTTTAGCAGGATGACAACCTTTTGAGCAGGATGACAACCTGCTGAGTATGATGATTAATCTGTTGAGTACGAGAACTTAAATCATTAGTATGATGAAAACCCCTTGAGTATAATGATTTTATCCTTACAGCACGATGACTTAATCTCTTAGAGCACACTGACACTAACTCCTGAGTACAATGGGTTCACTCCTTGTGGACGATGAATTAACCTGTTGAGTACGATGACTGAACCTTGAATATGATGGCTTAATCCAGTGTCCTTACTTGAGTGCGGTATCCTCATGCTCAAGAAATAGTTCATCATAATCAAGAAGTTAAATCATTGTACTTAAGGAGTATGCCACTATTCAAAGGGTTAAGTCATTGTACTCAAGGGCTTAATAAATCATAATCAAGAAGTTAATTCATCATACTTAAAGAGTTATTTCGTCATACTCCAAGGTTAGAGTCATCATATGTTAGGGTCATCATAGTGAATGAGTTATAGGGTAGACTTCAGTTAAAACTGTATGAGATATTCTTCAGGTGTTCCCAAATACTCAATCATGGCTGAATAATAAAATCCTGGGCGGAAAGGATCAACAAGCACACTTAGGTAAATCTACCTTATTAACATATATTTACAAATAAAATATACAAGACACAATATAAATGCACTTTCTACCTAATTGGGAGACCAGCATAAGCACCATTGACTCCCACCTAACATTCCCTAGGAAACGATACACAAACCACAATCTATAGTGGCTCAGAAAGATGACATAATAACATAGAAAAATCCCCACAATGTGAATAGGGAGAAAGCATGGCCCATAGATATTATATAAATATAGATATAAGTATAAAGCACATTCCTGTGGCAATACTCAAAGGATTATGTCATCATACTGAAGAGATTATATCATTGTACTCAATGGAATGTCATCATACTGAGGGCAGTAGTTCATTGTATTCATGGAGCTGTCATCACACATAAGGGTTTAAGCTGTCGTATAACTATATTAGCTTAGCTAAAAGTTTTCCACGTACTCACAGCAGCAGCAGGACGTGAAACAACACAGAATGATAAAACTTTGAGTTCTGGTCTGCCACCACCTGTATCACGTCACATGTGGATAGATTTACCTCCTAAGAAGCTCTCCTGTGAGCTTTGCCGGGATTTTGCCGTAAAGTGTTGGATGTTCTCTGCTAGTAACACACAGTCACCCACAAAAGTCCTGTCGCCTCTCTTCCTGAACCCCGAGATTCAGACTCGTGAACCCCGAGATTCAGATTCGTGAACCCGAAGCAGTAGGTATTGGTGCATTATTCTGCCATAAATGCTTGGGATTCACAAGTGTGAATCTTAAGGTTTGTGGTTTAGGAGAGACAACTGGGTGGCTGTATAACAGCTAACAGCTGCAGGTTTTCCGGCTTGTGTAAATCTGCAATACTTCCGGTTATATCAAACTTGTTTAGAAACTTCACAATATTCTTCCTTCTCGGTATACTGTTGCTGTTTGTTGTTGTTTTGTTGTATTTTTATTATTCTTAAAGTTACGAGCTGCCTCAGCGACATTTTAATATGACATAATATTTTACTTGTAGCAATAGTCTCGAGTTATCTGAAACACATAATAATAAACAATATTGATTATTTTACAATTATTTTAGACAATGGTCTTACAGGCACCTGCTACAGTATAAAACAGACGCGTGTTTAGGTTAGGTCTCAACCATTCTGTAATGTATTCGTCAAATCCCCGGGAATATACTTCATTCTCTTACTGTATAACACCTCTTGGTGACACTCGAGGCAATATGGGACTCCAAAAACGAATTACGAAAAGTATGGAATATATTTATAACCTCAAGTTGTCATCATGGAGTGCGGCGGCCGAGTGGATACAGCACTCACCTCCTGTTCTCAGGGTTGCTGGTTGGCGCCCGGGGCACCGGTCACCCCCAGGGACTTTAGTTGGAGAGATGAAGTCAGCTGAGTGCAGTGTCGGCCACACACTCTCCTTGTGTGTGTGTGTGTGTGCAACTGAATAGTTAGTCTCCTGTACCCACACTCCCACTACCCGTCAGGCTTCTGGAACCCAGTTTTTTCATTAGACTGAAATCTCGAGTCGAGATGGTGGGAACACAAAAAATATAGAAATCAAAACACCAGCCATAATATTTGTACAAATTAACCAAGCGGTAAAGAGCTACTTCTTTACTATAACGGTTCTCAAGCTTATTATTATTATTATTTCCGTAAGGTTGTTAACCGTACTTGTGAGGGAATAGATCACTATGTCGTCTCGTTAGTTAACTTCGTCATGAAGGTATGTCGAGTGCTGAAGTTCTGAGAAAGTATACGAGAAATAATCGAAAATGAAAATGCACAAATAGATCCAGACGATGTGAAGCCCTGGCTGTATTGGGGTGAAGTGATCGTCCATAAATGCTTCCTATTCTCTTTGTTATATTGACTGAAACATCATTCCTCCTCGTAATTTTTTTAGTGAAAATAAGCGGAGATTTTTCCTTCCTAGGTTGTATCCTAGATTAAGGCATATTTTTCAGCTAATTATGTGATTTTGTGTCGTGTTTACTTGAAGTTGTGGAACGAGTCCGTCCTTGGTTGTAATAATATCCTATGGTGTGTAATAGAGAGATGGTTGTTGCTTGTTATTACCCCCATCATCTATCATTCTTCACCCATCACTTTAGTAGGGAGTACCTACAACACTTTCTTTCCAGAGTATAACTTATTACCCTGTCAGACATTCCTTCACGTTGTAAATAATGGGGAGTGTGCGGTAGCGACAGGTAACATTCCTCACCCCGGCACACACACACACAGGTGACCATGAGCTGTATACCTGTAATCATTTGAATTCTGAACAATATTTATAGCTTTACCTCACCCTCTAGAAATTTGATATGCTTCAACAAAACCGTAATAATAATAATAATAATAATAATAATAATAATAATAATAATAATAATAATAATAATAATGATGATGATGATGATGATGATGGCCATTTCTGAAACACATCCATGTATATTACACAACAAATATAAAAAAATCAGCCGATAAATTCATCCCTTCGATCGTGGGTGACCTGCCTGGCTGGGGGGTGACAGGCAGGCTGCTGGGTACACAGGCGCCAGGTGGCTACTGAGTAAAGTTCGAACTGTACCTACAATGATTTACTGCCCGCCTGGAAGCACACACACCTATGTTTACCTGAGATATACGGCGTAGTGAACACTGAACATTTGCCATCATGAAGACCTGTAATATTACGGTATAAGCAGTGCGTTACAAAGAATATTTCAGAAAATAGTGGTATTGATTAGAAGATGTATGTGACTGTGTTGCAAAGAATGATATCAATTTATTATAAGAGGTGCATTACAAAGTATATTACAAAGAATGTTACAGAAAATACTGATATTGATAAGATATACGTTTCAGTGAATGTTGTAAAGAATGCTACCGATTTATTATCAGCAATAGGTTACAAAGAACGATTCATCATAACAGTGTGTAACAAAGAAAGTTACATTGTTTATAAACGCCGTTATAAAGAATCCAAACATTCATCATCAGCAGAACGATACAAAGGAGACTACAGCAACATAACCATATATTTGTAGCCAGTGTCAACTTATGTAACACAAATACAATAATGCAGTAACACAATTATAATTATGTAACCTTAATAAACATTAGTAACACTCACACAGAACACGAATATTCACATACAACATTGACAATGACTACAACACATCATTAATAACCATCAATTAACCAATTCATATGTCATCTATATGTCTGAGGGTTGGTGACCACTGTCCTTTATATGTCTGAGGGTTGGTGACCACTGTCCTTATATGTCTGAGGGTTGGTGACCACAGTCCTTTACCCAAAACGTTTACTGGCTGCCAATATAAATCCTCCCAGACCAGAGCTTTTAATTTTATTCATCCATTTAAGGCTCTTTCCCTTCCCCTGGCTCTCCTACCCCCAGTTTTAACCTTGGATATATATGCCATTATCCCCGTCTTCCTATATACGAGTGTATGGCTAAAGTATCTCATTTTCATTACAATATACATTTCCAGTAACTCTCTCTCTTGTTGTTTTTGCCAGTTTCAGTATGACCTCATTTGTTTCTTGTCAATATAACTTATTTGCAGTGTTCTCTTGCAGCCCCACTCCTCAAAGGCTAAAGCTATCCACACTTCTGACTCGTATAACAATACTGACCATACACAGCATTTCAGAAGGCTTTTTATCATTTGAAATTAATGACTGGTTTTAGTAGGTCTTTAAGATTATAACTTACTAGTTATGTTTTACAACTCTGTTGCTCACATTTTATTTTTATTTTAGGGTTTATTTCCAATTTCGTCCTTACAACAATAATTCTTATCACATTATTCTTCACATTTTTTCCACTAATTTCTTAACCAAATTTGGAACGCCACTTCACTGTTCATGATAAGCACAGTATCATCGCCATAGCGTATATTTGATATTACTTTACAATTAACTGTTATTCCTTCATTGTTACTTAGCACTTCTCTCATTAAGAATTGGTATAATGTTGGAGACAGAACACAGCCTTGTCTTACTCCCTGTCCAACTGAACCAATTAGTAAGTTCATTGTTTACTAATACACAGTTGCCATTAAATATTGTTTTCAGATTACCGGGTTTACCTCCTTCATTAGAGTCCATTTTTCCAAGATCTCTATAATTTTTTTGTGGTTTACTGTATCATAAGCGACTTATAAATCAACAAAACAGATACACAAATTTATTTGGACCTATAAAGCCATTTCACTCGAAAATCTCAAATTAAATATTGCCTTTCTAGTTTCTTTTCCCCTTTGAAATTCATTTTGATCTACAGGTATCCCACTTTAGTTTTTATTCTTTTGAAAATTATATTTAATTTAGTTTTGGAGACATGACATAAAGATCATTGTTCTAGACTGGGTGTACTCTAAGGCTCCTCACCTTTTAATAAATGTTGATTCACTGAAGATCTCCTTTGTATAAATAAATTTGATCACATGAAGATTGGACACCTCAGTTTATTTCACCTTGATATTTAACTGTTCTAATACTAACCTAACCTAAAAGCCCCAGGTAGCATCAGAATGTTTAATCAACAGGTGAAATGAACTGGGGTGCCTAATATTCATGTGATCCACAAAATTTATAAATTTTAATCAAACACTTGATCCCCTTCTTGCCCATTTGTTTTAAAAGCTCTGTTGTAAGCTGATCAACCCCACAAGCCTTATCATCTTTCATTTTGTTCACAGCTGCTCCAACTTGTTCCCAAAACTAGCAGCTTAGTCTCCATATAATCGCTACTTATCTCTACCTTATTATGATCACTGTATTTTTCTACCTCTAACAGGATCTTATTGCCTTCACCTCTCATACTCCCATCCCACCTGTAACCTCTTTTCACCTAATTTCTTTAATCTTTCTTTAAATTTCCCTGTAGTTTATCTTCTGTCAACATTTTTCAATCTTCTTGCATATCCTATTTACAAAATATTCTTTACCCAGTCTACAGTCCTTCTCAGTTGTTTGGCGAGATTCTTCACAAGTCTCGCTGTTAGCTTGGTATCCCCCCCCCCCATCCTTTACTATTTTTATTTCTGTTTTCAAATCCTTCCTTCAAATCTGAAAATCTGTTCTGAGTTTCATTTATATATTATCGCTGTTACAGGTTTGTGTTTCCCTAAATCCTAATTACATTACTTAGTCATGTTTGGACCCATAATGTACCCCTTGCTAGGTAATTAAACCACAAGACACCATAACAAGTCTTATAACAACAATGACACCCAAGCAAACTCTCAAACACGCACCAGGGCACTACAAGACACTCTTCCCTCCGTCTTGACCACTGCAGTCGCGTGCCAACGAGTCATCAATGAAATTATCTACGTTGCCCAATTGTGTGTCCATGAACTTTGTGTGAAGGTCATAAGGTTTTCGTGTCCCACTTTTCGTCTCTGTGTCGCCTTAGAGGTTGTTCTCTTATGATTAAAAAAAAATAAAAAAATTGGAAAATAAAATTGGAATTTCTCTACTATTTACAATATTAGAAACATATAAATAGGACAAAATATGTTGATGCTACAATGACTACAGTATCTTGTTACAGAGAAAGTAAATAAGGAAAAGTTACCTTTAATGTTGCTGTATTATTATAAAAAGTGAGTACTGTATTAGCATTACACGTATATTGTTTTGACATAAATAGAGAGTTAGGAAAAAACTATGTATATTCTGTCGTGTATTTAAATCAGTTATAAATAATAGAAAGGGAGTAAGGACTTGGGGGGGTGGGGGGTGTTAGGACGTGCGCCCACTAACCTTACAATACTTGATATTTAAATTTGCTTAACCCCTTAATTCCTTGTTACGATTTCTTCTTTGTTCGAATTAAAAGAGAAAATTATGCAGTGAAAGACGAACAAAGGTTGGAGGTGAGCTCAGTGGTAGTAGTGAAGGAAATGTGTTGAATGTCATAATTCGTCATGGGTGATTGCGATGAATGCATGAAAATTACCAGTGTTAGAAGTCATTATCCCCCCTCAAAGCTATTCGCCCGGCCCACACACCTATCACAGCTACTCGCCCGGCCCCACACACCTATCACAGCTACTCGCCCGGCCCCACACACCTATCACAGCCCGCCCGGCCCCACACACCCATCACAGCCACTCGCTGGCCCCACACACCTTTCCACAGCTGCCCGGCCCCACACACCCATATCGCTACCGCCCGGCCCCACACACCATCACAGCCACTGCCCGGCCCCCACACCCATCACAGCTACCTCGCCCGGCCCCACACACCCATCACAGCCCTGCCCGCCCACACACCCATCACAGCTACTCGCCCGGCCCCACACACCCATCACAGCCACTCTGCCCGGCCCCACACACCCATCACAGCTACTCGCCCGGCCCCACACACCTATCACATCACACACTGCTGCCCACACACCCATCACAGCCACGCCCGGCCCCACACACCCATCACAGCTACCGCCCGGCCCCATTACGCCCATCACAGCCACGGGCCCCACACAGCCATCGCTACTCGCCAGGCCCACACACCCATCACAGCTCGCCCGGCCCCACACCCCATCACAGCTACTCGCCCGGCCCCACACACCATCACATACACACACCCATCACAGCTACGCCCGGCCCCACACACGCACACCGCTACTCGCCCGGCCCCACACCCATCACAGCCACTGCCCGGCCCCACACACCCATCACAGCCACCGCCCGGCCCCACACACCTATCACAGCTACTCGCCCGGCCCCACACACCCTATCACAGCTACTTCGCCCGGCCCCACACACCCATCATAGCTACTCGCCAGGCCCACACACCCATCACAGTTACTCGCCCGCCCACACACCCATCACAGCCTTACATAGCGCTACATTGTCCCAAAAAAATTCGGATGGCGCTGTTGGTACATAACTCACCGATAATTGGGGCGCCGCCACCCACTGTGTTGGTGCTAATTTTGTTGAAGGTTTCGACTGAGTTATTATAATGGATTTTTATTCCTGTGCAGACTGTCTGAGTGTTGCCTGACTCCAGTTATGTAATCAGGAACGTCGACGGTAAACTCACTGAGCTGTGTGAGGTGTGTGATTATGTTTACTTTTTAAGATTGGCGGATCATTTACAGTCGGTGACGAGCGCCCTCACGTGCTAAACACTATGATTAGCCCCGAATCTACCGAGTGAGCGAAGCAATATCAAACGTAAGGTAATGTGTGGTTCCCTCTAGTTCCTGGTGGAATCAGCTTCTTATACCCACCAAATTACATCAAATTAGGGTGTGGTTACCGGTGATTTGTGAAAAGAAAACATTTCCTTTATGCAAATAGAATTTTGTAATTGAACTATTCGATGGTCTAGGGTACTGTTGTTGTTGCTTCCAGCGATGTTTTCCAATGGTAATTATTTACTGATATACGTGTGAACTTTTATTTGATCAGACGGCGCCTCAGGTAGCCCGTGAGCTGCGGGTATGCATGACGTAGGTTTTTTGCCTTTAAATAAAGTTAAGTGTGAGCCAGTCCAACCCGCTCGTTACTACCATAAAGCAACTCACTACAGCAGTGTTTACATACTGATGGAAGTACTGTAGAACAGGTGCAGTCTTATTATGGGTGTAGTATCTCAGACTTGTATCAACACATTTCAGTAGTAATTTACAAAAATGTTCAGAGGAACGCTGACACCCCACTACCATGCACCACATTCTAAATAACTTGTGGCCTTCATGCCCTTGTTGAGGTGATATAACCCACACATCATGTCACAAGTTCCCCAAATGTGAGGGATCATACAAAGGTCAAGGTCAAAAAAAAAATATATATCATACACTCCTCCTCCTGCCCACTGTATGTATGAGTTTCAGTGTGAGTCATACGTCGTTGCTGAGTAGTTTAATTTTTTGAGTCAGCCTGAGTGATGGACAGTCGGTGAAACGGACAATAATATAACGTCTCACAAGGGTCCAGTATTAAACTCCCCATGAGTGAACTACGTGTTTACTTGTTATTAATATTATTATTCTCTGATAAACAAGTGAATATGACTGTAGTCTAATATAGAACAGACGTTGTTATTGTTGTTGCTTTTGTTTTTCTTATTATTATTACTACTACTACTACTACTACTACT
>NW_024733231.1:2431502-2475506 GCF_018991925.1 Homarus americanus
GTTGGCGGTTGGCAAAGCCAACTCCATAAATGCGGGGAACCACTTGGGGCCCTACGCTCTAAGGGCCCAATAATTTGGCAATTTTCTTAGGGTGAAATTGTAATTATGAGTTTAACTGAGAAAAGGATAAGAAAAAAACTTGAAGAATTTTTCACTTAACGTTTCCAAACATTAAATTATTTATCTCTTTATCCACATACCATTAATCCATCAATAAACAGGTTATAAGCTTATGTCTGTATCTTTAGGTCATTTACTTTTCCTTGTCTTGGTTTCTGTGTAAGTACGAGCTGACTTCTGCAGGTAACAGCATATTATTGTTCTTGTTATTATGATTTGTGTGCAAAGTGTAATGTTATATTATGTAATATTCTTTACTCCATTTGTAATGAAATTTAATTACAGTGACTGTATTATGATACTTTAATTATAGCTTCAGGCAGAGTGCAAAGTGAAATATAAAACAGAACTGCTGGACTTGCTTATAGGTATTGTAATTATCGTATCACAACTATCGTACCACAGCTATCGTAATACAATTATCGTATCACAACTATCGTACCACAACTATCGTAAAACTATCTTACTAAAACTATCGTACTACAACAGATGGATAGGGATGTAAAGTGGGAGTAGGGAAATGATAAGAGGGATGTGTTTACAGTATTGGTGAGAGGGATGTGTTTAATGTATTAGTGAGAGGGATGTGTTTAATGTATTAGTGAGAGGGATGTGTTTAATGTATTAGTGAGAGGGATGTGTTTAATATATTAGTGAGAGGGATGTGTTTAATGTATTAGTGAGAGGGATGTGTTTAATGTGTTAGTGAGAGGGATGCGTTTAATGTATTAGTGAGAGGGATGTGTTTAATGTATTAGTGAGAGGGATGTGTGCAGCATTATCAGGAAGAAAGTTGAGTGGGATCACACATAACTTGTAACTGAAGCCTTGGGTCAGTGTGTAACAAGGCGGTTGATTGGCTGGCAGACGGATATGGGAAACGTCACTATAGTTCGTTTAGTATTTAATATATTTTGGGGGGGGATAACTCTTCTATTTTGATCTCTGGTATTTTCCTTACTTGGTGAAACAAAAATTAACTTGTGAAACGTCTCTGGTAACAAATATTCTGAAGAGAACACGAATATGATGGACAAATTATGAGACATGACTCCCACCTCACCACGTGGAAGATGATGCTGATATATTTTTCTATTCTCTTCCATATACTGTATATATCATAGAATAGTTATTTTCTATTAAAATATAAGAAAATAAATAACATAGATTAAATACTAAAGAAATTTAGTGGTTTCCCCAGTCCATTTGTCAGACCATCAGCAGATTTGGTACAAATTAACCCAAGGCCTCAGTTACAAGCTTCGAGTGAACAGACTATAGGTCGAGTGGTAGACCCTCGGCCACGACCACTATCCCACACCCCTACAGGTAACGTTAGGAACAGTCTCTACATAAGCACATACATGAACATATGTCTGCCTGACTCCTTGAACCTATTTAGCGCATCACTGATATGGTAAAACCTGTCATACTTAGCATCTGTATGACGTATTTATTTATTTACACACATTCACGTTAATAGTATCACCCCCCACAATGTTGTTATAAGGTGAACATGTAGTAATTGTTGGGGTTTGAGAAGAAGTCTATATACAGCATTATAGTTACCAAGGATAAGTTGAAGGATGCTAGCTAGAATTGTACTGAATTTTTATCCCCCAAAAATGTTTAAAACAAAACAAGTGTGGTGGTTTTATCTGTGTACAAGCGACACAACCACAATCACCCACGAGTCTCCACACAGAGACACTCCGCGGCAGCGATACGAGAGCCAGTAATCCTCGTCGAATGTAAACACCGCGTCAGTTGGCTGCAGGGTGAGGAGGGTGGTGGATCCTCTCCTGATGCATAATTAGCTGCTCCTCGCCACAACACTGGTCGGAGCGGTAATTCATGGTTGAGGGCGACCTCCAGTGGGTGTTACCTTGTTAATGCTGTGGTAGCCTGCTTATATGAGCTTCTGCAGACACATACACCAATGCACAGTACACATACAGTGGGTGAGTGTATTAACCACATGAAAAAACACTCTGTGTCCAAGCGATTCCGTGTAATTCACATCCCCAGTCTGTTTTCACCCATACTAATACTTTTGTCTACATTGATAAAGTGATTATATACTGTATATTCCCTTTATCTTCTTGTAGATCAAATCGAGCAAAAACAATAAGCTTTCCAATCACATATATTCCTTCACTCTGAGTTATGTGTTAGACAGTAAATGGCTTCACGGCCAGAAGCCATCGAGGGGTACTGAGGCTACTTACCGTTCTTCCTCAAACACCCGCAGAGCTTTTTAATATTAAGCTGTCCTTGCCACCTTTTACCTTAACCGTCACCTCTTAGCTTCTACCTTAACCAACAACGCTGGCCAGCAGGGCTGAAGCGAATGCGTGGGCAAAAATATGGCGTTCTAGCAGTGATTCCACGAACTGCACAACACAACACCAGGTGCTCCACCCCGTCCTGTCCTCAAACACCTGCTTAAGTGCTCCACCCCGATATATCACCAAACCTCACAACGGTGCTCCACCCCGTCCTGTCCCTCAACACATGCACCAGTGCTCATCATCCTGTCCTCAAACCTTGTACACCCCAGGTGCTCCACCCCGTCACTGTCCTCAAACACCTGCCCACCTCCCAGATGCTCCACCGTC
The DNA here is from genome assembly GCF_018991925.1 of Homarus americanus. Classification (NCBI taxonomy): domain Eukaryota; kingdom Metazoa; phylum Arthropoda; class Malacostraca; order Decapoda; family Nephropidae; genus Homarus; species Homarus americanus. The sequence continues at coordinate 2,434,241 of NW_024733231.1, forward strand.
ACTGTAACACCTGTACACCAACACCCAGGTGCTCCACCGTCACTGTCCCTCCAACACTTGTACAACACCCAGGTGCTCCACCCCGTCCTCCAAACACCTGTACACAACACCCAGGTGCTCCCCTCGTCACTGTCCTCAACACTTGTACAACACCCAGGCTCCACCGTACTGTCCTCCAACACCTGTACACCACACCCAGGTGCTCCACCCCGTCACTGTCCCTCCAAACACCTGTACACCAACACCCAGGTGCTCCACCTCGTCACTGTCCCTCCAAACACTTGTACACCAACACCCAGGTGCTCCACCTCGTCACTGTCCCTCCAAACACCTGTACACCAACACCCAGGTGCTCCACCCCGTCACTGTCCTTCCAAACACTTCCTACTTAGGTGCTTCATCCCTGACTCATAAACGCTGCACTACCCGCTGTCAAGTGTTCGGATATCTGGGTGAAAAATTCAGTAAATTTGGCACCCGGTTCTAATACAGCTTCATAAAAGTCATACAGCGAGTGACATGTAATGTTATTTTCAGATTCCTGCAACAGTCATCTGGATTAACGAGCCGTTATGATATGTGTATTTTGGATAAAATATGCGAGTGTGTGCGTGCGTGTGAATCTATGCGTGTGTTTGTGTATTACTGTGTGGGTGTATGCCTGTTTGTGTAACTCTGTATGTGGCTGAAGTGTATGTTGAAATGAACACAACACTCTTTCGTACTTTAGCTTGATACGTTCACTTAGTACACGTTAAAGGTAATGAACCCCGAACAACGTTAATTACGAGACGCTTCAGTACATACAGTGAATTAGGTGGAAGACTTGTGGATTAACGTGGAATGAAGAAGATGGTATAGGAATGACGTGTGTTGGTGAATGATGGCAACGTAGGCAAGCTGTGGATATCCAAAGAATGGAATGAGTAAACATGAGGAAAGACCGATTATTAAATGAAGGAATGATGTGTAGGGATATATATGGGAGTGTGGGTGAGTGTGGGTGAGTGTGGGTGAGTGTGGTTGAGTGTGGTAAATCATGTATGGTAGATTACTCACTCTACCACATATGACCTATTATTCATCCTTCATCCAGTCTACCATAATTGACCCACAACTCATCCACACTCACCCATACGCTACCATACATGACCTATCACTCAGCGTGGTAGAAAGATGAGTCATAACCATACATAACTGAATGGATAAATCTACATACGCGACATATTAATTATAAGTGGCTGACTGGATGAAAGATGGATTAATAACTCGATGAATCTGGTTGATTAGTGACTCGCGAATGGCTGAGTCTGGATGAGCAGTAATAGACGTTCATTGTAAAGTTCTTGGAAAAGCAGAACCCAAATATGTCTTAATTTGTTACCTCTATACACATGGCAAGATGATCAGACATTTTATGGAGACGTTGATGATGCTATTGGTGCATTTAAGGTATTGGTGCATTCTAAGGTGTTGGTGCATTTAAAAGTGTTGGTGCATTTAAGTGTTGGTGCATTTGAAATGTTGGTGCATTTAAGTGTTGGGCCATTAAGGGTGTTGTCATTAAATGGTGCATTAAGGGTGCTGGTGCATTTAAGGTGTTGGTGCATTTAAGGGTATTGGTGCATTTAAAGTGCTGGTGCATTTTAAGGGTGTTAGTGCATTTAAAGTGGCATTACATTTAAAATTACGATATTTAAAGGACGGTCAAAAGCATAAGGAGATGCCCAATGTGCTGTAGGACACACCACCGGGGAATGAATGGACACACGTAGGGAGAACTCTGGTGGGTGGTGTTCAAATTTCCGCCTCTTCTCGTCCCAAATCTGCGTTACCCATACCACCCAAATGCTAACGCTGGATAGAACTGTGTACATACCCTGGTGACCAGGTGAGTTGGAATTATTGCTATAATCATTCAGAAAAAGTACATATCCGTGTGTAATAGAAAGCCATTGAGGTAGTCGTATGTTTAATGCGGGTTTTATTACATATTCCTTAATGTACAGGTATGTGATTATTTAGCAACCATAGTCATACAGGTTGTGGTCACGGTGATGGATAAGAATGTACGATACATAGTGGTGTTATGTGACCTATAATTATGAGTGAAATATTGGGAATTCCTCGTGGAGTGACCATCGACCATGCAAGATTGCTTGTAATCTGAAGAAGGGAAGGCTCCTGAATAAAGCATTATAGTACCTGCTGTTGTTTTTATGTCAATAGTGTGTGTGTGTGTGTGTGTGTGTGTGTGTGTGTGTGTGTGTGTGTGTGTGTGTGTGTAAAACAATGCTCCACGTTAAATATTACAACAAATGTAACAAAAATTTCTTATCACGTAGTCATCGCCTAAGTTATTTTCCAACAGCAACTTTACCTCAGGGAAAAGATATCAGGAAGTCTCGAGGTTAACTTGATATCATTAGTTAAGAGAACAGTGATAAGGGTTTAGTGGTAGAAGGAAGGATTTATTAATATTCTCTCTCATCCATTTGTTAAGGATACTGGGCGAGGGTTGTTGACGTGTGAGGTGAAGAGGAGGGAGCGTGGGAGAGGTGAGGGAATTGAGAGATGAGGTGGTGGTGGTGTGTGGGATGTGTTTGGGGACATTGTGGGGAAGTTGGTGTGGGGAGATGTGTGGATGGTGGTGGGGGTGGTTGTCGAGGATCTGTAGTCTCAGGTAAGGTGTGGGAGGGTCATTCATTTACACTGCCGACAGGATCTTGCCTCATGTCCCACAACTCTATGTTTTGAAAACTTTCTATGTTTGGGACCTGAAAAAGTGGGTTATTTAATGTTTTTTTTTTACCTAATCTTAGTTTTTTCTCCCCTCTTATATCCTTAATGAGTAATAAAACTCTCACCTCATGCACTCAAGGTCTGGTTCATGCCTAGGACCACCTAATGCTCACCCACCTGCAAATGGTTTTCTCACTTTGTAGTTGAAGAAAGCAATGCCATTCAAGTGCAGTGTCGGTCACGCTGCCTCCTTCTCTTCTCCGAATGTAGTATACAGTGCTGAATCCAGGCTGCACCTTAAGCACCGACAGACCTATGGTGGAATGTGTGTACAACTTGGGATCAACTTCAAAAGTTTACAGTGTAACTTTTATTATCAGTTCAGCTTTTAAGAGTTTTGCTGTTCAATTGTTTTATTGATACTTACTTCATCTCCACTGTACACTATTTTGATAACAGGACATACGTGGGAGTGGACAGCCCCAGGACACACGTGGGAGTGGACAGCCCCAGGACACACGTGGGGTGGTCAGGGACACACGTGGGGTGGACGGCCCAGACACGTGGAGTGCAGCCCAGGACATCAGTGGGGTGGACAGCCCAGGACACACGTGGGTGAACAACCCAGGACACGTGGGGAGTGGAAGCCCCAGCGAATTAGACGTGGGAGATGGGGTTGACAGCCCCAGGACACACGTGGGGAGTGGACAGGGACACGTGGGTAGAGCCCCAGGAACACACGTGGAGTGGACAGCCCAGGACACACGTGATTGACAGCCCAGGACACACTGGGGTGGACAGCCCCAGGACACATGGAGTGGACAGCCCAGGACACACGTGGGGTGAACCCCAGGACACGTGGGGTGGACAGGCCCAGGACACACGTGGGGTGGACAACCCCAGGACACCGTGGGAGTGGACGCCCCAGGACACACGTGGGGTGGACAGCCCAGGACACACGTGGGGTGAACAGCCCAGGACACGTGGGGTGAACAGCCCAGGACACACGTGAGATGGACAGCCCCAGGACACACGTGGGGTGGACAGCCCAGGACACACATGGGAGTGGACAGCCCAGGACACACGTGGGATGGACACCCCAGGACACACGTGGGGGTGGACCGCCCAGGACATACGTAGGGGTGGACCCCAGAACACGTGGGAGTGGACCCAGGACACACGTGGGGTGGACAACCAGGACACACGTGAGTGGACAGCCCAGGACACACGTGGAGTGGACAGCCCGGGACACACGTGGGTGGACAGCCCCAGGACACAGGTGAACCATGCCATGGGGTGGACAGCCAGGACACACGTGGGGTGGACAGCCCAGGACACACGTGGGGTGGACAGCCCAGGACATATGTGGGAGTGGACAGCAGGACACACGTGGGGTGGACAGCCCAGGACACACGTGGGGTGGACAGCCCCAGGACACGTGGGGTGGACAGCCCAGGACACGTGGGGTGGACAGCCCAGGACACACGTGGGGAGTGGACAGCCCCGGACACGTGGGTGGTGCCCAGGACACACGTGGGTGGACGCCCAGGACACACGTGGGTGGACAGCCCAGGACACACGTGGGTGGACAGCCCCAGGACACACGTGGTGGACAGCCAGGACACACGTGGGGTGGACAGCCCAGGACATGACAGGTGGACACCCCAGGATGGACAGCCCCAGGACACACGTGGTGGACGCCCCAGGACACACGTGGGTGGTCAGCCCCAGGCACACGTGGGGTGGACAGCCAGGACACGTGGGAGTGGTCAGCCAGGACACACGTGGGGTCAGCAACCCTAGGACACGCTTGGGTGGTCAGAGACACACGTGGGAGTGGTCAGCCCCAGAACACGTGGGATGGTCAGCCCAGGACACACGTGGAGTGGTCAGCCCCGGGACACACGTGGGGTGGACACCCCAGGACACACGTGGGAAGTGGTCAGCCCCAGGACACACGTGGGTGGACGCACCTAGGACACCGTGGGGTGAACAGCCCCAGGACACACGTGGGAGTGGTCAGCCCTAGGACACACGTGGGGTGGACACCCAGGACACATGGGGTGGACAGCCCCCACGTGGGGAGTGGTCAGCCCCAGGACACACGTGGGGAGTAGACAGCCCAGGACACACGTGGGTGGTCAGCCTAGGACACACGTGGGTGGACACCCAGGACACACGTGGGGTGGACCCCAGGACACCGTGGGGTGGTCAACCCCAGGACACACGTGGGGTGTGGTCAGCCCCAGGACACACGTGGTGGACAGCCAGGACACACGTGGGGTGGACAGCCCCAGGACACACGTGGGAGTGGACAGCCAGGACACGTGGGTGGTCAGCCCCAGGACACGTGGGGTGGACAGCCCAGGACACGTGGAGGTGGACACCCCAGGCACACGTGGGGTGGACAGCCCAGGACACACGTGGGGTGGTCAGCCCAAGGACACACTTGGGATGGTCAGCCCAGGACACACGTGGGGTGGTCAGCCCCAGGACACGTGGGGTGGTCTGGGACACACGTGGGGTGGTCCCTGGGACACGTGGGTGGTCAGCCCAGACGTGGATGGTCAGCCCCAGGACACACGTGGAGTGGTCACCCAGGACACACGTGGGAGTGGTCAGCCCCAGGACACACGTGGGTGGAGTCAGCCCAGGACACGTGGAGTGGTCACCCCCAGGACATACAGCATCTCGGAGAATCTGGTGAGTACTGTGTCTTCATATAGTATTTGTTGAATATAAATCCAGGTGTTTATGATGGTGTTTGCTGGACTAACATTATAACTATTTAACATTTGTCGCCCTCACTCACCCTCCTTCCCTCCCTCTACTCCTCCTCCCTCCTCCCTCCTCCTCCCTCCTCCTCCCTCCGCTCCAACCACCTCTCTCCCTAACTCCAACACTATCTTCACTCTCCTTCCTCCCTCTCCCACCATCTTCCTTTCTACCTTACTCCAACACTCCTCCCTCACTCCTCTTTCCTCTCCTTCGCAGAGTACTAACCTGGGATAATTTGAATAAGCAGTACATGATTATAGAAATAGTAGATATAAGAGAACACAGGTGAAGTAAAAGAAACAGACCTAAATACAGGTAAGTGAAGACGGAATAAATATTATGAAGGAAAATATTTGAAATGAAAATTAAGAAACATTACTACAGAAACTGTTTTAGTTACACCCAAGCGATGATTATAACACTGAGCACCAGTCTAGAACGACTGTACTTGATTGGGACTTACTCGTACTTCATTTATTCGGTTAAGATCACCGTTTGTACCGTTACCCGTTATTCCGTATATATGACACACATTTCTTCATGGTTGTGTGTGTCACCCGTCAATAGACAAGTGGAGATCACTGCAGGTGGTTGTGAGGTGAGGCTTGATCATCACCAGGTGAGGTCGTGTTGCTGCACCTCACCTGGCGGGTCTGGCAGACAACCTTGGTGACTCTGAAACACTATCGTGGAGGAAACCTCAAGAGTCGTGTTAAGTCGACTTTGGTAAGCTTGGCGGCAGTGTTGGTGAGGGTCACTCAGGTAAAGCCTTCAGAGCCGTGGGGGGCACTCAACTGAAGGTCTACTGTGTTATAAGCTTCTTAAGCGACAGTTAAATATCTTTAAAGCTGAGGAGGCCTCGAGCTGATAGTTAAAGTGGCAGTGCTGTTATTGATATTGAAACAGTTTATTTAGCCAGAAAAATACAGGTACAGTGGATAATAATAACAATATTGACCTGGCAAAGCCAATTGAGAGCCTGAGCTCTCTTGTAGGCACCTGATATATACTGTACATTTATCTCGAAGAAGTATTATTTATAAAATTTAGTATCATCTAGAGTAGTACACGTAACATGGTGTTAGTAAATACATATGAGAATGTTACAACGATTTACGCGTCGTTGTTTATTTATTTTGTTAATTGTTTTTATTATTTTTTTTTACATTTATCTTATAAGTATATACATATTTTACAGTGGAGTTGATATACAGTAATCGGATAAGGGAGGGAAGCAGTACAACCTGGGTTGGTGAGGTGAAGTAAGAGGACAAACAGTCAGGGTCATGTCTTGACGGCAAATACAGTATATAATTATTGCATTGTTAATTTCCATCTACGTGACAATATATGATATAATGTTTGGTATACAATAAAAATAAGTAATGTAAGTTTTACAAAAATATTAATACTTAGACAGATAAAGATCTTGTAACTAGACTTAAACAACATAAATAATATGTTAGGACAGGCCAGGAATCTAATGCTCTGTTTGTTCATCTGAGGGATAATAAGCATTGCATTGACTGGGACAATGCCTCCTAATATTACCTTGTAATTCAATTGACAGTAGAACATCATAGAATCTAGTCTCATTAAACATACCGAATCGTCAACATGAATTTGGTAATGCATGTCCAAACTGGACAATTTTGTAATTAAGAAGATTTGTAACCAGGTGAGAAGGTTGGGTCACCTTACCCTCTGACCTGACTAACGACCGTTGCGGTGCTATTTAAAGAATGAGGTCATTACCTAATACCCATGACATTGTGGACCTGATCTCACCTCTCGTATATACACACCTTGTTTTGATTCTTCTAATGTACTCACCCTGAAGATGTGAATTACACTTGTTTCCCTTTCGTGATTTTATCAAGATTTATCTTATCCACGTTTTCATTGTAGATCTACATATATATATATATATATATATATATATATATATATATATATATATATATATATATATATATATATATATATATATATATATATTAGAGATGATTTAAAAGGAAGGAGTAGCCATTGCTGGGATGGTGGGGATAAGTTGTTCCACACCTTCACACCGTGATATTTAATGGAGGTCTGGGACTGAGAGGAGCGCATGGGTCTTAGTAGCTCTGGGTGTCTTGGGTTGCACCCCTGGTTATTCCGGAACTGGAAATAATTATTATCAATCAAGTGATTAACATATTTATAAACAATAAAGCACAGCGGTAGGTGCTTATATCCTCGAATTTAAAAATTTTCAATTTAGCAAATTGTTCGTTAGTGAGATATTTTTTTTTCAGGTAGGTCATTGTCCGCACAACTCTCTTTTGTGTAGTTTTTTAGGAGGCGAAAGAGGCGGAGTGACTAACTGTGTTTATTAATACTTGAGAACAGGTGGAGGTTAGGCACCCTAGTTTATTTCACGTCATGATTAAACATTCTAACGCTACCTGAGGGTTTAGGTTAGGTTAGGTTAGGGGTAGACTGGGTTACGCTAGGTTAAGTTATGATAGCTTTATTGTATTGGTCACCACGTTATTACCTGTGTTCATGGTTACTTGGTACACAGTCTGCAGCACACCTGAGGCTCCCAAAAATAGAGTGGCGGAAGCTGGTCGCTGGCCACCTCCAATAATTAATGTCCATCAGATTTTTGTTTAATATTTGATAATTATTCAGGACTCATACTAAGCTGGTTACCTGTGGCTATACTTGGGCAACAGGTATAGACTGTCTAATGAGGGTGACTAATTGGCTGATTTGGTAGTTATAGATTAGTGGAAAAACCATCGTGTGTGCGTATATCTTATTATTTATTGAAATCAGTGTGAAATAAAAAGATCAGAGTATGTGAAAGCAAAAGGGTTATCAATTATTTGCACGTCAACCAGAGGGACTCACTGACTCATACGTGGCAACAAGCTGTCTGCTGATGAAATATTTATCATAATATACATTTCCGTCGTATTAATTATATAATCTATAATGTTATATCACCTATATTACCAAGACTCGTTTATAGCTCAAATTAAGCTTAATATCAAGGTCTAACTTAAGAAATCACATCAGGAATTATATTTTTCAGGTGTGTTCTTGTCCCAGGTAATTATCACAGTGGTGTCTAAAGTCACCAGTGGACTTGTACCTTAAGTCCATGACGCCTAAAAACTAGTAGGTGGGGACTTGTGGCTAGGGAGCGACTGTCTTCCAAGGTGTGGTTAACTACAGCGTATAACATCATGTTTCTATAGATCAGGGAGTTCTTACGGCGCCTCTCAAGATGACCGAAGAAAACAACAACCAATCTCACCTAACCTGGTGTTGGGGCTTGTCTGCCTCGTTATGCAGTCAGGCTAACTCGAAAGTATTGACAGCTTCTTGTGTGGTGATCCTCCAAGCGTTACTGTGTGGAGTAATCGCCTCCCAGGTGAGGGGGTCAATTTGACACGTCTTCAGGTTTGTCTTAAGACTATCCTTATACCTTTTCAATTGCCCGACAGCCTTATGTTTACTATTCGTTAAGTGACTGTAAAGTAGCTGCTTTGGCAGTCTACTGTCGTCCATGCGGGTAACATGGCCAGTCCAACGTAGTTGTTCATGGATAATGGTAGCCTTGATACTCCTACAATTGGTTGTCAGCGAGAATACTGGCATTTGTTTTCTTGTCTTCCCAGCAAGCTCGGAGGATGGAACGTTTTCAAGTGCCTTAAGGTACTTCCTGTATGTGACCCATGTCTCGCTGCCATACAGCAGGGTGGGGAGGTCCACTGCTCGATACACGTGCAGCTTTGTAGATAGCTTCAGCTTCCTACAGCTGAAGACATGGGTATGGAGTCTGCCAAAGGCTTGAGCTGCACATCTAATGCGATGTTGAATCTCTTCATCGATGTCGGCCTTGGTGGACAGCTGGGAGCCGAGATACTGAAAGTGAATAACATTAGAGAGGGTAGTACCGTTAACCTGGATGGATGGTGGAGGTGTGGCTAAACTAGGGGCAGGCTGAAAGAGAATGTGAGTCTTACGTACATTCACCCCAAGGCCGAAGTGTGCAGACGCATCTGCGGAGGTGCTCAGGATCTCTTGCAGGTCACGTTCAGTGTGAGCGATGAGGGTGAGGTCACCTGCATACTGAAGTTCAGTAAAAGAAGCTGCCGACACCTTTGCTCCTGCCCGGAGTCGTCTTACGTGGACGACACTGCTGACCTGTCGGCCTCTCAAGTCACCTCAGAGCTCACCAACAAAGGTGGCATGTTAAATAACTCATATCATTGTATCATAGCTGGATGATCGTTATACTCGATTCAGTAGCAAAGTAGTGTGTGTGTGTGTGTGTGTGGTGCCACGCTAACACATACGTACGTATGTATGTATGTATGTATGTATGTGCAGTATGTGTGTGTTTGTGTGTATGTCACTAATGCCCTGGTCGCCTCCCCTTCCTGCCATGCTCACCTAATGAGGTCCCGAAGCTCATCTCGTCGAGTGATTATACGTAACTTCTCCCGAGATACGACCCTCAGCTCGCCTCCCCTGCTCCTAAGGTACACTATACGCTTAATAATATATCTAGAGAGGATGAAGGTGGAGGGAGACCGTCACACTTCCTTACCACTAAAGGATCTGCACGAGTTGCTCTCTATAAGGGGAATACATCATGGTCGGGTAGCGTCAACAATGGAATATTTATACTGTTATTCACTCCCTGTATAACTCAGGAAAGTTATACACTGGTTGTATCACTCTGGGAAGTTATACATTCCTTAGATTAATTATTCCCGGGGGGAAATTATACTACATTCTATCAGAGGCACAGGTGAGTCATACCCAGGGCCAGTGTGTGGGTGTTTGGTTATATATATATATATAATGGCGACCTGTGGTGTAAGAGTCAGCATGCTCGCCTCGCAAACTAGCGGACCCGGGTTCGATCCCCGGGCAGGGTGAACTGGGCAAGTTTCTTTATGCCATTTGCCTCTGTCTACCCAGCAGTAATTGGGGACCTGGATGTTAATCGATTTGCGGATCATATTCCGAGGTAATGGTTAGCCAGTGCAGTTGGCGAGTTGTCCAGTCTTCTCGGACTATTCCTTGACATTGGGTCATGCAGTTCGTTAACTCAGGGTGTGGTTGTTGTGTTGGCGATAGCTTCTACACCTTAAACAAATTCACGCCTAGGTGACCTTAGGCCGGCCATCCTCGCTACATAAAAAAATAAATATATATATATATATATATATATATATATATATATATATATATATATATATATATATATATATATATATATATATATATATATATATATATACACACACACTATAGAAATAGACGTGTGTCTGTGTCTGTTCTGGGCAGCCGAAACGGCACAATCGTTTTTCATCAAACTTGGTGGAAAAATCGCAAAAAATTCGTAGAGTGGAACAAACCTGGTCCCATGTCGATGGTTTCTTTAGGAAGGCATTAATTAACCATTTTATTTACGCTGGAAAACGATGCAAGTCTACGGACTTGGCGCACCCTCATTCGCTGTACGCTGTCAGCCGGACGGCGATTGCCCACTAGCCAAGCACGAGCGTTCAAACTTCCACCGGGCATGAAGGGCCGGCGATCACTTGTTAGCTACTATACTGTAATTCATAATAATTTCAACTTTCAATCGCACGACAAATTCTAATTTTTTTTTAAATTTTCTGGAATTTGAAACTTAATTAGTGAGTTAAAAATATACATAACTATCACCCAATTAACTCAGATTTTTGAAGATAAAGAATTTTCTGTCTTGGAATTTGAAACTCTTGTCTTGGTTCAGCCTTTAACTCTGAGGGTGATTAACTGTACCTTTACTGTGACTATGGACAAACTTGACTATCTCTGCATGCGATCCATACCACGAGAAGAAACAAATTAAAACATATAATATTCTTACAAATTTCAAGATAAACTCGTATAAGTAAGAAAAAGAAATTAATCCCTACTGCTTTGTTTTGGTGCTGTGATTGTGTAGGGACCGAGTGACGCATACTCTTTAGGCAATTTGGAGAAAGGGATAGAAGAGGCTGGTAGAAAAGTTCATTATACTATGCGACAAATGTATGGAATGGAGACAGAATACCACCTTGATGTCTGCACAACCACAAAAGGAACTCGTATTGAAGTTCTATAGCTTGAAAATAAACCTTTGTGAGTTTTTTTTTTATAACTTGATTTTGGATGTAGTTTTTTTTTATAATAAATATTTAAAATCGTGAAGATGTCTCTGCTAATCTCTGGCGTTATTTTCACTGCCAGAAGCTTACAGGGAGAAACTATCATTGTATTTCTTGTTAAGGGTAAATTTATTGTCTCCAGTGGTAATACGTGTTCATACTGACGATAATTTAATTCCCTGGTGATGCTGTGTGTTAGAAAGAAGACAATCAAAGTAATAGTAATGTTGGATAGTTAGGTACCAAGAAAATTGTCTTACATTAAAAGAAAAATGCGGATAGAACTTGAACACTAATTATTTTGGACAAGTCACAGAGTTATATTTTACTCAACATATTACCTTGATGCTGTTCAGGATTATATAACAAGAATGACTGGGAGGGAAGAGGTGAGGTGGCCGAGTGGATACAGTGCTCACCTCCTGTCCCATGGGTTTCTAGTTCACCCAACTGTGAATGGGTACCTAACTTTACAACTGAAGGGGTGGGGGTGAAGGCGATTGAGTACAGTTTAAGGCAAAAGGTCAGTTTAGGGTCAAAGGTCAGTTTACAATGAAAGGTCAGTTTAGGGTCAAAGGTTAGTTTACAGTGAAAGGTCAGCTAAGGGTCAAAGGTTAGTTTCGGATTAAAGGTCAGTTTCGGGTCAAAGGTTAGTTTAGGGTAAAAGGCAATTTAGGGTCAAAGGTTAGTTTATGGTCAAAGGTTGGTTAGGGTCAAAGGTTAGTTTAGGGTCAAAGGTCAGTTTAGGGCAAAATGTCAATTTAGGATCAAAGGCCAGCTTAGGGTCAAAGGTCAGCTTAGGTTCACAGGTCAGTTTAGGGTCAAAGGTTAGTTTAGGATCAAAGGTTCAAAGGTTAGTTTAGGGTCAAAGGTTAATTTAGGGTCAAAGGTGAACCCCCTCATTCAAAACACACCCATTTTTGTTTTGTTTTTACCATGCGCTGCCAAGGTTCTTCAGATGGAGAACTGAAATTTGATAGTTTATGTAAATAGATCCGAGAATGCTCACAAAAGTTTAAATTGGGAAGAGGTCAGGCCGCCCCGCTGTTCATGATGGCAGTTTTTAAAATAGAGAGCTGACATTTGGTTATTTTTGCATGTGCACCTAATTTTGGACAAGTACGAATATATGCTATGTGGCTGCACCCATTCTGGTTAACTTTACTTGGTCAACAACAAACAGGTGGTGTGTACCCCAACTGTATTAGATATACAGGTAGTGGACAACGACACGAAACGTTACCTTTCAGAAACAAAATTGTAGTTCCAAAAGTATGAGAAGAGAAGAATATGACGTTGTAGGAATGAACTAGACTATTTTTCACATCTGAATGTGACTGATCCATGTTGACAGGTGAAAGGCTTATAGTGGTGGGAAAACACAGAATTAAACTACTCCAGCCTGTGGTTTTTCTTCCATAATAACCCACTCACACAACTAACTATATACGTATTTTTACAACAAATTGTACTAATGTATTGAGGCGAGGATAACGATGGGGTTGGGTGAACGAGTGAGGGGAGGAGAGGGATTGAGGGGAGAAGAGGGGTTGAGGAGAGGAGAGGGGTTGCGGGGAGGAAAGAGGGGGGGGGTAGAAGAGGGTTGACTGTTCCCCACAAATATCAAGATATAGTCAGTATGAAAACAGCTGTGTATCTCTTTACCTCGTTGTGTTGGTGAGGATGGAATGAAACACGCATCATTGGCTGCTTCTGGCCAGTCATAGATAAAGTGTAACCAATCATAGAGACGGAGGAGAAATGAACACTTACTACTGTATTATGTACTCGTAGGTCTGGTATGAGTGCGACCTAATAACGCTATTGTTAGTGCGGTGTTGAAACGACACTAGGGTGACTGTGGGTTCCAGAGGCCCCAGGGTCCTTATGGGCAGTGTGGAGACCTGCAGTAAACTTGGAGACAGTGTAACCGACCGGAAAGTTATATACCATCTGCAGTTGGGTCGAGTAGGGGCGTCCCTCTTAGTGGTTGATCATGGGGGCTCGAACCGGTGACCGTTGGCTCAAGGGGTGGTTGTTATATCTGAGTGGCCATCGCTCCTCTATACTTTATTACCCTAGCTAATAATATTATCGTTTACTTGGTATTTGTTCAATAAAAAAACTCCCGAAGAACTTCCATTACAGAGAAACACTAATGCTTGTAGAGCCGAACGAACCAACGACTCCCGGGATAAGAAGCGAGCACTGTGTCCACTCGGCCACCGCACCCCTTATAACGGTGGTAATTTACTTTAAAAACTGTAGTGACTTTGAAAAGTGAATCACACAACCGTGAACAACGCGAAGGAATGCTCAACCTTCTACCGAGCAGCAGAATATTCATGATGTTTTTTCAGGTGTAACTGATGAGTGTGTCAGATGACTGCCTGAGCGTGTGACGGCGTAACAAGTGAGAAATGTGTCATATGCTGAGTAACTGTGTGTTGGTGGGTGTGGGAGGGTACAGGGCGCCTCCTTCCTTGACTACCTAACTAATTACACTACAGGGATGAGGAAAACCCACCCACCCACGTCCCACACCTACAAAAAAAAAAAAAAATAGTGTTGGCGCTAGAAGAACCACGAGAGTTTTTCGCCTGTTGAAAAATAGTAAAGTGATATTTATGTCCACGATCGGATTATGACGTCGAGCAGTTTGTTCAATTACAACACAATTCACGCCAGCGTTTCTGCAACACAAAAGGTTTGGGCGCTTTTGTTACCCTTTGTCAGAAAATTGGTAGTATTATTTATTGTGTGTGTATTATAGTATTAATGTTAGTATTGTGGTAATGATGTGTGTAATCACTGTGTTATTGTGTGTGTTATTATTGTTAGTATTGTGTGCATTGTTAGAGATAGAATCATAGAATCCAACCTAATATTCCCCTGGCAGTAGCTAAACCAATCAAACTTAGCCTGAATTTCACTTAAGCTAACCCATGGCTTAACCTTCTAACCTAACCTAACCAAACCTAACCAATCTTAACCAAAGCTATAATTTTATTCAGGAATTTCGAGTAAGGTTTGGGTCAGACATCGGTCCGAATATAATAAAGTGGGAGACGGACGAATAAGGAAAAGAGAATCATTTTGAAACGGAAGAGGGAGACAGAGAGAAAGATGGAGAAGGAAAGAAGAACACTTAAAATAAAGCATTATTTTCAAGAAACACTAAAACAACCAATCATAATATCATCCCATTCTCCACCGAGAGAAGATAGCCAATCAGAGGATGACGCCATTTTTTTCTAATAAGCTTTTGCCAACAACATGAACCAATCAAAACAGCTCTTGATTTTTATGACCTCGGGAGAGGAAGCACTTGTGGGTTTTTTTTCGGAGGGGTTATCTAAAATTTGACAGTAAATAAAGACAAAAAGTGAGATATTCGATTACTGTTTCCTTTCAGCTCAGGTGTTATGTTTACCTATTTTAATTTCACATGTTTGTTGGCCACTGTGTATGTCAACTTGTTAAATACTATACAGACAACGTATTTTTGGTTGCATTTTACTGGTGACTTTATGCGTGTGTATGTGTGTGTGTGTCCAACTGTCCATAGTGTGGCAGCATTATGTTAGTGTTAAGGTGCAGGCACTGCTTACTTCCTCTCGCTTTCAGCTACCACCACTGGCAATCCCCCTTGTGGTGAACAGGGAAGCAACCTTGCGTAAGACTTCCCCTGCCAGTGCACAGGCACCATCAAGACTCCTGCTGTGCCTCTTTGTAACAACACACAGTAACTAGGTGCCTCGCAGCCCCAGGCTAGACCAGCAGGGGATCTCGGAGCGCCTACCAACCACTGCCCCACTGCCTTGTGGATTAACCTTGGTAGGTATAAGGCTACGGGAGTAAACCCCGAACGCAAAATCTGCACATGGAACCCCTACAACAGACAGACGTACTTACAGAGCTCTAGTAAAATCCCAACGGCGGTATAGGCGAAAGAGGTGACCAACACGGGAATCCAACGACTACATGGGTGGATGAAGGCGATATAAAATGGACAGGCTACTGAGGCAAAACCCAACAAACTGAGGTATCGGCAGTTCATTGCAACTCTCCCTCTCCCCAGTCGTTGCAAGATGTGTGGTTGCCTCCCCACATAAATCAACTCACACGTGGCCATCATCCAGCTCATCATACCTCTCATCATCATCAAAACCCCTATTCCCCCAAAAGTCCTATGGCGACAGACAAGTGGCGACGGGGACAGGCAGAGATGACTGCCGGGAGTCTCTAGTCACAACTCTGCACATGGGCAGCATAGATAAGGTGGTCGTTAGTGCACTGGGATCTAGGCAGCAGTGCAGTGCAATCCTGTCTGTGCCCTTTACAGGAGGCACTCTGCTCACCCCACATGAGGAGGAGGGGATGAGAAAAGGTGCCCTATACATAGCCTTTTATGGTCGCTGCAAGGGATGTCAGGCCTTTCTGGATACTGGCACAAATGAGCGTCCTGAAAGAAGAACCGCCCTTATGGCAAAAGAGTTGTCTAGGTATAACATCGACCTAGCAGCCATAAGTGAGTTCTGGCTCCCAGACAAGGGTCGACTACATAGACTAACTGAAATGCCTGTTGGGGTCAATGAGTGCTTCATGATGCTTCGAGTCCCACTGAATTACTCGCATCATGCCTTCTTCATCAGTGCATATGCCCCAATACTGGATGCAGAGTACAACATCAAGGAAGCCTTTTATGCCAACCTTAACAGAGTGCTAACCTCTATTCCCAGAGAAGATAAGGTTGTTCTCCTAAGTGAATTCAATGCCAGAGTTGGCAGAGATGCTGACCTGTGGCAGGGAACCATAGGGAGAAATGGATTGGCCAAGTGTAATCCCAACGGCCTACTCCTCCTCAGGAAGTGTGCTGCACACAACCTCACTATCACCAATACCTTGTTGTGGCAGGCCGACAAATTCAGGGGTTCTTGGCAACACCCACGATCCAAACATTGGCATCTCATTGACTACATCAATGTCAGAGAAAGAGATCGCCGAGATGTTCTCATCACCCGAGCCATGCGTGGCTTAGACGACTGCAATACAGATCATCGGCTCATCAGAGAAAAACTCTCTCTTCACGTCGCCCCAAAACGGCGAAGGCACCAAACCTCCAGAAGAGGTTTTAACACCAAGCGACTAGAGGATCCAGCGGTAATACGTGCTTTTAGAGAGCAGCTCGAACATGGGCTGATAAACAACCCGACAACAAACAATCTAATTCCGAGTGCCGAATGAAGGGTATACTCGACACTGTCATCACAAAAAAACCTGCAGCCAGACCCTCGGCCAAATCGGAAGAAAACACCAGGATTGGTTTGATGAAAATAACCAGGAAATCGATATACTTGTCAAAGGTAACCGTGCTGCTTTCACTGACTGGCAGAGCAACCCTCAGTCTCGGACCAAAGCTGATACCTTTCACGAGAAGAAAGCTACGGCCCAACGCAAACTTCGCAGTCGAAAGAACGAGTGGGGAAAATAAAGCATGTGAAACGCAAAAATTTGTGGATTAACAGAAGATGTGCGATTTTTTCAATTCCACTAAATCAATGTATGGCCCAACCGCTCATTGCGCCGTCTCCCTCCGCTTACCCTAGGGTAACTCCCTAATTAAAAAAGAAGGCATCTGTCAGCGCTGGAAAGAAAACTACCATTCGCTGCTCAACTGAAACACCGATGTGTATGTCATAACTACCCAGCAGGTGATGAGGTAGCTACTGCCATCAAGCAGATGAAAAAATACCAAAGCCTCAAGGCCTGATGGAATCCCAGGCGTGGTGTAAAAATCCGGAGGACCTCTGCTTCCCAGCCGTCTCCACTCTCTCCTGTAAAATATATGGGAGAAGGAGGAAATCCCTCAAGATCTAAGACGCCTCCATCGCCCATATTTATGATAAAAGGGGAGACCGGTCAGGGATCTCGCTGGTGCCCATAGCTGGCAAGATTATCGCCCAAATCCTCATCAACAGACTTCTTTTTGAAGCTGAAAACTTCTTCCCAGAATCTCAGTGTGGCATTAGACCATCAACCATTACGTGGCACCAATGACATCTTTGCTGCACGCAGTTACGGGAAAAGTACAGAGAACAGTGTCGTAACTTGTACATGGCCTTCATCGACCTTACTAAGGCCTTCGACTCGGTCAACAGGGAAGCCTTCTGGAGGACCCTCAGTCGTTTTGGTTGCCCACCAAAATTCATCGCCATGGTGAGGCAACTCCAGATGGTATGAACGGCAGTGCCCTGGATAATGTCACTCAGTCTGAGTTCTTCCTCATCCAAAAGGGGATTAAACAAGGATGCACAGGCTTGTATACTGGCACCAACTATCTTTGCCATTTTCTTGGCTGTCTTCCTTACTCGTGCCAGTGCCAATTTAGCCGGCGGGGTGGACATTGAGTTCCGGATGAAGGGACTTTTCAACATAAGGCGAATCCAGGCAGGAACAAGGGTGTTCGCCGTTTCCTTCACCTAACTTCAGTATGCAGACGACCTCACCGTCGACGCTCACAATGAACACGACCTACAGGAGATCCTGAACACCTACGCAGATACATATGCACACTTCGGCCTTGAGGTGAATGTACATAAGACTCAGATTCTCTTTTAGCCAGCCTTTGGTTCAGTCACACCCCCAGCATCCATCCAGTTTCAGTATCTTGGCTCCCACCTGTCCACCACCGCGGACATCGATGAAGAGAATCAACATCGGATCGGATGTGTATCTCAAGCCTTTGGCAGACTCCATACCCGTGTCTTCAGCTGTAGGGAGCTGAAATTATCTATAAAGTTGCACGTACTGTATATCGAGCAGTGGTCCTCCCCACCCTATTATATGGCAGTGAGACATGGGTCACATACAGGAGACACCTCAAGGTACTTGAAAACTTTCACCAACGTAGTTTACGTTCCATCCTCCGGGTTCGATGGGAAGACAAGAGAACAAATGCCAGTATTCTTGCAGACACCAACTGTAGGAGCATCGAGGCTACCATTATCCACGAACAACTACGCTGGACTGGCCATGTTACCCGCATGGGCGATAGTAGACTGCCAAAGCAGATACTTTACACTCACCTAACAGTAAACGTAACGCCGTAGGGCAGTGGAAAAGTTATAAAGATAGACTTAAGACAAACCTGAAAGAGTGCCAAATCGACCCACTCACCCGGGAGACGATTACTCTACACCGTAACGCTTGGAGTAAAACCACACGAGAAGGTGTCAATACTTTTGAGTTGGCTCGACTGCATACCGAGGCAGACAAGAGTCAGCGCCGGAAAGACGCTGCCGCCGCCCCTCCTGCACTAGATGTAGCCCTCTACACGTACAACATCTGTGGACGGCCCTGCCTGCCTCGTATCGGCCTCTCGAATCACCTCAGCCCTCACCAACAAGGGTGACATGTTAAATAACTCATATCATTGTATCATAGCTGGATGATCGTCATACTCTATTTCGAGTGACAGCAAAGTAGTAGTAATAATGTATGTGTGGTTGTGTGTGTAATAATATTAATAATAATAATTTACAGTTTGTTGAAAAATGCAGCAGCCATAAGGCGAATATATACAAAAGACATAACTGTAACATATAGTGACATGGGGAGAGGGTCATACAACAGAACACATCACAGTTACAGTACAAAATGGAGAAAGGGCAGGAATGAATACACGAATCATTGAGAGTTTTTACGTTGATTGGAATGGGGTTGGTCTTGTAATGATTAGTACTAGGTCGTATGGGCTGGATGCGGCTGTGGTTTTGAACAGCGGACGAGGAGCCTTAGATGGCAGCAACGGTTCCCACTAATAGTAGTTATATAAGGTTAGGCTGGGGCCCTTTAATTTGTGGTTACGTAAAGGCAGTGATACCACCTAAAATCGCACCTCCTCCCCTGTGACGGGTATACTGCGCCTCTACCACCTTCATTATATATCAACGTTCATTAACTACAGTAATAAATAAATAAATAAATAAATAAATAAAAACGACCTTTTAATGACAAATATATACAAAAATAAACAAAGGAAAGAGAAGTACATAAAGTAATTTACGCTCTTGTGCACGTACTGTGCTCCTAGACTCGTACACATGCCAAAATGCACGTAGCCACACCGAAAGACACGTAGACACACCACGAGGCACGTAACTACAACCATAGACACGTACATACAACTAAGAAACACGTAGTTACATCCCTAGACACGCACACATAAATGACTAGTGTATGGTAAGTCCCCGGCGAGATGGAACCATGAAAACTTGTGGTAAAACTGTGTACGTGGGCAGTGCGGGTTCATTCTTATTTCATGGGGACACGAGTTATAGGTCACGGTAGTCTGGTGCGACCTTTGCCCTTACTTCATACACTCAGTCCAAACACACAGAACATTATGTGATTCCCCTGAATTTTGGCCGAGTGTTGTCTGTAAACTTTATGAACACCTGAAGGAAAGATGAGGCTCATGTGCACCCCAGCAGCCTTACAGTCGTCTCTATTGTTGTTAAACTATTTTTTTATGTCTTTTAATGAGACTTTGACTCTTTCACCCACCTGGGCACAGGTCATCGACCCACAGCGGGGCCTCGGGGGTGAATGTATCATTACTATTGTCCTGTTGTGTCCGCTGTGGCTGTCTTCCCTCACACAACACTTTTTAATATCTTACTACCAGCCGAGGACTGTCAATAGATTATATTATTTACGTCTGTTTTCAGAAGTTGTAAATTTTCTGAAGGTCAAACGAACCGTGACCTTCACAAAGTTCTCTGTCGTAAAAAGGCTGAGTGACCTTTTTTTTCCTATCTGTTGTTTCATTGTATAATTATAGGGTCGGTGCTGTTCAATAATTCTCAAAATCAAGTTCCATTGTACAAAACCCAGACTTTTCAATTCTTTTGCTTGGAATAAATTAGATTATTATATTATTTAATTTACAACAAAGCGCGCACGCACGCACACGCACACACAATTTGCTGTTTAAATAACAGTAATGTAATGTTTCTTCGTTTTCATCAATGTACATTAATTTATTAATTTATTATTGGTGAAAATTTTGATTACTCTTGAGCCTCGATGGGTCGGAAGTCTGGTGGGCGCGGGGAGACGTCTTTACCTGAGGGTGCTCCTGGTGGAGGAGGAGGCAAGGGTAGGAGCGGCCCTATGGCCAGCTGAAGTCACTGGTTGGTGATTCAAAATAAAGTGAGGCAGCATCTGCGTCAGGTGTAGCTCGTTCCCCAGTGAGGCTTCGCCACACCCTGGTGGGTCCATGGTCACTGGCTCTGCCAGGGTGTTGCTCACTCACCACCTGTTGTGCGTCGAGGTCCGGACTTGTCTCCCGGGACTTGGCGTCGCGCGCACGTCATATGTATGTTTGATGGGATGGAGTACGGCGGCCGAGAAGAGACAGGGCTCGCCTTTTGTCCTTGGGGTCACTCAGCTCTTTCGATCCTTGGGTCATACCCACTCCACCGAGCTGTACGTGGGTATCTAACTGTACAAGTTGGGGAGCTGACAGCGGTTGAGTGCAGTGCTTGACAAGCTGCCTCCTTACGTACCGGAGGCTTAGTGTCCAGTGTGTTGTATCTTTACTGTCTCTAACGGGAAGTCATGCTTCCAGTCTTAAGTCACACAATTATTTGTACATATCCACAAAATTTCAGAATATTAAATACAGTCAAATATAATACTTATATCTTAATTGTTTATTAATATTTCGTGCCTCGTACACATCACCAGACTGAGTAAAATTTGTCTGTACGTATGTTTTTCGGGAGAGCTGACTGTCCATCCATGATTTACAGTCACACAAGTTGGGGGTGTATCCTAATGTAACGTAACTTAAGTAAATTAAACTTACCTAAACTAACAGAATCAACCCTAATCTAACAAAAAATTAATTCACATCATCACTACCTTTTTTCAAACTCAGCAATACTCTTTTCAGCTCAGAATACGTACAAAAATAGCCTAAGTAGGAGGATATCGTACGTGACAGAACCTTTGTGAATAATTGATGAAGCAAAGGTTGATATAAAGGTCAAGCCTAATCTGCGGAATCTTCTCTAATTAGTAGGTCGAGTGATGCTCGTTTTAACTATGTATCGACCAACCCTTACAGGCTGACTTACTGCACTCCGCTGTGGTGTGGTAGATAAGACGGACCAACGGACAGACAGACAAATAGATAAGATAGATAGACAAGAGTGATCGACTACAGACAGACAGAAAGATAATACTGTACATGGATATTGATAATTCTTAAATTATTATAAAATTATCAAGCCTAATATATTCTGATTTGAGCAAAATAATTCCTAAGTCCTGAACACAATCACAATAGGTGAGTAAATTATATAAAATTGGGTTAATAAAATGACCTTCCGGGAGCTGCACTCACTCAGTAAATAAAATACAACGTGTTCTAAATAATTAATAATAACTCCCAATGATAAAATGACTCATGAAATTATACTTATACTTATAAAAGGACAAAAGTATAAAAAAAAGTAGCAAAAATACCAAGAACACTATACTTATAAAAGAACAAAAGTATATAAAGTAGAACAAATTATCATCACGATATTGCTTAAAAAAATATCAAATTACCAAGATCAGATAATGGTTGAAGTAACAGTCACTAATTATCAACGTCAAGACAAAAACAAGATTGAACATTACTGAACATTCACAAAATACCACATTTGACGACAAAAAAGGAAATATTGTCATTTTAAAGAACCTGAAACCATTTATTGGAATATCCAGCAATAATGGTTAATGCTCCAAACAGAACAATATTAACTTTTTGTATACAACGTGTACACAAATTGGGGCAACATTAACCTCGAAAGTAGGCTATTGTATATATATATATATATATATTAACGTGTGTACCAACAGTTAATACACCAAATTAACAATATTAACTATTAAATTTAATCGAACAGAGAAACATTAATCACTTGGACCAATATTTAACACACATAAGAGAGCAACTCCTCAGCCTGTATACCTGACGTAATAATAGTTAGCAGGGTTAGGTTAGGTTAAGTTGGCGGGGTTAGGTTAGGTTAGGTTAAGTTGGCGGGGTTAGGTTAGGTTAGGTTAAGTTGGCGGGGTTAGGTTAGGTTAGGTTAAGTTGGCGGGGTTAGGTTAGGTTAGGTTAAGTTGGCGGGGTTTGACACACATCTATTGTACGACGGAAAGTAATGGTAGTCGTAGTGTTTATTTTATTAACTTGAGGCACAAATGTTTATATTATTCACTTATTTTGCATGTTAAGAATGATTGACATATCATAATCCTCTTGAGTACAATGACTTAATCCCTTGACTCCGTTGTTTGAAGCCTATCAATACAATGACCAATTCCCCTTTAAGTACGATAATATTGTACTCAGGATATCAGTGGTCCTTGTACTCAAGAGGTTAAAACCTACTATCCTCTTTTTTTCTTGATATATCCACAGTACCTTCAACTTGACTCAGTAGGACTGAAGCCAAGCCGAATTAAGAAGCAGTAAATCTTAACACGGGCAGAAACGTGTATCTTTAAGACCTCATCTCAAAGGGTTTCGGAGATGGCACACACACACACACACACACACACACACACACACACACACACATTAACGGCGGCAGTACGACGAAGACGGTGGACGGCGGCAATTGCCCTATACTGAGTGAGGTCACGTAGGCTACTGGCTACATGGTGTAGTAACTCATCCGTAGGTGTTGACATGAAGGATCTCACGTGGTCATGGAGACAACGGGTGGTGTGGTGTTCACGTGGTGTAGTAACTCGTCCGTAGATGTTGACATGAAGGACCTCACGTGGTCATGGAGACAACGGGTGGTGTGGTGTTCACGTGGTGTAGTAACTCGTCCGTAGGTGTTGACATGAAGGATCTCACGTGGTCATGGAGACAACGGGTGGTGTGGTGTTCACGTGGTGTAGTAACTCGTCCGTAGATGTTGACATGAAGGACCTCACACTAAAAGCCTGTGTAATATTTTTAAGTCAGTGTTGAGCCAAACTTTACATACCGGCGCCCTCTTAAGTCAACAAAGGTTCTTCTGCCTTCCGCCTTAACTCACATGCATAGAATTTTCCTTAAGTGATAACAGCAAAATGAACCTTTTTCTTTAATAATTTAATTCATCGACTTTAAGTGTTACCGAAAACAATAATTTAACTGAAAAAAATATGTAAAAAAAAAAAGGTATGATGAAACTAATCAGCTCCGACTACACTATAGGTGTGGAGCTTCACTTGTCAGCCTCAGGTTTTTCGAAGCAGCGGTCACTTATGAAACTACGGCTTGCAGATCTATTTCTAGAATCTTTTGAGAGCGGTAGTTTGTCTTCGTGACAGTAACAGTAAAGAAAATAGTTTCTCTCACCAGTATGACTTCACAAAAGGTAGAATAATGTTATCTTTCTAAGTTTTGGTTACATGCCATAAACGAGTATACCATCGTGTTAGACAAATAAGTTAATGAGTTGTGTTCCTGTTAAAAAGTTGTGAACACGAAAAACAGGGTTGACAACAAATAAAAACGGCTTTGGTTAAGTTAGGTTAGGATAGGGTTAAACAAGCTGGTGGGGCCGATCTTCAGGTGATCCTTCTTATATATAATCGTAATTTTCTTGTAAACACATTTACTTTGTCGTTCTGGATCGTAATGTTTACCAAACTATTTCTGGACTCTCCGCCCCAGCCACCGGTGAGATGCTCCACAGTTTGAGTAACACTATTTTAAACGTCTGATAAAACTCCATATAACTTCGTATACATTTTATAAGTCTCTGTAGCTTAAAGTGTATTATTAAGCCATATTAATGTATCTTCTAAACGTATGATTTAGGAATTATATTACCAAAGACAGAAATTCATATAAATAACCCGGTTTTAATACCCACTGACATCCACACCAGGAGACGAAGTTGGCGGCCATCGAAACTATGTAATTTAAGTATGTCTCTAAGTACGGGTCTGAGATTTATAGCAATACTTATATTACTGTATCCCTATCATTTAATTATTTATACTATATTTTGTTATCAGTGTTTACTACAAGCAAGGAATTACTATGTTAGATGTTGCTACTTTAAATCCTAGGAACCAAATTCAAATTTCTTATAGGCAACGATTTTATAAACCAATTTCCACAAAAACATATTTCATCCTACTCCAATAAATGACAAAACAAACTCTCCCTATTGTATTTTTTTCTATTAAAGAGACCGTAACATTTTATAATAGTAAATACTGTATTGTGAAAATGTTAAGTTATTTGGTTTGACGAAAAGTTTAAATTTTACGTAATTCTTAAATTTTAAAAGGTAAATACGTATTATGAAAAGTTTGAATATTAATTAAGGTGAACATTTAAAAAAAAAATGGCATCTAAACTAACACGAAACTTTTTAAGATACTACTGTAATATACATGTGATATTTTTAGAACATATAACAACAAAAGTTATTCATTGTTAAATAATATCTGAAGGTTTTGTATCTTCACTAACACGTAATTTGAAGAGATTTAAATCCTTAATATCGCGGAGAAAGTATCTGCCAGTATAGGTCCGATGACTTCCATAATGCTACATAAGAAAATAAGTAGTCTGCAATAGGCTGGTTGGCCTGTGCAATGTGCATGGCAGCTCCTGTCGAGAGTTACTACCACTCTCTATCATCCATGAATCTATCTAGCCTCCTTTTAAAGCTTTCCAGAGTTCCAGCACTTACTACAAAGCTGCTAAGCTTGTTCCACTCGTCTACCACCCTATTTGTGAACCAGTTCCTTCCTATCTCCCTCCTAAACCTAAACTTATCCAACTTAAATCCGTTGCTACGAGTCCTATCCTGCTCTGATATTATAAGAACTTTATCTATATCTCCTTTATTGATTCCTTTCACCCACTTAAATACTTCTATCATATCTCCCCGCACTCTTCGTCTTTCTAGGGAATGCAAGTTTAGTTTCTTTTATCTATCTTGATAGGGAAGGTTTCTAAGTCCCGGAGTCATTTTCGTCATTCTTCGCTGCACCGACTTCAGTGAATTGATATCCATTCTATAATAAGGGCACCAAAACTGAACAGCATAATCGAGGTGCGGCCTGACTAGCACAAGATATAGTTGCAATATGACCTTCGCACTCGTATTACATGCAACTCGTGATGTCCCGGGAGGGTTGGTTTGCGTGGCTCTGTGGCCAGACTGATCCTACTACATTTGGTAACGGAACATCATATTAATTACGCCAAAAATAAATACACATTGCATTACCTATGTTAAACTATATACCAAACTAAATGTATGTCCCAATATCTATCGTTCAAGGTCTCATAATGTTTTACACAGTGTGGACAGATACTTTTTTGAGATACTGTACAACACGTAATCCAGCTCAACAATACATACGAATTAGCTTCTATCTCCCAGCTGGCGAGACACAACAAACAAACATATTGATGGATTTACAGTCAGTTTGCATGAATCTATCCGCGGAGTTACTGAGAGTAGAGGGAAGGATAACGAAAGCGAACAGACAAACTTATATACACACACACACTATGTAATAATAAAAGTAGAATGGAAAGAAAACAAACTGGTAAGGCAAAAGTCAACCCGGAAAGGTTTATTTGCATTTAATTTACGTTTAATTTACGTCCAGTTTACACGATAAACTTGCGGGAACAGAAACATAAACATCAAAAAATAAAACAATTGCGCACTTCAGCCTCACAACTCGACCTAAAACAAAACAAAAACACAATTCTCCTCATTTAGATGAAAAGTTCCAACACTCTTGTCTGAAAATCAGGTATCGATCACCAAGTTCACAGCATTGATCAAAATAAAATCTGATTTCACCGGGTAATAATAATAATAAAAAAAACACTTCACAACCAATGAACAATATAATTATTCTCACCAAGTAAAAGTAAAAGATAAACAAAAAACAAGAAAACTAAAAATAACCTAAACAATTATTGGGATTGATTCATTTCCTTCCCTACTCCAGAGAGGTAAGACGGGCCAAAACTCTCTAAAATACCACAGGTAAATACTGAATATTGAGTTCCTGGGAGATTGTGTTGGGTTTGATCCACATAATAAGTTTTCACCGACGTTTATTTGAGAGAGTTCTGGAGTACACAAGATGACCACACACACACAAACCAGCTACTGTTGACATGGCTGAGGTCAGGGACACAATAAAGGTCTTCTTGATCCTATACTTATTAATAACATCCCAGTGCTGAGTCCGAGAGATGTAGTAGTCAGAGGCGAAGAAACAGAGAAAAAACTAGATAAAAAATCAGAAAAGGTAAAAAGAAATAATGAAAGAAGGAGAAATTCCAAAACGTTGTTAATGGCAATAACAATGTCAAATCCCTAAATTTGACCTGGCCTGACAATACTGTAACTAGGCTGACTTGACCTACATGTATTTTTTTCTAAATAAATATCAACAGTTCATCAAACCGAAAATATCCTGAAAGAGAGAGAGAGAGATAGAGAGGCAAGGAAGGTATGCGTGTGTTTGTGTGTATAACTAATAATAATAATATTAATTAAAAATTTATAAAAAAGTTCAGCAGCCCAAAGGCTGAAAATATATCAATGGGCAGAAATTAATTATTACATACAAAGACATGGGGTGGGTGGGTCGTTTAACAAAAGCTTTCAGTACTGAAAGAAGAAGGAACATGAATTGAACATACAAATTATTATAGTTTACAGTTGATGGTCCGGGCTGGTCTCTTGCCATACTGTGTGAGGTTACGTAGGCCACGTGATGCAGTAACTCGTCCAAAAGTGTTGACATGATGGACCTCACGTGGTCCTGGAAAAACCGGTTGGTGTAGTGTGGTGTCACAGTACCTCACTCTCTGCTAAGTGGTGTTCTGTTATCACAGTACCTCACTCTCTGCTAAGTGGTGTTCTGTTATGATCATGTGTAAAGCCGACCCACGGTTGTTCCCAGGGTGGACTGATTAACACCGCCTGGTCAGAAAATGGTGGTCGGTTCCCAGAGGTGCTTATCTCTGGGTGTGGACTTCACTGGTGGGTTCACTGGTACTGTCTAGTGCTGAATTCGTTGGCTTAAACACTGTTCATCAATGTTCAACACTGATTCACTCCTTTCCGAAACGAAATTATCACTTTTGGCAGGATTGTGTTGACATCCCAGTGGGGAGGAGGGGTTGGGGGAGTGGGTCAACATTAAGAACATAAGAATGGTGGAAACTGCAGCGGACCTATTGGTCCATACTGGGCAGTCCCGTTTACACCCAACCCCTATTGCTCATATAAGCATCCAACCTATGTTTGAAGGTATCCAGCGTATTCGAGTTAATGATGGTATTTGGTAACTTGTTCCATTCATCCACGACTCTGTTTCCATACCAGTGTTTACCTATTTCGCGCCTAAATCTAAATTTGTCTAATTTAAAACCATGGTTACGAGTTCGCTCCTGGTTGGATAGTTTGAGTACCTTTGTTTTGTCCAATTTGTTTAGCCCTGACTTCCATTCATACACCTCTATCAAGTCGCCCCTCACTGTACGTCTCTCGAGGGAGTGCAAATTTTAAATGCTTTAACTTGTCTCTATACTCAAGGTTCCTGATGCCCGGGATTAGTCTTGTCATTCTCCTCTGAATTCTTTCCAAGGATTCTATATCCAT
The DNA here is from genome assembly GCF_018991925.1 of Homarus americanus. Classification (NCBI taxonomy): domain Eukaryota; kingdom Metazoa; phylum Arthropoda; class Malacostraca; order Decapoda; family Nephropidae; genus Homarus; species Homarus americanus. Next base: position 2,462,679 of record NW_024733231.1, read on the forward strand.
TCTGTAATACGGTGACCAGAACTGAATTGCGTAATCCAGGTGAGGTCTCACAAGCGCAAGATGCAGTTTTAGGATGACCTCGCTAGTCTTGTAAGTAACACTCCTTTGTATGAACCCAAGTACTTTATTTGCCTTGTTATGAGCAAAAACACAATGTTTACTTGGCTTAAGGTTCCTACTTATCATTACTCCTAAATCTCTCTCGCAGTCGGATTTCTCAATGGCATCGTTGTTCATCTGGTAACTGGTTTCCCTGTTTACATCTCCTATACTGAGTACTTTACAATTGTCCACGTTGAATTTCATCTGCCATTTTTCAGACTATTCGAAAAATTTGTTTAGATCCTCCTGTAGTTTTGCGTAGTTCTCGTCAGATTTAATAACAATTGTTGCTTCTCAGCTGATTTCGAATAGAGTTAATGATTGCTTCCAGTAATTTGCCTACTATTGATGCTAGACTGATTGGGCCGGTAGTTAGAGGATAGTGATCTATCCCCTTCTTGAAAATCGGTATTACATTCACTATCCTCCAGGATTCTGGTACTACACCTGTTTTTAAGGACATGTTAAAGAACTTTGCTAAGGGCATACTAAGCTCTTCCTTACATTTCTTTAATACTCTGGCAAATATCTCAATGGGACCAGGTGACTTATGAGGCTTTAGTTTGTCTATTTGCTTACTAACATCGTTACTATTCACTACTATCTCGCTTAATTTGTTTTCTTCACTATCTATGAATAGAGTCGGTGCCTCGGGTGGTGAAAACTGTTGAAAAATATTTATTCAGATTATTGCTCATTTCTCCGTCGTTATCAGTTAGCGCCGGTATCTGACTGTATTGGTCCAATCTTTTCTCGTGTCTTAATTTGATACATTTGGTAGAATCCCTTGGGGTTTGTCTTCTCCTCCCTTGCTATCTTCACCTCATTATTCCTCTTAGCTTTCCTTATCTCGGTCTTAACGCTACTGGCCAATACCTTATAATAATCCCGGATTTCATACGATTTCTCCTTCTACCTATAGTCTGGCCAGAAAGTTACCACAGCAGGAGCAGTGCCTGATAGGTTCTTGACCCTCCAGTGGTCAAGGATGTGTGTCTGTGTGTGTGGTAGTTACAACATGAAGAAGTATAGGTAATGACAGTGAGATGGAGTGAAATAAATATAATTTTTTTGTGTAGTTTTATGCACGTAACTGTACACAATGTAATACCACCTGAAAATTACTGTATGCAGTTGAGAATCACCCTTATATATATAAACAGTATTGGGTGTTTCGGAAATGTTTCATAATTCTTGGGGTGTATCTTGGGGTTTATTCCTCAGACATACATAAGGAAAAATTACTTCCTGACCGTAGTGTAAATACCAGAGAGTTTTGGTGTTATACAGTACCACAAAATTGGGTAGTAAAAGACTGCAACAAGTCTATGGACATAAACCATAACACATCCAGTCCGGTTTAAAGTGACTGGTAACATTCAGGAAGAGCGCCGGAACCTTGAACATTTACTGTAAAAGCCATATTAAATTGAATATGATTGTAAATAAATTGTATTAGCAACAGAGTAGATTTCATATATACTCCGTAGATTTTGCTACATTCTAACCCCAACTGGCATATGTTATAACTCCGGAACTATGGGGTACTAACACTATGGTCCTGAACGAAATCTTCGAAGTATTTTACTGTGGTGAAGGGTTAACCAGCTCCTTAACCCCGTGTTTTTATTGCTGTTTTTAGATAGTTTTGCCTCCTCTTTTCAAATCTACTATCCAGATCTGCTGAAAATTAATAATAAACGGGTTATAACAGTTATAATTAAGTGACAGAGTTTGTTCATTTTTTTTTTCAATTTCAAATGTTTATTCCTTGATCGAGGAAGCGGGATCCTAGTGCTGTCACTAGGTACCCCTGTACAATAACACCAGAAGCATCTTGCAAGTGTGACAAATATATACAGCATAAATATTATAAAGGGGCTTACTAAAGCCTAAGGAAGGAAGGATATTCCTTAAACACATAATCAATGTTATTTACACAATATCTGGCCAGTATGGGGAGGATCATCGTGTTTCCGTCAGGGGGTGTGGTGGTGGTCCAGCAGGCGTCACGGAAGCGTTGTGTGGTGACATCTTAGGAGGTAGTGGATAAGGGTGCGGCTGTCGGGTCTTCTACATAATGCACAAGAGCGTTGCTCAGGGGATGCGGGGATACCAATCTCCCAAGCAAAGTCATACCCAATGATGATACGGGCAGCAATCACGTCCCCTTTCCGTAACCCTTTCCCATAGACGTACGCGAGGTCAGGAAGTTTATGGAGGACATCGTACCAGGTGGGCGGGGTCAGAGTTTGTTTACATTCCTTCGTCATGAGTCCTGTAGCATGAATTTCTACCTACTTATAACCGTTATAAGCTTGTTTATTATTAATTTTCAGCGAATCTGGTTATTAATTTGAATAGAGGAGATTAATATACCCCATAAATGGCAATATAGACATCAGGAGATGGTTAAAGAAATATATTTTATATAGGATTTCTCTCTGGGGGCGCGCACTCGATGGAGTGTAAGTTATGGCAGTCACTGGCAACCCACTGGTGGCGTGACATCATATACGTGACGTCACGGGTCCCGGGTAAAAGTGTCGAGAGACTTTAAAAAAAAAAAAGCATTCGGTTCACCACCAGAGGGTCCGGGTCCGTAGCCAATAGTAATACCAAGGTGCACAACCTTGGGACCTACGATATAATGTGTTAAAAGATTCAGGACTCTTAACTGCTGCCGTTTTAGAGCTATGGCTGGAACAGGCAGACAAGCAGACACGTCCTTTTATTAAATGTGGACATAGAGATATAACGTCACAGACCAATCAGGCACGTAACAAAGGTAAACAAAGCGCACGATGTAACATGAAAAAATAACACAAAAGAATTTCAAAACAATTGAAACACGACCGGCACCGCCATAATGTTAGGGAAAAATGTCAAAACTCTGGCAGTGAACTAAAATTAACTCATGCGAACAGTGGGAATGGGCAACAAACAACGCGATTGCCTGTAAATTTCTCAGGGAAAAAAACTCAAGTGAATTTTCATCACCGTGAACACATAAGCCAACGTAAAATGACGTTGAGTGTGGAACATTATGTCCTCTGACCCCGGGCACGAGTGAGGACTGGGCACGGGGAGGGCACGAGCGATGGCAGGGCACGGGTGATGGCAGGGCAAGGGGAAGGCAAGAGTGATGGCAGGGCATGGCAGGGACAGGAGGCAAGAGTGATGCAGGGCACGAGGAAGTCACGATTGATGGCAGAGCATGGGGAAGGCACGAGTGATGGCAGGGCACAGGGAGGGCACAGTGATGGCAGGGGCACAGGGGAGGGCACAGTGGCAGAGACAGAGGCAAAAGGTGATGGCAGGGCACGGGGAGGGCACGAGTGATGGCAGGGGAAAGCAAGAGTAATGACAAGAGTGATGGCAGGGCATGACAAGGGCACGAGGAAGGCAAGGTGATGGGACAACAGGAGGCATGGTGATGGGGGCACAGGGGGAGCAAGAGTGATGGGGGCACAGGGAGGAGGCAAGAGTGATGGCAGGGGCACAGGAGGCAGGTGATGGCAGGCACAGGGAAGGCAAGAGTGATGGCAGAGCACGGGGAGGCAAAGGTGATGGCAGGGCACAGGAGGAGGCAAGGCGATGTGGAGGCACGAGAGGCAAGAGCAATGGCAGGGGCACGGGGAGAGGCAAGGTGATGGCAGAGACGAGGGGCAAGGTGATGGCAGGGCACAGGGAGGGCACAGTGATGGCAGGGGAAGCAGGTGATGACAAGAGTGATGGCAGGGGGCATGACAAGGGCACAGGAGGCAAGGTGATGGCAGGACACAGGAGAGCATGAGTGATGGGGGGCACAGGGGAAGGCAAGAGTGATGTGCAGGGCACAGGAAGTCCGATTGATGGCATGGGAGAGGCACAGGTGATGGCAGGGGCACAGGAGGCAAGGTGATGGGAGGCACAGGGAGGCAAAGTGATGGCAGGGCACGGGGAGAGGAGGCAGAGCGATGTGGGCACAGGGAAGGCAGAGCATGGCGGGGCACGGGGAGGCAAGAGTGATGGCAGGCACCGGGAGACAAGAGCGATGGCAGGGCACAGGGGGGCTGGTGGCAGAGCACAGGGAGGTGATGGCAGAGCACGAGGGCGCCTGAGTGGCAGGGGCAGGAGAGCAAGGCGCTTGGGGCACAGGGGGGGCAGTGTGTGAGGCGCAGGGCATGGTGATGTGGGGCACAGAGGCAAGGTGATGGCAGGGGGCACAGGGGAGAGCAAGGCGATGGCAGGCATGGTGGGGCACAGGGGAAAGCAAAGGCGATGGCAGGGGCCGGCAGAGGACAGAGTGATGGCAGAGCACAGGAGGGCACAGTGATGGCAGGGCACAAGGAAGGCAAGAGTGATGGCAGGGCACAGGAAGACAAGAGCGATGGCAGGGCACTGGGGGGGGCTACAGAGTGATGGCAGGGCAAGGAGGCAAGAGTGATGGCAGGGCACAGGGGAGACAAGAGCGATGGCAGGGCACGGGAGAGCATGAGTGATGGCAGAGGTGCAGGGAAGGCAAGAGTGATGGCAGGCACAGGGAAGGCTGAGTGATGGCAGAGCACGGAAGTCACAGTGATGTGGAGACACAGGGAGGCGCAGTGATGGCAGAGCACGGGGAGGGCGCAGTGATGGCAGAGCACGGGAAGGCACAGTGATGGCAGAGCACGGGAGCTGAGTGATGGCAGAGGCAAGCACTGGCAGGAGGATCGGTAAACAGGTGGAGGCAGGCAGGCAGGCAGGCGGGCAGGCAGGCAGGCAGGCAGGCAGGCAGGCAGGCAGGAAGGAAGAAGGAGGAGGCCAGCACACAGGCGGGCGGGCAGGCAGGCAGGCAGGCAGGCAGGCAGGCAGGTGAAGCAAACAAACACACGTGAATATAAAGGGGTAACAAGGCGTGAAAGCTGCAGGCAGGAACTCATGTATCCGTAAATACACACACACACACACACACACACACACTCTACATACAGATATGATTTGTTCTCAACTTCTGTATCTTTGTTTGCATGCACGCGGTTGTTTATTTTGAGAGAGAGAGAGAGAGAGAGAGAGAGAGAGGTCACTTTACTCAACGTGAAGAACGTGTGGATGTGTATACAGTATATGATGATGCTTCTCTCCCCAGCAGATAAAACTTGACGGTTACAAAGCGTCACGTTTTAAAGCTGGAGGGGACGAGAGGCAACTAATGCCCATGGTTTATGACGGGGGTAGAGTTACGACACGCCCCCCCCCGCTATCACCCTTAAACAACGTACCATTGCCCACGACACTATACTGTACCATAGAGAACATAGTACACTGTAATTTATACGATGGAAACTTAAAGGTGAAGAAATGACACGGTGGCCGAGTGGGCACGACGCTTACCGCCTGTTCTAAGGGTCGCCTGGTGCACCTCCTGTTCTAAGGATCGCCTGGTGCACCTGCTGTTCTAAGGGTCGCCTGGTGCACCTCCTGTTCTAAGGGTCACCTGGTGCATCTCCTGTTCTAAGGGTCGCCTGGTGCACCTCCTGTTCTAAGGGTCGCCTAGTGCACCTCCTGTTCTAAGGGTCGCCTGGTGCACCTCCTGTTCTTAGGGTCGCCTGGTGCACCGCCTGTTCTAAGGGTCACCTGGTGCACCTCCTGTTCTTAGGGTCGCCTGGTGCACCGCCTGTTCTAAGGGTCGCCTGGTGTAACCCCAATCCACCCAGTTGTGAATGGATGCCTACAGTGACTGGATGCAATTAATCAAACATATAAAAATAATGTGAAAACAAACACGTATTCAGTGTTATGTTGAGTCAAAGGGTCAGTAGCTTCAAGAGAGGTGAGGAAGGAAGAGCCTGGTAGATGTTTGAAGCTAAGAGAGTAGATTGATATGATACACCAGGCGATCTGTAGATACGGTATTTATGAGAAACTACAGCTGGTACAGGAAGAAGCTTAAAGTCTAAACAAAAGAGACACTGAGGCATGCAGCAGCTAATTAAGCTATTTAGTAAAAAAAAACTAAAGGCATGAATTAGATTGAATTACAAAAAGGCAAATAATGGAGGTAAATTTCATATGATTATTTTTTGCAAGAGACAGTGAGGAAAGATGGAGGTCAATGAAGAGTGACAAAGTAAAAGAAGCAAATCTGTCGACTCTTCCCACGGTACCAGATCACCTGCCTCACAATCATGCAGGTGGGTTTGGACGCACTTCTGTTGATTGTACGTGGCATTGACGGAGTGATGGGAGCACTACAAGGATTTAAATACTTGGTCAGTCCTCTTAGTAAAGGTCATATAAATAAATTACTCAAGATCATACTATATCGTTAAATGATAATAAAACAAATAAAGCTTAAAAGGAGCGGAATGAAACTACATGTACAGACAAACCACAAAAAAAAGTCTACAAAAAAAAAACATGAAAAATACATAAGAGTAATAAAGACTATTGAGAGAAAATGTATCCCAGTCTCTGCCTTCCCCAGGTCCTCTTACCCTCAATTTAGTCCATCAATATTTCTGTTATTATCCCCTCACCCCTAATTCATATGACCAAAGAATAATTTTTTTCTTTTTCTGTACATTTTAAGTATTGTGCTACCTTACCAAGCTCGTCACCCTCATCACTGGACTCCCACTCATTCCCTGCCTTCCCACTCACAACATCATGATGACTCAGAAGTTTGTGTCGTAGACGATGAGTTAGTGCATAATTCTTAAAATAGATGCTTTGCTTGGTGGTCACCTCTCGCACATCTAATACAACTTTATATCAGAATGTATACAACATTTTAATTCTTCTAAAAGCATTAAGTCTTTCAGTGCATCAAAAGTCTTAACATCAAGAGACTTAATCCAACGCTGGAAAAGGGATCTCTCTCATCAAAAGTAGGTACTAGTCTAGTCTGACTGCTAATTAAATGATTATTCTTATCACCTTTTTTCAACTCTATTTATAATTCTAGTTTCCTTAAATCGTGTTCTCTCTGTCACTGGGCTTCCTCTCTCTGTCCTGGCTTCCTCTCTCTGTCACTGGGCTTCCTCTCTCTGTCGCTGGCTTCCTCTCTCTGTCCTGGGCTTCTCTCTGTCCTGGGCTTCCTCTCTCTGTCGCTGGGCCTCTCTCTGTCGCTGGGCTTCCTCTCTCTGTCGCTGGGCTTCCTCTCTCTGTCGCTGGGCTTCCTCTCTCTGTCGCTGGGCACACTGTTTTTTTTTTTACCTGTTTAAACATTATATTTATTGAAGCCATCATCTGAGTTCTCTGTTTACATGGAGTTTGATTTTAAGAACTCTTTAATACACCTCCTTTAACTCATCGTCTACGTCACAAACCTCAGAGTCATCATGAAGTTGTGAGCCAGGGAATGACTGGGAGTCTGGTGATGAGGGTGATAGGTCTGATAGGGGTGACACAATATCCGTCGTTCAAATGACGTAACAGTAATGTTCAAAGACAAGATTTAGTTAGGACTAACAAAAAGAATGCTTTTAAGAGGGAATCAATTACATTATGTTATTATTGCAAGTAACTAGGGAACGTAATTGCTAATTGCCCCAAATTAGCTCGTAAGAATGCTGGTCAGGAAACTAAGGCAGTTCATTCTGTTAGCGGTAGCCGGACTGACTTGTGAACCCTTTTTGTTTAAAGGATCAGTTTCAAGTGATAACTCCACTGATGTTAGTCACCCTGTCCAAATTTTGAGGATACTGGTGCGTCACACAGTATAATGGTCAACGGGTCAATACCGTTTATTTAGGATGCTTATACTGGTGAACTTGTCCTTCAGGGTGTTGGGGGAGCAGTCACTATTCCTTTAGCAAGGGTATTTTTGAAGTCTGATCTGGTTAATGTTGTGACAGTTGGTGTCCAGAATAACCCACTTCAAGTAGAAGGAGTAACAGTTTTGCCTTGCAATGATGTGGGAAAACTTGTGCCCAACCCTAAAGTTCGTTTAGTTCCATCACTCGAAAGCCCAACTGTACCACCAGAGAAGGAGTACCCTAACCTTTTTACCAGTTGTGCGGTGACACGAAGCATGAATGTCCAGACTGCAGTACATGATTCTCCTAATGGTGACATGAACTGTGTCAGTGATTCAGATAACTGTGGATTGGGTATTAGTAAATTGTTTGAGGTTAATGACCCTTTCAATGATGAAGAAATTCAGAATATTCCCCTAACACGAGATAATCTCATAAAAGATCAACAGGGAGATAAGGAACTTGTTCACTACCTCAGTCTTGCTGTTGATGAAAAGAGGTACCAGGTGGAACATGTTATTATTTAAGTAATGGTCTTCTCATGAGGGAGTATAGGCCCATTGATACTCCTGCTGATGACAGAAGTACCCTAGTTCACCAGATAGTGACCCCTACTTTATACAGGCGTGATGTACTCAGTATTGCACAGAATTTTCCTGGAGGTCATTTAGGTGTAAATAAGACATAGAATAAGCTATTGAAGCATTTCTTCTGACCTGGGATGAGAAAGGACGTGTCAAATTTCTGTCGCTCATGTCACAATTGTCAGATGGTGGGTAAACCTAATAATGTTATTCTCCCTGCATCCCTGAAACCATTTCTTGTTATTCATGAGCCTTTTAGCCACATAATTATCGACTGTGTCGGGCCTCTCACTAAGCCAAAAGCTGGAAATCAATATCTTTTGACTATTATGTATGCACCAACCCGATATACTGAAGCTGTTCCTTTAAGAAACATTTCTGCAAAGATCATTGTTAAAGCTCTTTTTAAGCTCTTCACCCAGTACGTAATTCCTCGTGGCATTCAATCTGACCAGGGATCCAATTTCACGTCCGGTCTGTTTCAACAATTGATGAATGAGCTAAAAGTGAAAAATATCTTGCCACGGCCTACCACCCTGAATCACAAGGTGTCTTAGAGAGGTTCCGCCAAACTCTCATGGGAATGTTAAAGAAATATTGTATGGAAGAGGATAAAGACTGGGTTGAAAGCGTTCACTTAATGCTCTTTGCCTTCCGCAGGAGTAAACAAGAGTCTTTGGGATATTCCCCTTTTCAACTTATATTTGGACACGAAGTCAGAGGACCACACAAAATGTTGAAAGGAAGGTGGTTAACAGAAGGGGAAAGTATGCCACGACTTAAATACGTAAAAAAAATATCAATATCAAGAGTAGATTAAATCATGTTAGTAAGTTTGCACAGGAAAATTTAAAAGGTGCTCAAGCTACAATGGAGGAAAATTTTGACAAGAAGGCAGTAGAACGGACCTTCAGTCCTGGAGAACTAGTGCTACTCTCCCTACCTCTGGCGAAAAACTCCTTGCAGTCAAGTTATTTTGGTCCTTATAGAATTAAGAAAAAAGTTAATGATGTAAATTATGTGGTAAAAACCCCTGGGTGTAGGAGAAATAAGCGTCTGGTTCATGTCAATCTGTTGAAGCCATATCACGTTAGAGAATTAGAGGCAGTACTAATCCAGGGTCTAGTGCCAAAAGATTTGTGCCTGAACCAGCCTGCCAAGTTGTGTAATCGTGACATTTTGGCTAATATTGAGTTTAAATTGCAGCATCTGACGCCATTGCAGTCCATGGAGTTGAAGGGTTTACTCGACGACTTCCGAGGGATCTGCCAGGACGTCCCACGGCCCTGCCGGATCGTCCAACACGATGTCCTCCTGGTTGACAGTGCATCTCCTATCAAACAACCCCATTACCGGCTCACTCCCACGAAGGCGAGGAAGCTGCGACAGGAGGTGGATTTCCCTCTCGTAAATTGTTTGGCGGAGTCGAGCAACAGTGAATGTTCGTCGTCGTGCTTGCTGGTGCCGAAGTCTGAAGATAGTCAAAGGCTTTGCACTGTTTTTCGCAAGGTCAACGCTATCACTCTTCCTGACTGTTTTCCACTACCCAGACTGGATGATGTTATCGATGGTATCGGCCAAGCAGAATTCGTCACGAAGTTGGATTTACTCAAAGGATACTACCCGGTGGAGTTGACGGAGAGGGCAAAGAGGATATCCACGTTCGTAACTCCAGATGGCCTTTACCATTACTGTGTCATGCCACCTTCCAGCATCTCGTCAACTCTGTCATCACAGGTTTGTAAGGGGGTACAAGCATCTTGAAGACTTGGTGGTGGTACACGTGATGAGACTGAGGGGACCTCTTCACTAGGCTAGAAGATGCGGAGTTGACTGTCAATCTCGCCAAGACTGAGTTTGGACACGCCACTGTGGCCTTTCTTGGTCATGTCGTTTGCCAAGGGAAACTTGCACCTGTCGATGCGAAGATAGAAGCCATTCAGCAGCTCCCACGGCCTGCGGACCGCAAATCTCTCCTGCATTTCCTAGGAATGGCTAGATAATACTGCAGGTTTTGCTCAAACTTCGGACAGGTAACAACGCCCCTCACAAACCTAGCAAGCCCTAAGAAGCAGTTCAAGTTGACCCCAGAGGTCCAAACGTCCTTCGAGCGAGTCCAGTCTCTGCTGTCCAGTGCTCCTGTGTTACAGACCCTAGATTTTGAAAAGCAGTTTTGTCTGCACATTGACGCCAGTGATAATGGAACCGGTGCTGTATTACGACAAACTGGATCTGCTGATAACGTGCTCCACACTATGTGTTATCTTCCAAACTCAAGAAACACCAGAAATACTATTCAACAATTGAAAAAGAATTGCTTGCACTGATGATAACTTTGGAAAAGTTTAATGTATATTTAAGTCACGCTGTTCACTCAGTGTACTGTATAGCGATCACAACCCACTCAAATTTTAAGACAAGATAAAAAATCGAAATCAGCAACAATTTAATCTTGAAATACGACACATAAAAGGGAAGGACAACCTTTTAGAGTGTAATTTGTGGTTAGTATATATACTAATTTTAGTAAAATTAACCTAGTAATTTTATCTAAGGTGGAAAGTGTGATGGGAACTAGGTAGTCAGCTCGTTCAAGGGACGAGTTAGTCATTATGTTTATTCTTTTCGTCTTACATGTGTTATGTTATGTTTGTTTGATAAATATTGTTGTAGGTTATTTAGTATATTGTTATATTGTAGCTGATGCATTATTTGTGTCGGCTTACATCCTTCATGAAAGTTATAAACAACCTGGCAACTCTGTGAGGTTAGTTGGTAGGTCTACCGGTAGCTGCGACTCACTAGTCACTCTCTCCCTGTCCTGGCTTCTTAACGTGCTGTTGTTCTGACAGGCTCTGACCTTCGCTGTGTACTGTACACATATCCAGTGTCTCTGAGGGTTTTGTGTCCCCCTGTTTGCCTGCCTGCCTGCTTGCTTGCTTGCTTGTCTCCCAGCCTGCCTGCCTGTCTCCCAGGCTCCCCGCCTGCCTGCCGGCCTCCTAATCTGCCTGCCTGCTTGTCTTTCTGCCGCCCTGCGTGCCTGGCTGTCTGCCTGATTGCTTGCTTGCCTGCCTTTCTACCTGCTTACCTACCTGCCTGCCAGCCTGCCTACTAGACTTCCTACCTGCCTGTCTCCCCGCCTGCTTACCTGCCTCCCTCGCTGCCTCCTCCCTCTCTCCCTGCCTTCCCTCGCTCCCTGCCTCCTCCCCTCCCTGCCTTCCTCGCTCCCTGCCTCCCTCCTCCCTCCCTCCCCTGCCAGCTTCCTTCCTCCCTCCCTCCCTGCCAGCCTCCCTCCTCCCCTCCCTCCCTCCCTCCCCTCCCTCCCTCCCTTCCTCCCTCCCTCCTCCCCTGCCAGCCTCCCTCCTCCCTCCCTGCCAGCCTCCCTCCCTCCCTCCCCTGCATGCCAGCCTCCTCCCTCCCCTCGCCAGCCTCCCCTCCCTCCCCTGCCAGCCTCCCCTGCCAGCCTCCCCCCCCCCTCCCTGCCAGCCTCCCCTCCTCCCTGCCAGCCCTCCCCCCCTCCCTGCCTTCTTCCCCCCCCCTACCGTCTTCCCTCCCTCCCTCCCCTGCCCTGCCTGCCTCCCTCCCTTTCCTGCCTCCCTCCCTCCCCCCCTCCCTGCCAGCTTCCTCCCTCCCTCCCCTCCCCTGCCAGCCTCCCTCCCCTTCCTCCCTCCCTCCCTCCCCTCCCTCCCTCCTGCCAGCCTCCCCCTCCCTCCCTCCCTGCCAGCCTCCCCCTCCCCTCCCCTCCCTGCTGCCAGCCCCCCTCCCCTCCCCTCCAGCCTCCCTCCCTCCTGCCAGCCTCCCTGCCAGCCTCCCCCTCCCCTCCCTGCCAGCCCCCCCCCTCCCCTCCCCTGCCAGCCTCCCCTCCCCTCCCTGCCAGCCTCCCCCCCCTCCCCCTCCCCTACGTTCCTGCTAGCCTCCCCCTCCCCCTCCCTCCCCTGCCTTCTTCCCTCCCCTTCCCCTTCTTCCCCTCCCCTCCCTGCCCATGCCTCCCCTCCCCTTTCCTGCCTCCCTCCCTCCCTTCCTGCCTGCCTCCCCTCCCTCCTCCCCTCCCTCCTTCCTGCCTCCCTCCCCTCCCTACCTTCCTGCCTCCCTCCCCTCCCTCGCTGAGTCCCTCCCTACCTTCCTCCCTCCCTCCCTACCTTCCTCCCTGCCTCCCTCCCTCCCTCCTCCCTTCCTCCCCTCCCTCCTCCTCCCTCCCTCCTCCCCCCTCCCCCTCCTCCTCCCTGCTCCTCCCCCTCCCCTCCTCCCTCCTCCCTACCTTCCTGCCTGCCTCCCTCCATCCATCCATTCCTCCTCCCTGCCAGACTTCCTCCCTCCCTCCCTCCCTCCCTCCCTCCCTCCCTCCCTTCCCTGCCTGAAAATTAGATTATCTTCTTTTGGGAAATTATCAAATTTTCCGAAGTAGATTATCATAGAAACAG